>NC_081311.1:5651250-5969375 GCF_026419965.1 Kogia breviceps
GGTTGGTAAGTTCGACCTGTTGGCCCTGCTTCCCGAGAGGAGAGGATACGGGCTGTGCCGTTGCTACCTGCGCAGCTGGCACTAAACACCCGCCCGTAAAAGCAGAACTGGCTTAAAAAAAAAAAAAAAACTTCTCATTGAGGTACACTGTACATACAAATGTACATATCTTAAGCGTGCAGTTCCACGAATTTTCACAAAGCGACGAACACACCTATGTGACCTGGACCCAGATCAAGACAGAGGACGTGTCTCCCTCACTGTCACTCCCGGGATTGATATACTGGCCACGTGGCTGGCCCGTTTTGTACCTTGTGTCAGTGGAACCTCGCAGTATGTACTCCCCTTGTCTGGCCTCCTTCACACGTTGTGAAGGTTCATCCATATTACTGCATGTTGTTGTGGTTCGCTGAGTAGAACCATTCACGGCTGAGAAGAATTTTTTTGTGCCAGAGTACGGTGTGTTCAGCCGTTCTATTGTTGCTGGGCATTGGAATAGTTTGGGGCTATCATGAAAAGAGCTGCTAGGAACGTTCTTGTACATGTCTTTGGGTAAACGTAGGAAGCATTTCTGTTGAGCACATGCCCGGGAGTGACCCAGGTGGGTCACAGGGCGCGCCAAACAATTTTGCAAAGTAATTTTACTCAGACATGCCAGCAGCATCACGTATGGGAATTCCAGTGGCTCCACACCTTCACCAACACCTGCCACGTTCCAGCTGTTTCGCTTTGGCCATTCTGATAGTCATCTAGTGGTTTCTCGTAGTGGTGGTTTGTTTTTTTCTTTTTTGCTATAAACAAAAATCTCAGTGCAAAAGTAGTATTTAGCACAGTGCATGGCACAAAGCGAGATCTCTTGTAGTGGTTCTGACTTCTCCCTGGTAACTAATGACGTTGAACACATTTCCCTTCGTTCATTAGCCATTAGGGGATTCTCTTTTGTGAAAAGCCGAGTCCTTTGCTCATTGTAAATTGCATTCATTGTCTTTCTTACTAATTTGTAGGAATTCTTTATATTCTCTCGATATGAATTCTTTGTTGGATATGTGTATTATCAATACCTTTTCTCGCCCTGTGGGTTGTATTTTCACTCTCTTAAATGGCGTATTTTCATGAATAGCTCTTAGTTTAATATTATTACTGTATTATGCATTATGAATAATGCAATTATTTTCTGTTTGTGACATTTTTTTGGCTTATTTTAAGGTCATTAAGATGTTGTCTAAGTTTTCCTCTAAAATCCTTATTTATTTATTTTTTAACGTTAAGACCCTATCCAAAAAAGACCCTATCCATCTGGGATTGATTCCTGTGTATTGTGTGAGATAAGGGGTCCAGAAATGTTTTTCCCACCATGGATATCCATTCTATCCAATCCCTTTGATGCAAAGACCATCCTTTCCCCTACTACATTGCTGGATCACATTCGTCATACATGAGGTGATGCTCTGTTTCTGGACTCTATTCATTTCCACTGGTTAGTTTGCCCATCCTTTCATTAGTTATCACACTGTCTTAATTTTTTAACTTAGGATGAGTATTGATGTCTGGTAGTATAATTCCTCCAGCTTTATCCTTTAAGATTGCCTTGAATTTCCGTACGAATTTTAAAATCAACTTGTCAGTTTCCACAAAAAGTCTTCCTGAAATTTTTCTGGAGTACTGATGAATATGTGGGTCAATTTGGGGAGAATTACATCTTTACAATATATGGTCTTCTACTCCACGAACATAGTATATCTCTCCATTTATTTGCCTCTACTTTAAAAAAATTTTTAAAAATATTTTTATTGGACTATAATTGCTTTACAATGTTGTGTTAGTTTCTGCTGTATAACAAGCTGAATCAGCTGTATGTATACGTATATCCCCATATCCCCTTCCTCTTGCTACTTAAAAATTTTTTTAAAAATGTCTTTATTGGAGTATAATTGCTTTACAATGGTGTGTTAGTTTCTGCTGTATAACAAGGTGAATCAGCTATATGTATACGTATATCCCCATATACCCTCCCTCTTGGCCTCCTCCCACCCTCCCTATCCCACCTCTCTAGGTGGTCGCAAAGCACCGAGCTGATCTCCCTGTGCTATGCAGCTGCTTCCCACTAGCTATCTGTTTTACACTTGGTAGTGTATATATGTCAATGCTACTCTCTCACTTTGTCCAGCTTACCCTTCCGCCTCCCCATGTCCTCAAGTCCATTCTCTACATCCACGTCTTTATTCCTGTTCTGTCCCTAGGTTCTTCAGAACCACTTTTTAAAATAATTAATTAATTAATTAATTTACTTTTGGCTGCGTTGGCTCTGTTGCTGCGCTTGGGCTTTCTCTAGTTGTGGCGAGCGGGGGCTACCCTTCGTTATGGTGTGTGGGCTTCTCATTGCGGTGGCTACTCTTGTTGTGGAGCATGGGCTCTAGGCACGTGGGCTTCAGTAGTTGTGGCATGCAGGCTCAGTAGCTGTGGCTCATGGGTTCTAGAGCGCAGGCTCAGTAGTTGTGGAGCACGGGCTTAGTTGCTCCGCGGCATGTGGGATTGTCCCGGACCAGGGCTCAAACCCGTGTCTCCTGCAATGGCAAGTGGATTCTTAACCACTGAGCCACCAGGGAAGTCCAGAACCATTTTTTTTTTTTTTTTTAGATTCCATATATATGCTTTAGCATACGGTACTTGTTTTTCTCTTTCTGACTTACTTCACTCTCTATGACAGACTCTAGGTCCATCCACCTCAGTACAAATAACTCAATTTCGTTTCTTTTTATGCCTGAGTAATAGTCCATTGTATATATATGCCACATCTTTATCCAGTCATCTGTCGATGGACACTTAGGTTGCTTCCGTGTCCTGCCTATTGTAAACAGTGCTGCAGTGAACATTGTGGAGCACGATTCTTTTTGAATTATGGTTTTCTCAGTGCCTCTCCTCTTATTTCAATAATATTAAAGTTTTTAGCCCATAGGTCTAGCACAGCTTTTGTTAGATTTATTCCTAGGGTTTTTGGAGGGTGCTATTATAAACAAACATAATTTTTTAAATTATTGTTTCCTATTTGCTTGTTGCTAGTAAATAGAAATACAATTAAATTTTGTATCCTGCTCTCTTAACACCCAGACACCTTGCTCTTTCAACTTATTAATTTTAATAATTGTTAGATTCTTTGGGGTTTTCTATCTTCATAATCATGTTATCTCTATGTAATTAGGGATTTCTGTCTGTTTAATACTTCTCTGTGTTATTTCTTTTCCTTGCTTTCTTTTACTGAGTTGGGCCTCTAGTATCATGTTGGATAAAAGTGATTGGAGGGGGCACATTCCCCTCATTCCTGATCCTCAGAGGGAAAGCTTTTACTGTTATACCATTGAGAATGAAATTTGCTCTGGATTTTTTTTTTTATAGCACTTGTCAGATTATTTTTATATCTTTCAAGATGTTTGTGTTTTTTTTTTCTTTTTTCCCTGTTAATGTTGTATATTACATAGATTGGTGTACTACATGTTAAACCACCCTTGAATTCCTGCAATAAACTTCACTTGATCTTGGTGTATCATTCTTTTTACATATCAGTGGCTTTAATTTGCTAATATTTTATTTAAGATTTTTGTGTATATGTTAAAGAGAGATACTTGCCTCTAATTTTCCTGTCTTATAATATCCTTCTCAGGTTGTCATGATTTGTGTTTCTTTCTTCATAATGCAGTAAACGTATTCTCATATGTTTAAGAGCCGTTTCTAACTTCTTCCCCGTGAACTACCCATTTATGTCCCCTATTATTCTCTTCTGTTGTTTTTCCTTTTCTTGACTATAGAGGCTCTTTATGCATTAAGGAAATTCATCTTTTGTCTAACATATGAGTGTTCAATCTTACTTCCAGTTTCTCGTCTATCTTTGAATTTTGCTTATGGCATATTTTTTTGTCACCATGCAGAACATTCTAATTCTTTAGGTTGTCAAAGTTTTCAGTTTTTCATCACTTCTGGACTTGGGGTCTTGCTTTGAAAAGTGTTCTGGCTTAGTTTATTAAAATATTCCCCTTTTCATACTTCTAAGACTTCATTTTTTACTGTTTAAGTCTTTATTTACTAGAATTTGTTTTGCAACAAGGAACATAATACATTTTTGCTAAATCAAAGTGAACTACAATAAACTTAGACCTGTAAGTTTCCCCAGAGCAGGACTGAGCCCATCTTCTTCATGGTCCTATCCACATGCGTGCTCTATGCAGAAGACAGAATTTGAACAGATCTCTCACATGGCAATCAACATTTATTAAGGGTTAAAAAGGCAAAGTTTATATATCTTTCCTCTGCTTGTGAGATACTTTCTAGCTGCTCCTTGCACAGATGTCCTGATGGGTGCAGGTGGGAAGCGGCAGAAGTTACTGGGCGGAGCTATGAGCTCTCTTGGGAATTTTGGAGGGGGTGGTGCTCTCCCTGAGACTTCTCAGAAGTGGGAAGGGGGCACAGGGGTCTGCGTAGCAGAGATGGGCTCGTGGAAGGGCCATCAAAGCAGGGCAAAGTAAGATCATGGAGGGCCCTGCTGTGCTCCAGGGTGAGCAGTAAACGTAGTATAAATATAGGTTGCTATAGTGTTATTTCTGGAGCTGAGGCTACTGAGAACGGAGGCCAGGTCAGAACGCTGCTCGGAAGGCCATTTGAGGTTGTCCTGGCCGCCAGCACCATCAGAATGTCCCTCGGGGGGCGGGGCACAGATTCACCATGCTGACATCTCACTTTTAACTTTCACGCCTCTTTTGAAAACTTTTTGCCAAGGATACAAACTTGGCTTCCGCCCCCTTTGTGGTCCCTCTGAGTCTGTGTGGTGACAACCTTCTGGCCAGTTTGCATGAGGCTGTGGAATCCTCTGAGGAATGACCAGGGATCCAAGGAAGGACGTGTCCCCATCCCCTCTGTACTTGATGCAGAGCCTGGCATGGATGGGGTGAGTGGTCTTTCAGGTTTTAGGAAACAGAGACCCGCTCAAGTTCCTTCCAGTTTATTATAAGTATTCGTGTTGCAATCAAGAAGGCGGGAGTCTCCCTGGATCCAGGAAGGGCTGCTGCTTTTGCATCAAGCGCTAAGAACAGGTTCTCTGGTTACTCCAGAGCCCTCAGGGTTCATACACCTGTGCCTTCCCATGGCTGCCCTCTGGCTTGTACCTCCCTGCAGCTGCACTATTGCTGGGAATTATAGGAGGTGTCTTTGGGCCCCTCTTACCCCCACTACTGCTCCCGGAATGTCTTTTCCTCCCTTTTGGCAAAGCCCGGCTGGAGTGAAGCGCTGCCTGCCGACTGCCATGCCCCCCGCTCTCCCTGGTTGCCAGCGCCCACTCATGCCCCCATCACACGCTCCAACTCAGCACCAACTTCAGCCTCCTCCTTCCAGCCTGGCCTTTCGGGTCCTTCACCTCCTGTCTTCATTCTTCAAGACTCCCATGCTCTCTCCTCCAACTTTCTCAGCAGATGAACTTGCCTAATTTTGCGCTGAGAAATAAACACTGCAAGCTGCAAAATCTCTTGTCTTCCCCACTCTTCCCCCGCAATGTGCCTCCTCCCTTCTCCATCTTTTCCCTCTTTCCCCAATGGGCAGAATTCCAAGGTTCCTGGCCCTGGTGTACACGCCCTGTACAATCCCCTTAAGTGTGGACCAAGCCTGTGGATGGGATGGATGTCACTCCCATGATTAGGCTACTGAGCAGTTGAATTTGAGTCAGTCAAAAGGAAGATTATCTCCATGGGCCTGACCCAATCAGGGGACCCCTTCAAAGAGACAGGTCCTTGCTGAGGTCAGAGACATTCCTACCTGAGGGACATTCCTTGTGCTGACTTTGAAGTTAAAGGGGCCATGTGGTGAGTGGCTCTTAGGAGCTGAGAGCAACCCCAGGCCAACAGCCAGTAAGAAAATGGTGACCTCAGTCCTACAACCGCAAGAAACAGTCTCCTTTCTCTTCCAACCTGAATGAGCCTGGAAGAGCACATCAAGTTCCCCATGAGAGCACAGCCCTTGCTGACAGCTTGGTCTCAGCCTTGGGAGACCTTGAACAGAGAGCCCAGGTGACTCCTGCCCAATTTCCAGCCTGCAGAACCATGAGATAATGACTTGTGTGGTTTTAAGGGCTTACTTTGTGGCTATTTGTCCACAGCAACAGAAAACTAAGATGCGCTCTCTATGGCCATGAGAGTTGCCCATCTTTCGGTCTATGGCCTAAGCCTCCACTCTGCTTCTGTTCCCACCCCCTCTGCCTTCTCACGAGCATCTCTCCCAGAATACCCCATATCATACCATTCATCTGTTCTCTCCTGGACTATTTCCATCACCGTACAAACCTGTCCCATTTAAAAGATATCCTTTCTCAAGGAACCCTCCTACACTGTTGGTGGGAATGTAAATTGGTGTAGCTACTATGGAGAACAGTATGGAGGTTCCTTCAAAAACTAAAAATAGAGTTGCCATACGATACTGCAATCCCACTCCTGGGCATATATCTGGAGAAAACTCTAATTCGAAAAGATACTTGCACCCGTTGTTCACAGCTGCACTATTCGCAACAGCCAAGACATGGAAGCAACCTGAATGTCCATCGATAGATGAATGGATAAAGAAGATGTGGCACATACATACAATGGAATACTACTCAGCCATAAAAAAGAATGAAATAATGCCATTTGCAGCAACATGGGTGGACCTAGAGATGATCATACTAAGTGAAGTATGTCACACAGAGACAAATACCTTATGATATCATTTGTTTGTGGAATCTAAAAAAGTGATACAAATGAACAAAACAGAAACAGCCTCACAGACATAGAAAACAAACTTATGGTTACCTAAGGGGAAAGTGGGGGGGGAGGGATAAGTTAGGAGTCTGGGATTAACATAGATACACTACTGTGTATAAAATAGATAATCGGGCTTCCCTGGTGGCGCAGTGGTTGAGGGTCCGCCTGCCGATGTAGGGGGCACGGGTTCATGCCCTGGTCCGGGAGGATCCCACGTGCCGCGGAGCGGCTGGGCCCGTGAGCCATGGCCGCTGGGCCTGCGCGTCCGGAGCCTGTGCTCCGCGGCGGGAGGGGCCACAGCAGTGAGAGGCCCGCATACCGCAAAAAAAATAAAATAAAATAAAATAAAATAGATAATCAACAAGGACCTACTGTGTAGCACAGGGAACTGTATTCAATATCTTGTAATAAACTGTAATGGAAAAGAAATGAAAAAGAATATAAATAACAGAATCATTTTGCTGTACACCTGAAACTAACACAGCATTCTAAATTAACTATACTTCAACTTAAAAAAAAGAAAAAGAAGATACCCTTGCTGGAGCATGCATCTGTCTCAAGGTACCACTCTAGTCCCCTGACCCTCTTCAGGGGAGCTTCTCCCAAGTGTCGCCAGTCCTCCTCCACCTGCCGCTCTGGCCTTTGTTCTTGCCAAGGCCACCGATGGCAACACCCCTCTGTCCTGGAATGACTTGACCTCCTAGCAGCAGAAGACAGTGAGCTACCCTCTTCTCTTGGCTCGAAGACAGAACCTTCTCCTGGCTGGTTTCCTTCACTTCCCTGGTCATGTCTTCTGGGTCTGCTTTTGCTGTTCAGCCTTCTTTCCCCAACCCAGCCCTGACCCCGCTCTTCCCCGTGCCCTCTCGGACATCCCTACGGATGTAAATACCTCCTTTACCCCGAGACTCCATGCCACCTTAGGGCGGGTAATCTGCCTCTCAGTCTGGACACGTCTAAATGAAATGTCCCACTTCCTTCCATCTCCTCCCGGGTCTTCCTGCCTCGTCATGTTTAATCCCTTCCCATCTTCCCCGTGTGTGCTTCCTCACCAGGTTCTGCACACCCTGCCTTGAAGTGTGTGCTCCCTACCTGGTCGCCCTGCCTCCACTTTTGCCCCTCTCGGCTCGCTCCCCGCACCTCAGCCAAAGTGCTTTTCTGAAAGTGTCGACACCTCTGGCCGTCTACGCCGCTGCTCCTAGCTCACCAGCTATAGGAGCTGTGCTCCTTCAGATCCTCCATCTCCCCACGGCCCTTCCTGCTTCTACCCAGGTCACGGCTTCCTGCTCGGAAAACCCTTCTCCCTTTCCCTGCCGGCCGCATCCTCCTCGTTCATCTGGCTCTTCAGAGAGGCCAGCCCTGTCCACTCAACCAGCCGTGCTGCCCTTGATTTCAGCCCCTCGTGTTTCCAACATAGAACGTCCTGAAACTCAGAAGTAATTCTTCATGTTTTTGCCTGTTTTTTCCCCCCTTATCTCTTGAAAGGCAAGGATTCAGTCCAGTTTCTTCACTGTTCTGTCTCCAGCACTTAACACGATGCCTGACACATGGGGGTCCTCAAATAACATTAGTTGAATCAAAAATAAAAAGAGCGACCTCGGACTTCCCTGGTGGCAGAGTGGTTAAGAATCCGCCTGCCAGTGCAGGGGACACGGGTTCCATCCCTAGTCTGGGAAGATCACACGTGCCACGGAGCAACTAAGCCCGTGCGCCACAACTACTGAGCCTGCGCTCTAGAGCCCGCGAGCCTAACTACTGAGCCCACGAGCCGCAACTGCTGAAGCCGGTGCACCTAGAGCCCATGCTCCGCCACAAGAGAAGCCACCGCAATGAGAAGCCCGCGCACTGCAACCAAGAGTAGCCCCCGCTCGCCGCAACTAGAGAAAGCCCGCGCGCAGCAACGAAGACCCAACGCAGCCAAAAATAAATAAATAAATAAATTTATTTTTTTTTTTTTTAAAAAAAGAGGGCTTCCCTGGTGGCGCAGTGGTTGGGAGTCCGCCTGCCGATGCGGGGGACGCGGGTTCGTGCCCCGGTCCGGGAGGATCCCGCATGCCGCGGAGCGGCTGGGCCCGTGAGCCGTGGCCGCTGAGCCTGCGCGTCCGGAGCCTGTGCTCCGCAACGGGAGAGGCCACAACAGTGAGGGGCCCGCGTACCGCAAAAAAAAAAAAAAAAAGTGGCTGGAGACAGTGGGCCAGGCACACCAGAGAATATTGGCCAAATATCAGTGGCATATACTATTTGTAGAAAAATTTCTAAATAAATTACGAAATAAAGGTATTTCTGGCTCAAAGGGATGAATTTTGTTTACGTAGAAAATCTACCTTGTCAGAGGCCACATTTCTCAATAATCCCAGTAGTGAGAAGACTGCACTTCATAGTCTCCAAAAGCTTGTGGCCATCACTTCCCCCCCAGACAGACTGATGTCGCTCACCCAACCTTCCTCCCCACCTGCCAGGTGTGGGCGCTGGGCTGGGTCCTCTCTTATCCAGAGGCTTCACAGAGGTAGCCTGGGCCCTATAGCCCTAGCCCTCCCTTGAAGGTCAGGGTTTCTGGCTGGTACCCAAGTTCCTTGTCTGGGGTCACACTTGGGGGTGCAGAGATGTGACCCTGGGGTTTAGCCCTCTTGGCTTCTGTGAGGTCTCTCTATGCCCTTCTTTTCAGAGATCACAAGACAGATTGAAGACATAGAGTGTCTGAGTTGCCACTATTGATTAAGAATCCAAAATCCATCATTCAGCCCACTGGAAATAAACCTGAAGACCATCTTGCCCTTAAAGGGTTATTTGTTCTCACCCAGAAACCTAGTCCTGCAGCGAACAGTACACTTCTGGTGGGGTGTGCTCAGCTGGAGTGTTCCACACAGTGGCTCATGAATTGAATTTCATTTTCAGAACCAGGATGAAATGAGGAAATATTTTCCACATACTGTACATTTATTGAAATTATATCAAAATAAGCAATGAAGGAAAATTTCTCTGGGTAATATAATTTCAAGGATCATTTCATGAGTTTGCAGCTAGAAAAGCACATAGGTTTGGTAACCACGGGGAGAAACTGTCCGTGCTCTGTTTTGAGCATGAAAGAAGATGGTGTCACTTTGGTTCCCTTTGCTGGGTCCACTCCTGTCCCTGCTTCTTACATTTTAGTCTTTCTTCAGTACCTGCTGTTGATATTTTGCAGTCTTCTGTATCACAGGCTGGGTATCATTTCTTCATCATGATAGATGATCTGAAATTATTACAGGACCTAGAGTTCAACCAATGGTCATTTTGTCCTAGGCATTGGCACTCTTTGGCTAACTGCCAGGCACCAGCTGCTTTTGATGTCAGAAAGTAAAGATTCTGAAAACCAGCCTTCTTTGGGTTCAGCAGCCTCTGAAGGTGTAGCCGGGTGCCACCCTTGTGGAGAGAACACCCGGATAGGGGACCATCTATCCCATCCTTCCCTATTTGCCAGGAGGATTTCCTTTGACTGAGCATGCCGGGTTCCATTGCAGTTGTGTTTCCTTGAGTTTTGTGGACAGAGGTTTTGGACCAACGTGGAGGTGTCGGGGTGGAGGCTTCTGTCCTGAGACTGGATTTAACAAAGACAAAGGCAGACCACATTTCGTGCTACCATCAGTACCCCAAGGCACTTGGGGGTAACAAAGGTGGACCCTTCATCCATTCAACAAATTTTTACTGAGTGTGTATTATGTGGTTCCAGGCACTTGCAAAATGGCAGTGAACAAAACAGATGGAGACCCCTGCTCTCAAGGAGCTTATAATCAGAGAAGAATCTTGTTATTATAAAGGTGCTTTCAAGCTGGTGAACCTGAAACCTCTTTCATTTAAAGATCAGCTGAACCTTAACAACCTCCCTCCCTCCTCCCCCAAGCTTCTCCACCCTCACTGGCGTTTTGACAACCCAGTTCTACTAGGCTGTAACCCTGAATAGTCTCCCAGTTTGTTAACTATTTTCGAGTGATTTCTGCTTTATCTCTAAAGATTGAAAAATGGAAGGAGCAGCTTGAAATGGCTTGGAAAGACAGTGGATCCTGGCCTGTCCTAGTGGGTGAGTTCAATCGTAGGCATTCCTTTTGTCGTTGTACCAACAATACGTGGCACGTTGCTGTTCCCTTCGTTATTCTGCAGACGTTTTCAAGGTTGCCTTTAGCAAGAGTACAAGGCCTGCCTTATCAATACAGAAGCCATCTTTGGACTTAATCCTGCAAACCACTGGTTTCTCTTCTCCGGGTCCTTTTTCCTTAAGACATTATATAAAATGATCTCAACTGGAGCTTGGGACCTGAGACACGAATGTGGAAAAATTGTGTCCTGTATAGAAATCTTATGCTCCTTGGATCTGCTGAGTTACAGCAGGTTTCATTTAACAAGATTGTTTCCACTCTCCTTATTCATCTTTAGTTTGTCTGCCTCAATTTTTTCCCCCAGTTCCACCCTGTATGATACTCTATTCCATGAGTTCAATGCAGTATGCACCTATGAGGTATTTCCCATATGAAAGACTATGATAGGTACCATATAAAAAAGCTAATGAATGGGACCCGATACTTTGTGCAAGGAGTTTCTACTCTAGTGGGGAGGAACCCATATACCATCAACCACTGTACCAGACGAGTTGACTGAATCCACACGGAGGTGGTAGTAGCAGTGGAAAGAGTTACTAGTTATTGAATATTTATTATGTGCTGGGCACCCCATGCACACGTTGCAAATGTTCTCTCTAACCCCTCTGGTCAACCCTTCTAAGTAGCTTTAATTATCCTTTTACAGCATTGAGGCCTGAAGGAGACGAAAGCCATAGTCAAGGTTTTGCAACTTTCATAGGAAGAGCAAGACTTATGTCTAGGACCACCTGGCTCCAAGACTGGCCCTGCCCTCGCGCTCCCCACCCTTTACCCCAAGAGGGAGAAAACCCAGAGGGGGCCAGTTAAAAAGCAGTGCCATTAGTAATGATTTTTTAAATTGAAGTATAGTTGATTTACAATGTCTCGGGTGTACAGCAAAGTGATTCAATTCATGTATATATATATATATATATATGAATCTGAAAAAAATAATATATATATATTCTTTTTCAGATTCTTTTCCATTGTAAGTTATTACAGGATATTGAGTATAGTTCCCTGTGCTATGCAGTAGGTTCTCGTTGTTTGGAGATGATTTTAATTAAATTTAAAAAAAAGTTTGGAAACAATTGTAGGTTCACCGGTTGCTTTAAGAAATAACACAGAGACATGCCATATACCCTTTACTCTATTTTCCCTTAATGGTAACATCTTACAGAACTTACAGCACAGTATCACAACTAGTATATTAACATTGATACAGTCAAAATATTTCCAAAACCACAAGGATCTCTCCTGTTGATCTTTCGTAGCCACACCCACCTCTCTCTTGCTCCCATCCCCTCCTCAACCCGTGGCAACCGCTCCCCTGTTCTCCATTTCTACCAACTTGTAATGTCAAGCATGTTATATAAATGGAATTATGCAGCCTGCAGCCTTTTGAGATTGGCTTTGCTCTCAGCACAGTTCCTTAGAGATTCACTTGCATGTTGTTGCATGTATAAACAGCCCATCCTTTTCATTGCTGGGCAGTATCCCCTGACACGGATATGTACCAAGTGTCCTTAACCATATGCCCCCAGTGAAGGTCATCTAGGTTTTTTTCCCCCCCAGTTTTTGGCTATTATGAATAAAGCTGCTAGAAACATTCATATATAGGGTTTTTTTGTGGAACACAAGTCTTCCATTTCTTGGGGATAAGTGCCCAGGAGTGCATTTGGTGTGTTGTATGGTAGTTGCATGTTTAGCTTTCAAGAAACTTCCAAGCTCTTTTCCAGAGTGGCTGTGTCATTTTACATTCTCACCAGCAACGTCTGAGTGAGGCAGTTTTTCGGCTTCCCTGCCAGCATTTGATGTTGTCATTTTTTTAACAACCATTTCTTAATTGGAGTAAAGTTAACTTACAAGGTTGTGTTAGTTTCAGGTGTACAGCAAAATGATTCAGTTAGACGTGTGTGTGTGTGTATGTACTGTTCCATTATATGTTATTACAAGATACTGAGTATAGTTCCCTGTGCTATACAGTAGGTCCTTGTTTATCTATTTTATATATAGTAGTGTATATTTTAATCCTAAACTCCTAATTTATCTCCCACACCCCCGTCTATCCCCTTTGGTAACTGTAAGTTTGCTTTCTACGTTTGTGAGTCTATTTCTGTTTTGTAAATAAGTTCACTTGTACCATTTTTTAAGATTCCACATGTAAGTGATATCATATGCTATTTGTCTTTCTGTGTCTGACTTATTTCACTTAATATGATAGTCTCTGGGTCCATCCATGTTGCTGCAAATGGCATTATTTCATTCTTTTTTATGCTGAGTAATGTTCCATTATGTATGTGTATATACATATATATATATATATATATATATATATGTCATTATTTTATTTTATCCATTCTGATGCATAGGTACTGCTATCTCACTGTGGTTTTAATTTGCATCTCCCTCATGGATAACGATGTTGACATCTTTTCACACGCTTACTTGCCACTTGTATGTGTTCCTCGTGAAATGTATCTTCATGCCTTTTGACCATTTTGTAACTGGATTGTTTGTTTTTCTTACTGTTGTTTTTTAAAAATTAATTAATTTATTTGCTTCTATTCTTGGCTGTGTTGGGTCTTCGTTGCTGTGCGCAGGCTTTCTCTAGTTGTGGCAAGCGGGGGCTACTCTTTGTTGCAATGTGTGGTTTCTCATTGTCGTGGCTTCTCCTGTTGCAGAGCACGGGCTCTAGGCACATGGGCTTTAGTAGTTGTGGCTCGCGGGCTCTAGAGCACAGGCTCAGTAGTTGTGGTGTGCGGGCTTAGTTGCTCTGCGGCTTACTGTTGAGTTTTGAGAGTTCTTTATATATGCTAGATAACAGCCCTCTGTTGGATATGTGGTTTGCCAGTATTTCCTCTCATACTGTAGCTTGTCTTTTCATCCTCTGCACAAGGGTTTCACAGATCAAAATATTTAAATTTTGATGGAGTTCAGTTTATCAATTTTTCCTTTTTATGGCTCATTCTTTTAGTGTCAAGTCTAAGAACACTTTGACTAGCCCTAGAGCCTGAAGCTTTTCTCCTATTTTTTCCTAAAATATTTATAGTTTTACATTTCACATTTAAGTTCATAGCCCATTTTAAGCTAATTTTTGTACAAGGTGTGAGACTTGTGTCAAGGATAATTTTTTGGCCAATGGATGTCCAGTTGTTTCAGCACCATTTGTTAAAAAGACCATCCTTCCTCCACTGAATTGTTATTGCACCTTTGTCAAAAATCAGTTGAACACATTTGTGTGGATATATTTATGGGCTCTTCATTCTGTTCCATAGGCTTATGTGTCTGTCCATCTGCCAATACCACATAGTCTTGAATGCTAAAGATATATAATAAGTCTTGATATCAGGTAGACTGGTTTCTCCCACTTTATTCTTCTTTTGCAACATTGTTTTAGCTAGTCTAAATTCTCTGTATTTCCATATAAACTTTAGAATCATCTTGTCTATATCTACAAAAAAATCTTACTGGGTGGACTTTATGTTGAACCTGTATGTCAGTTTGGGGGAGAATTGACGTCTTTACCATGTTGACTCTTTTAATCCATAAACATGGAATGTCCCTTCATTTATTTATACCTCCTTTGATTTCTTTCATCAGTGTTGTGTCATTTTTAGCATGCTCTGTATGTGATTTGTTAGATTTAAACCTAAGAATTTCATTTTTTTGAACAATTATACATGGTATTTTAATTGAGCTTTTGGTATCCATGTGTTCATTGTTAATATATAAAAATACAATTGATTTTTGTGTGTTTATGTTGTATCGTGCAACCTTGTCATGGGCAACCTCACTTAGTTCTAGGAACTTTTTTATAGATTCCTTGGGATATTCTATGTAGACAATCATGTCATCTGCAAATAGAGACCGTTTTCTTTCTTTCCAGTCCGAATGCGTTTTATTTCCTTTTTTTTGCCTTATTGCACTGCCTAGAATTTCCAGAATTATGTTGAATAAGAATGGTGAAAGCAGACATACTTGCCTTGTTACTGATCTTAGAGGGAAACATTCAGTCTTTCACCATTAAGTATAATGTTAGTTTTAGGCTTTTTGTAGATTTTGAAGATTTTTCTTAAAGTTTTGATCAGGAATGGGTGTTGGATTTTGTCAAATGCTTTTTCTCCATTGATATGATTATGTGCTTTTTCTTTTTAGCCTCTTGATGTGGTAGATTACATTGATTTTGGAATACTGAACTAGACATATTTCTGAAACAAACTCCATTTGGTCATAATGTGTAATTTTTTTACGTATTGCTTAATTATATTTATTAATATTTTGTTAAGGAATTTTGCATCCATATTCATGTGGGATATTGGTTTGTTGTTTTATTTTTCTTTTTTTTGCTGTCCTTGTCTGGTTTTGTAGCAGGGTAATACTACCTTCATAAAATAAACTGGGAAGTGTTCTTTTTTCTGAAAGGAATTGTGTAGACTTGGAGTTAATTCTTTAAATGTTTGGTAGAATTCTTGCATGAAACCGTCTGTGCCAGGAAACTTTGTGGGGGAGAGGTTTGACTTTTGAATTCAGTTTCTTTCATAGCTAGCTATAGAGCTACTCAATTATATATTTCATGTTGAGTGAGTTGTGGTAGTTTGTATTTTCAAGAAATTGGTCCCATTTCATCTCAGTTGTCAAATTTATATGTATAGAGGTTTTTGTAGTATTCTTTCATTATCCTTTTTATGTCTATCAAATTTGCAGTGATATCCCCCTGTTTCATTTCTGATGAAATTGATAATCTGGTGTTTTTTTTTGGGGGGGGGGTAATCTGTTGGTAATTACCAGTTTACCAGTTGGTAATCTGGTTTTTTTTCCCTTGATAGAAGTGTGTCAACTTTATTGGTCTTATCAAAACACCAGCTCTTTGTTTCATTGATTTTCTCTGTTGTTTTTCTGAGTTTTTTTTTTTTTTTCCATTGCTTTCTCTTAAGTTTTATTATTTCCTTCCTTCTGCTTGCTTTGGGATTAATTTGCTGTTCTTTTTCTAGTTTCTTGAAGTAAGAGCTCAGATTATTGATTTAAAACTTTTCCTCTTTTCTGTCTTATGCATTTAATGCTAAAAATTTTGCTCTTAGCAGTGCTGTAGCTGTGTCCTGCAAATTTTGATACGTTGTATTTTCATTTTCAAACAGTTCATTTTATTTTTCTTATTTCCCTTGAGACTTCCTCTTTATCTCATTGATTATTTAGAAGTGTGTTGTTTAGTTTCCAAGTGTTCAGAGACTTTCCTGTTATTGATTTCTAGTTTGATTTCACTGTAGTCAGAAAACATACTTGTTACGATTTCAGTTTTTAAAAATTTGTTGATATTTGTTTTATGGCCCAGGATATGGTGTATTCTGGTACATATTCCATGGGCACTTCGAAATAATATGCATTCTGCTGTTGTTGGGTGTAGTTTTCTATAAATGTTGGTTAGATCTTGTTGGTTCTCAGTGATGTTGAATTCTTCTGTATCCTTACTGATTTTCTGTCTAGTTGTCTTATCAACAGTTGAGAAAAGAATGTTAAAATCTCCAACTATAATTTCAGATTTGTCTATTAATCCTTTCAGTTCTGTCAGCTTTTGTTTCACATATTTTGCAGCTCTGTTGTTTGAAACACACACATTTATGATTTCTATGTCTTCTTGATAGATTGACTCTTTTATCATTAAATATTGTTCCTCTTATCCTGGTGAATTTCTTTCTTTTGCTCTGCAGTCTACTTCATCTAATATTAATATAACTTCTCCTGCTTTCCTTCAATTAATGTTTGCATGATATATCTGCTTCCATCCTTTTACTTTCAACCTGTCTATATTTCTCTGTTTGAAGTGATTTTCTTGTAGATAGCAAATGGTTATGTTGTGCTTTCTAATCCACTCCACAAGCTTTTGCTTTTCAATTTGTGTATTTAGACCATTTGCATTTAATGTAATTTAGATTTGTTAGTGCTTAAGTCAGCCATTTTATTTATTGTTTTCTGCTTGTTTTCCCTGTTTTTCATTTCTGTGGGGTTTTTTTCCCCTGCCTTCCTGTGGCAGGAATTTTGTCATGATTTAAATATAGTGTTTTTTCAGCATGTCTTGTATAGTTTTGTTAATGATTAGACTAAGGGATTAGGTGTGATACTCTAGGTATCATATTATATATATATATGATATATATACACATATATGTTATAAACATATAATGTATGCATTTAAATTATGTATATGTAATGTATCAATATGTATATAATGCAAATGTACACAACCTAAATACACAAGGTAAAAGAGATTCACAGAGTGGATATAAAACATGACCTAACCATTGGTTATCTACAAGAAACTCATTTCAAATAGAGCAATGTAGGCAGATTAAAAGTAAAAGGATGAAAACAGATATATCATACAAAAATTAATCAAAGGAAAGCAGGAGTAGCTATATTATATACACACACACAGACATAAAAATATATAAAATCACTGTCTCTTAACGTCATCATTTGCCAGTTCAAGTACAGAAATTTTACCTAAAATACTTCCTTTACATATATTTAGAACCACATCAGACCGTGTTATACTTTTTGATTCAATCATCAAACATAATTTACAAAACCCAAAAGGATAAGAAAGCCTAATTTATTTACCCATCCTTTTGCTCACTGTGTTCTTTCTTCCTGACATTCCAAGTTTCTTTCTCTCATCTTTTTCTTCCTGTTTAGAGAACTACCTTTAGCCATTCTCTTAGGGTAAGTCTGCTGGCCACACATTTTCATAGTTTAGTTGTTTTTCTTTTTTCTCTCTGAGAATGTCTTGATTTTCCCTTCATTCCTGAATGATATTCTCACTAAGTATAGGATTCTAGGTTAAAGGTTCTTTTCTTTCAGCACTTGAAAAATATTGTCACTTCCTTCTGGACGTTATGGTTTCAGGAATTCCAGATTCCAGTAAATGGATTTGCCAAAGGGAGAAAAGGGGAAAGAGGGAAGGCTATTTAAATATTATGAGAAATGCTTGCCTCCAGATTCCTCATCTATTCTGTAATCACAGGAAATGGGTAGAGTTAAGCCCGAAACAGCCATAGCATTTTAGTAAGAACAAAGTGAATAATTTTAAAGGATTCTTAATCACTGATCAAAAAAAACCCCAAAGTATTCGTGTCATTAACTTGGCCAGAAATGTAGGACACAATGCTTCCTTAATATAAAGAAAGGGGAAGGACAAGGAACTGATTAAGGTCACAGAGACACCTTGACCAAGAGGACTTAGGATATTGGAAAACCAACCATGGCTTATACATCTTCTGCCCAAAGAGTAGTTTATGGGAGATTTTTACTATGCTCAGTCTCATCCCACGTCCCACAGGTCCCTGGGGACAGGGGCCCTGGCTCTGGATGGGAGAGGTCAGAGGAGGGCTGGATTAAGGAGGGTGTTCAGGGTGCAGTCACGCCCTCTGTGAGGTGGCACAGGCGTGGGGGTGGGATGATTATGTATGACCTTGGCTGGGCTCTAACTCACCTTCACTCACAGGATAACACTCACCACGTCTTTTAAATAATGGCTCAACATTTATCTCTTCTAAAAATGACTATGGTGTTTAAAAATCACTTCGCCTACACCAGGGATGGGAAAACCTAGCCTAGAAATTGGCGTGAACATTAGTCACCCTCTGCCAGTGCTAATGAGGAGGGAGGAAAAGATAGTAAAAATCACCAGAGGATCAAAGGTCCTCCACCCTTTGGACAGCACAGGTGGTGGGATCGACAGGGCAGGGCAGGCACATTACACCATCTGGGAAAGAGTGGCTTTCAGAGTTCCTCTCCCAGCCCAGGCATTATGTGACTATTCACTCACCTCACCTAAGAAAAATCAATTCTGCTTGAGCACTGCCTGGTGGCTGTGTAGTTTCTTCCCCTGATTCCATCATTCTTCTGTGTATTCATTTAAGATAATCTTTCTAAAAGCTCTACTGACAAAGGGGAAATGCCGAATGTCACAAATTCTGTTGACTGTTTAAGTAGAAAGGAAAACAAAACTCTCATGTGCTTTCTCGGTGGGGAAACCATCTTGTGATTTATTTTTGTTAAGTGAGGTGTATGTGAAGCACTGTATGGAGTTACAGATGTTATTTCAGATGACGATCCCCCCAGCAAGGGAGCATGGTGTGGAGGGGAGGATAGAGCCGAGTCCCAGCGGCAGATGATTGACAGGCTGGGGATGGGAAATCAACTCACATGCAAGGACGGGCTTGCTGGACCCGAAGAACGGAGCAGATGGTGTTCTTGTGACATCCACAGCCATGGTCTGTGACACCTTCGGATGCACAGTTTCCAACCTGTAAGGCCAAACACGTCACAAATGTTACCAACTGGGGCCCTGGGACCAGGTTCACCCCGCAGAATTACTTTGTCGGGCTCTAAGAGTGTTGTTTTATTGTTTACTTCGAATTTGTTGACAATATTTAAAAAATTGGGAATTTTCAAATGAAAATCCAGGCTTAGAGTTTCTCTGAAAAAACTAGGTCTGGCAACACCAGACCTGTGCTTCCATCCGCTGAACTGAGGACACCCACCCTCCTGGGAGGCTCTCTGCTTCACCCCAGCCCCACCCACTTGCTGCTGCTGCCCGAGCGTCATTGTGTGCCCCTGGTGTCCAGCTGGGGCAAGATGACAGCCTTGAAGCTGAGTCAGTAACACACTGAGTCCCGCAGGGAAGGTCCGATTGCTACCAGCTTTCGAGTGTCCTCTACCACTTTTCCTTGAGAAAGGATTTTCTTGAAAGTAATGGCTCTGCTAATGAACATTGATTTTTCTTTCTAACAGTTTATTTTCTAGAGAACAAACACAGAGAATTCTTAAACACATGTGCTGAGGGCAGCCAGCACAGGCATGGAAAAATGATATCTGTGACCGTGGGGAGAAGCATATTAGCGTTGGGCTCAGGGAAGGGGTTGATGACCAGCTTCCTTTGGCCCGAGAGGTGATGGCGAGGGTCCTCTGGGCGGTCATCCTGCCCTCGGTGCCCCTTCTCTGTTCTCCACAGGACCTGTGCCCACAGCTGCCAGAGCCCTCATCACGTCCCATCATCTAAAATTATCTGTCAATTATCAACCTCCACTTCCAGAATGTCAACCCTTTGAATGGCTAGTATGATACCACATTTACTGCAAGGCTTAAGATGCACCCAACGCAGTGCCAGGTCTTCTCTGAATTAACTCACCGTGTGCTCTCTGTGTCCCTTTGGGGCAGGGGTGTTGCGTCCCCATTTTTCAGATGAAAGAACCGAAGTGCGGGGACATTTATCCATCAATGGGCAAAGCTGGCAAGTTTGGATATTTATAAATTTGTTGAAGGGTGTCTAAGCAGTATAGCACTGGAGTGATTTAATTTTTATTACAACCACTTTATAGAATTACGTATTATACGTTGTAGTGTAAATTATATATTTTTACATTGTTATTGCCGTACCAAGTTGTTTACACAAATCATATGTATGTAATTTATGGGTGATTTAAGGGATGTTCAAGGGAGGTTAGAGACCAAATGGCCTTTTGGGTTTTTCTTTGAGGTGCTCAACAAAATCAACACCAGCCATTGTCAGATACTAATTTTTAATTTTGTTTCTTTTTTTTTAAACAAAGAAAGCACCCGTGAACATATACATCTTGGGGCATATGTGGAATTGAATCTTGTAAGTGAAACTGATGGCTCACAAGACATGTGCATCTTAAATATTGATAGGTATTGCCAAATTTACCTCCCCCAAATGCTCTGCCCATTTATATTTGAGCCAATACTGTGGAAAGAACCCACTTTCCAACACCCTAACACTGGATTTTTATAGGGGTGCGTGTGTTCGCCAAACTAAGAGAAAGGTATGGTAATCTTGTTGATTTTAATTGAAGGGAAATTCACAGGACCAAAAAGCTAACCATTTTAAAGTGTACAATTCAGTGGCATTTTGTACATTCATGATGTTTGCTCCCATCATCTCTATCTAGTCCTGAATATTTTCATTATCCCAAAAGAAAACCCGGTACTCATTAAGCCGTCGTGTCCTCTTCTCCCCTCCCCCCAGTCCCTAGCAACCACTAATCTGTTTTCATCTTTGTGGATTTACCTATTATGGATATTTCATATAAAGGGAGTCATACAATATGTGACTTTTAGTGTCTGATGTCGTCAGGGTTCACTCATGTTGCAGCAGGTACCAGTACTTCATCCCTCTTTATGGCTGAGTAGTATTCCATCATATAGCTATGTGACAGTTTGTTTATCCATTCATCCCATGAGGGACAATTGGGTTGTTTCCATCTTTTGGCTGTTGTGAATAGTGCTGATATGAATATTGTATACAAGTATTTGTCTGAGTACCTGTTTTCAAGTCTTTTGAGTATGTATGTCAGGTAATACAGTCACATGGCAATTATATGTTTAACTTTTCAACAGACTGTGAAACTGTTTTCCACAGCAGCTGTACCATTTTACATTCCCACCCGTACTGTAAGGGAGTGTTCATTTCTCCATATCCTCACCAACACTTGTTATTTTCTGTTTTTTGTTTTGCTTTCTTTTAGATTTAATTATACTCATCCTGGTGGATATGATGTAGTATCTCATTGTGGTTTTGATTTGCATTGCTTTAATGACTGATGATGTGGATCATCTTTTCATGTACGTTTTGGCTATTTGTACAGCTTCTTTGGAGAAATGTCTGTTCTAGTTCTTTGCCCATTTTTAAATTGGGTTGCTTGTCTTTTTGTTGTTGAGTTGTAAGTGTTCTTTATATATTCTGGATTCTAAGTCTTTATCAGATATATGATTTGCAAATATTTTCTCCCATTGTGTAGATTTCACTTTCTTGATAATATTCTTTGCTGCACAAGGTATTGTTTTAATTTATTTTATTTAAATGTTGTTTTTTTAGTTTATAGTTTCCCAGTTGCTAAAGAGCCCTATCATTTTTTCAACGTATGTTATCCTATTGTATTTATTTTCCTATAGAATCCATGTTCAAATCATTTAATCCCTTTTCTAAAGTGTTTTCTTCTAATATAATCATAAGAGTTACTTTTATAGCCTGGGTATTAATCCTTTTAATATTTCCTTTCAGTCTATTGCTTGTCTTTTAATTTTGTATGTAATAACATTTGTCATATAAAACTTACTCATTATTTTATAGTTCAATTGTTAATCTTTTATAGCCTCTGGATATTTTGTCTTCTTTAAGAAGTCTTCCACTGTAACAAAAAATATTCTTTTATTATTACTTTTTAATTTCACTTTTTGATGTTTGCACCTTTAATCTATTTTAAATTTAGCTTTGTGTATGGCTTTAAATATGGACCATAACGTTATTAACACTATTTTATCCTCAAGTGGATTACTAATTTTATATGCTGTCCTATTCCCTTTGATTTGGAATGTCCTCTTCATAGAGTAAATTCCCAAATGCACGTGAATGTCTTACTCTCTGTTTCATCCAATTGATGTATTTATTTTTTCCTTTCCTGAGACCACATGGTTTTAAATAATACAGCATTAGGGTGAGTTTTAATAGGTAGTATGACAATATCCCATGCTCACTGTACATTATTAAAACTACCTTGGTATTCTTATGCATTCTCTCTCTTCCACATACATTTATGAATCAGATAGTCTATTATTTAGTTATTTTTTGCCAGTTTTTAGATAAATGTGGAATTTATAAACTAATTTGGGCAGAATTGACTTTACCCTTTGACTTTTTCATCCAGAAACATGTCATGTCTCCCCATTCACTTAGGATTTCTTTTATTTCCTCCAGCATAGTTTTACGATTTTCTCGATATGGGTATTTCATATTTCATGTTAGATGTGTTCCTGGCTGTATTAGGGTCTTCTTGCCATTGTCAGTTGTTTTCTCCTGATGTTTTCTAATTAATTAATTCCCCTCTTTATGAAAATTGTTGATTCTTGGAGGTTGCTTTTGATTGTGGTTAAATCACTCAGCTCTCCTAGCAGTTGTAAAAGTTTTCAGCTGAAATCCTTGGGTTTACAAGTGGGTAGTGCTATCATCTGAAATAATGAGAGTTTTGTCTCTTCCGTTTCAACTTCATGCCTCTCCCTTCTTTATCTTCCGGTGTTGGCAGCACTCCGGTGACCTTGGGAATGTGTGCTTGGTTCCTCAGGTCCTAAAGTTTCATTATTTGCCATTTCATGTTTTGTCACAACAAGTATCATTATTTGTATGAGATCCAGAAGTCAAGTAGCGTGTTTAACGACTGCATGCTGGGAAAAATTTAGCTTACAAGCTCTTCCAAATACATTGGTCTTAGAAATTTTGCCTGTTTTATAAAAATCACAAAATAAGCATTATATTTATTTTGTTTCATTAAGTGTTTCCATCAGATTTTTATATTTCCTTTATACTATGTTTATATAATAAAGTTACTTACACAGCAGTTTGGCTGAAGGTCTGTGTGGATAGAAGAGTCACAAAAATGCATTTATTTATCTGATCTCACCTTTTAAATAATGCAGAAGATGGAGGTATAGCTTCCTTGATATGAAGCCTTTGCCCCTGTCAGAAAATGCTACCACAGAGACTCCCGTTAACAATAAAGAATTCTTCCACACCCTCCCCTATCTGCTTATTTTTCCAAATGCGGTGACCTTGTTTGCAGTATACATTCACCTTCACCTTCAGCCTCTTTCTGTTGTGGAGCAGAACCCTAGCGTGGATTTTTGCCTGTGTTCACAGCAGTTTTGCTTTCCCGGCTAAATGCACTAATCCAAATTCCAGTAGAGGTGCTGAGTATTCCAAATGTGAAAAATGCGTCCAAAATGCCCTGCTCTGCCAGTGGGGTAGGAAGGTACCTCCAGGCCGCCTTGCTCAGCTCAGGACTGCAGGAACCACCCCCTGGCTCTTTCTCCCCATGGCCCTAGAGACACAAAGATTTCATAAACTTCAAAGCTAATTCCACTCCAGGCTCAGCTTTCTGCAGCAGAAATCTCTTGCCCATCAGCCAAGGACCAGTTCCTGGCCCCCACTCAGCTGGCAATATGCCTCCTGTCAACATGTTGAATATTTCATAGTGCCTTGGCTATGTGGGTTTCCCTACCCTGTTAGCAGCTGGCTGTGCTGTTAGCGACTTTGGAGGAAACCCCTCACTGTGGGATGACGCGGAAAGCTACATCTAGAATCAGCAGAGGGGGAATACCATGGCGGTTAAGAGCGTGGGTCTCCATGGTGTTTCAACTTGAATTTGAATTCCAGCTCCTTCACTTAGGAACTGTGGGTTGTTGGACAAATTAAGTTCACTTCCCTAAGCCACAGCTTCCTTCTGTGCTAAAGACAGTTCGTCCTACCTGGGTCGCTGTGAGAGTTCAACGAGAAAGGAAAATGATACACCTGTCGCAGTACACAGTCCATGGGAAACGTGAGTATCAGTTTCCGAGGGCCGCCAAAACAGAGTGTGGCAAATTGGGTGACTGAAACAATAGAAATTTACTCTCCTAGTTCCAGAGGCTGAAAGTCCAAAATCAATGTATTGGAAGGGTGGGTTCCTTCTGAGGCCGTGAGAGGGGATCCGTTCCAGGCCTCTCTCCCAGCTGCTGGTGGTTTCCTGGCACATCTCTGACTTTCCTCGGCTTGTAGAAGCATCACCCCGATCTCTGCCTTCACCTTCACATGGTACTGTCCCTGTGTGTCAGTGTGTCTAAATTTTCTCTCTTCATAAGGACACCAATCATATTGATTAGGGGCCCACTCTAAGGACCTCATTTCGACCTGATTACTTCTGCAAAGACCCTGTCTACAAAGAAGGTCACATTCAGAGGTCCTGGTGGTTAGGACTTCATTATTGGGGTGGGCAGGGAACATAATTCAACCCAAGACAATATACAGTACATATTATCAATTTCAAAATTTTCAATAATAAATCAAAGCCTGGAGAATTGTCACCAGATGAAAGATGCACTTTCTCTGCTGGGCCATAGACATTCCTGAGCATCCAGAGAACTTTTAGACAGAAGAGTCAATTTCTGTTGAGCAGAGTTACAGGGAAACCTTGAAAGTGGTGAGAAATCCAAGGATCTTAATCTTAAAGGAAAACAGCCAGTGAAGCTCAGACAGGAGACTTTGGTGCTCACCCGCTGTCACCGGGAAAGGAGGAGGGAGGAGAGAAAGGAAGGCTCCCCTGCAAAGGCTTTGCTCAGGCAGCTACAGGCAATAGCTGTGTCTATTAAAGATGTTCCATTTTCACAAGAGCCAGGTAACAGGCTGGAGTCCGGGGGGGCTGGGTTGCTAGGCAACAGCTTTATCATTTCCTGGGAAATCCACAAACCTTCTCATTCCCCTTGTGTGAACGTCTCTTCTTTGGTAAAGGTTATATTTAGAGAATTGATGATAGTTTAGAACTTTTGTGGGGGAGGGGTGCAGGGCGGAGAGGGAAGGTATATAAGTAATCAGTTCACAAAATCTAAACATAAATCCCTCCTGTTGGAAATGACATGGTGACACGTCCTTTGTTGCTTTTTGGCTCTTTTTTGTATTGGATTGTGTGAGCACCAGGGCAGTCTGAACTATTGGTCCTTTAGCAGAAGAAGTGGAAGTTAAGGATCTATGGACTGCAAAGTTTAGGTGTGATATCAAGCCTCTCTCCTTCTTTACTTTCAAATTTCAAGTGCTAGTGATAAAAAAGCAATTACCTGTTATCTTCTGTTGGGAAGGAAGATAAGCGCCAAACCCACTTACATTCCCCTTTATTTTTACGTCCCTGCGTTTGTTTAATCTCAAGCATTCCTATTCCAGCTTCTGAGGACTCGGCAGGATAATGGACTTGCCAGATCCAGCCCTTGGAAGCTTTCTGTTTTAGGGGAAATACAAAAGCCGCCTGATGGAGGACCCCGAGTCTTCTCACGGGCCAGGCTTCCTGCTGCCGGATCTTCAGGGCTGCCTTTGATTGGCAGATGTTTTATCAGACTCAGGCTCTGGAAGAATTCAAGAGCAATCTCATCTGGAAGAACACAAATACAGCTTTACTCACGGTTTGCGGTGGAGGGTCTCGGTGTTGAGAGCACAGGCTGAAACGATTTCCTTGAGGCCAGTGTAGCTTGGTGGGGAAGTTTGGTTAGAGTCGGGCAGGGCTGGGTTTGAATCCCAGCTGCACCTCAGGAAAGCGGAGCAATCTTTACTCTTTCCTGAAGTCTAGGACAGAATCGAGACTAGGGATGACTTCTGGGGGCCTGTTCGCTAAGGCGTGTTCCCTGCCCACCGCCTCTTACTGCCACCGCCCCGACCTCGGCCCCCTCCCAAGTTCAAAGTCGTATCACGGCCCCACATTGACCGAGAGGGGATGTCCTGTGACAAACACTGGGTCTGGGTGTCCCAGACTGAAGACCTGGTTTCTCATCTCAGTGTCCCCTGATCCCAGTGTAGGACCACCGCCACCGCAGAGACCCCTTCCAGAACCGGTAACATGCAAATGGGGGCTTGCCTGATCTCCTGGTCGCCACCCTCTTGTAGGATTCTGCTCTACCTGTCACCTAATCGTGGGCTCTGGAGTGACAGCTCAGATTGCTCTTGGAGATGGGGAACCCCTGGCAGGGATTTTAGCACCCACGCCTAATGTGGGCCTGAGCCAGCGGGCATTAGGAGTTCAGGGACAGCCGTGCTTCGTATGGGGGTTTGTGGCTCGTCACTGTTCATCCGGTACTGCTTAATGAGGGCGCTCAGAAGGGAAAGTACTGACTGAGGAAGGCGAAGAAGGAGACTGCGTCTCTGTCACCTGCAAAAGAAATAGCCCTGTTTTCTCCTCATTTATTTCTGATGGGAAGATGCAAGACAGACTAAAGAAAAATGAATTTTTTTAGAAAAAAATCTCTATGGAATCAGCATTCCTGTAGCCATGGTTTAAACTGTTGTTGTTGTTGTTGTTGTTGTTTTTTGCGGTACGCGGGCCTCTCACTGTCGTGGCCTCTCCCGTTGCGGAGCACAGGCTCCGGATGCGCAGGCTCAGCGGCCATGGCTCACGGGCCCAGCCGCTCCGTGGCACGTGGGATCCTCCCGGACCGGGGCTCGAACCCGTGTCCCCTGCATCGGCAGGCGGACCCTCAACCGCTAGCGCCACCAGGGAAGCCCCATGGTTTAAATTGTGAAGATACTTTTCTCAGTATGTGCTTTGATTGACAGAGGTGTGAGCACAGCTTCGTGTTTTACCGTCTCGTAGCAGGACTCTGTTCAGATGGTGGGGATCCGTTTACAGATTTCCTGAGACTGAAATGACAACAGGTAGCTTTTCATGAGTGGGAGCTTGGTTGCCCCGAGCAAGCCACCTGGGTACCATTTTCTTCTCAGTGAGGTGGAAGTGGCCTGTTTCTGCTCCTGGGGGGTTGGAGGGGGGAGTGGGGGAAGGTGCTAAAGGGGTGGCTGTGACTTCCACATAGACTTACTGAAGGAAACAGCCGTGTGTGCAGACGCCTGGGTATGGAAAGGCAGTGCTCCGTTCCCACTGTGTGGGTGCATATGATGAACAGGAGCTTGCTGGAAGTTTCCAAACCCGCCAGATACTCCCCATTTCTGTCAGTTAGCTGGGTGGGTGGGAAGCAGGAGGGAAACAACCACCACAAAGAAACCTGGAATTCATTCTAGAAATTTCTATATTCTTATGAGAAAAAATGAAAGTCATGTGGACCCAGTGGCACTATTATCTTTTCTCCCTTTGGGAGTGAAAGAGAGCTGTAGGGAAAGCTGTCTCTACGGATGTCATAAAAGAGCTGTCTGTGTCTATCGGCTCTTCGTTACACCAGCAATACTCCTGTGAAATGAGGGACCGGGTATCCCCAACACAGCAATAACCGCTGTTTAGCAGAACAGCTTCCAGCCAGATCCAAAGAACTGAGAGATTTGGAAGGCAGCATGCCCAGTTACAATGTTAAGAGCAGGCGTGGAGGAGAAGGGCAGATGTGATGCCAAAGAAAATGACATGGCAGAGAGAAGATGCCCAGAAATTCTCAAGGGATGAGAACCAGAGAAGTAGTTAGGGCACAAGAGGTGGGCGAGCTGAGGCCTATGTTGGAAGCACAGAATATGAAATGCCAAACAGACTGGTGGCTTTGCACAAGCAGGTGGCCCCTGATGTCTCAGGGGTCGGGGTGGGGCCTTGGTGGGACGGGACTTGTACCCTGGATGTGAAAAGCCGAGGTCTTCTCCAGGCAGGCTGATCTGGTGGGCAAGAGGGAAATTCCTCAACGGGAGGGCGTAGCTGTGTCTGGAGCTCCAAGGAAGGGTGAGGGGAGGGAGAAAGAGCAGGTGCCTCCTCCCCGCCACAACGGGTCATTGTATTTCCTCCTTCCTCCACTTTATATGTGGATACATCCTGGGGGCTCTGGTCCAGTCTGGCCCCAGCTCTCACGGGGATCCTGGCCTCAAGAGGTACCAGGTGGACACCGTGGTTTGGGTCCACCCCGGGAGAAACAGCACACGTCATTCAGCCCAGTTCAGCAAACATGTCGTCAGCTCTTATATTGATGGGCAGCTGCCACTTCTCAGCTTCTGCCGCGTGCCAGGCCCTTGTGCTGAGAGGTTCCCGTGCGGGAAGCGATTCCATCACTGCTCATTTCACGGGTGGAAAACGGGCTCTGAGAGGTTAACTTTGCTAAAGTCGGAGTTGGGGTCAGGTCCTCCAGTGTCAGAGTCCATTCCTCATTGCTTTGTCTCCCCAAGCACAAGATTTGGTGGCAGGGGGGGGAAGATACAAAGACGGAGGCTGTTGCCCCCAGGAGGTTACAGTGCAATGTGGAAAAGTGCCCTGGAAACACAGGAGAACAACTGGTTTGTTTGTTTCTGGGGGTGAAAGCTTCTAGAGGGAAACAGTTTGAGCTGAGCTTTAAATGATAAGACAGATTTCCACTGAGTTGAAAGGGACTTACTTCTATGTTTAGAGAACTTAGGAAAGATATTACCACCTTGACATGGGTATGATATGGTTGGGAAGAGGTTTAAGCATAAGCGTATGTGAGTATTACCTGTGAAGCCGACAGAGGACCCATCCCAGAATGCCATTGTCGGGAGTCCTGCTGGGTTTATATGGGGCTTAGCGATATAGTAGCAAAGATATATATTTTTAAGAACACTTGCTTTGTGCTCACTGTGCATAGGAGTCCTGACTCCACTTATTGGGGTTGATCGGGGGTGACCCCGCTTTGATCAAGCCCACTAAAGACTCCAGGCTCAAGCTCAGAGAGCTGAGGGAATTGTCTTCTCTGAGTTCCCGGGGCCAAGGAAGTGCTGGGAATGAGAAAAAGATGCAGTGGTGATGCCAGCCACTGGGAGGGGGCCTCAGACCTCAGGCTCCATGGCCTCTTGGAAGGTGAAATTGGCAAGGAGGCGGCAGCTCACGACCACCCAAGAGGGTCTTCGTAAAGTTACCCACCAGAGGCAGACAGAGCCAGAGGTCAAGTTAGAGACCGGGAGGCTGGGATGGGATGACAACATACAATGGCTATTTGTATGTGTTTTTTTGGTTTCGTTTTGTTTTGTTTGTTTTTTTGTTTTTTTTCGTTATGCGGGCCTCTCACTGCCGTGGCCTCTCCCGTCGCGGAGCACAGGCTCCAGACGCGCAGGCTCAGCGGCCACGGCTCACGGGCCCAGCCGCTCCGCGGCACGTGGGATCTTCCCGGACCGGGGCACGAACCCGCGTCCCTTGCATCGGCAGGCGGACTCTCAACCACTGAGCCACCAGGGAAGCCCCTGTATGTGTTTTTAAATATTTTCTTGATTGATTTTGTTGATTCCCCCTTCCCCCCAAAACCAACTTTTGATTTTGTTATTTTTTTCTGTTATTGTGTTTTTTATGTTCTTTCATTGATTTCTACTCTTATTTTAATTAGTTTTTTTGTCATCCATATTAATATATGTACCTGTGGTTTATATATTTTCACTGAGGGATAGTTAACTATCTCACAATTGATTTATAAATTCTCCTGTCAAAGAACGTTTTCGTTGTTTCCAGTTTTTTTGGCCATTAAAAACAATGATGCTACAGAGAGTCTTATAGACCCCAGTGCAGATGAGGAAGAGTTTCTTTTATTTACATACCATATTTCATTTATTCTAAGATGTATTTTTATATTTTAATATATCTGAAATCAGAATGTGTATTAAAATTAGTGGCATCTTAGGATATAAATTAGCAGCTTTTTTTCCCTTTCTTGGTCATGCATAAAGTAATTGTACATCTTATAATCAATGAACTGTTAGATTTTGATGAAATACTGTAAATAAGAGCAAAATTGCTCATCCTCACCTTTACTGGGTTATTTTTCAAGTATCAGTTCATGCTCACCAGCCATGCATGGGAATTGCTGTTGCCTCACAGCTTTACTGATATCTGATATTGTTGATTTTTTGCCAATCAGGTAGATGTGGCATGGTCTCTTGCTGTGATTTTCTTTTCCTTCATCTATTTACTAATGAGGTTGAATATCTTTTCAGCTGCCTAGTGACCATTTCTCTTCTGAGAAATGCCTGTTCTGTCCTTGCCTATTTTTTCCATTGGGTTACTAGTGTTTCTCAAATTAATTTACAGGAGTTTTTAAAATTGGTTTTGATGCTAACCCTTTCATTGTCTGTTATATGGGTTACAAATATCTTTTTCTAATTTGTAGTCTGTCTTCTCTCTTTATCACATCTATTGATGGTCAGAAATTCTTGAATTAAAAATACTTGAATTTATTTAGTAGTGTTTGCTTTGGGAACATTTTAAAGATATCCTTTCCTTCCCAGGATCATAAGGATATTAGCTATTTCATCTCTTAAAGGTCTTTAAGTTTTATCATTCATATTTAGGTTTTTAGATGCTCTGGAGTTGATTTGTGGGTATGGTAAGAAGTATGGAACTGATTTGGTTTTTGAAATAATAACTAATTCTCCCAGCATCAGTTATTATATTTTGTTTTTATCCAAACCACCTCATTATTTTTCACATTTTCATATATGTAAGGGCCTCATTCTGGCTTCTTTATTATTTTCCATTAGTCTGTTTCTATTTATTCCTATAGCAGTGCACTGTCTTTTTTCTACATCTTTAAAGTAACTTTTGATATCTGATACGGCAAAAAACCTCTCCCCTGCCTATTTGCCTATATCTTTCTCCAAATAGTAGCCTTATTGATTTTCCTCTCTAACTAGGTTTGACATATCACCTCACACTCACAAAGAGACTGCCATCATCTGGACATCTCAGAAAACCCCACAGCAAGCTGGGAATCAACCACTGGGTTATGCTAGAGGCCTTACTTCCCAGGTGGAGGGAATGTTCTTTAGAAGACTTGAGGGTCTAACCTCCTTGATGAGGTCAGGATTGCTGAACCTGTTTTGCAGATGAGCAAACGAAGAGAAGGTCAGTGACTCGTTAGTTGAGACGGCTAGTCCATGGCGGAGCTGGCCTTGAGTGCAGGTCGCCTTCCTGTGTTTGCAGTGCAGAACTGCTGACCTCCAAACACAGCAGCAGCATCTCCCGTGATTCCTCAACCTCATTTGCTGCCGTGGATTTTGCTCCCGCTCCACAGAAGAGTCCTCAAGGCCGGCAGTTTTACTCTTCATTCAATTTCATGTTCAGTCCCACCCAGCCCCACTGGACCAGCTTTTCAAGCCGCAAGAGCTGCTCTACTCACTCTTTCTTCCCAGCACACTTCTCATTTACTTCTTTATCCTATTTTTGGTTTTAACGATCTGTTCTTAGGCTTCTAACTCCCTCCCCCAGATTGGTAAGTGTGTATTATCCCTCCTTTTCCCTGGACACCAGGAAGTGCTAAATCTTGGCCTTCGCACCTTTTTTCACATTCTTGAGCCACTGCCAGTGGCTTCTCCTCTTTCATGTGTCTGTGCAAGTATAAAAGAAAGGCCATGCTGGGGCACTGGCAGGAGAGCTGTAATTACTGAAGCTAATGCCTCGTCTCTCTAAAGTTCAAGTTCATTAGTGAAACTTCTTGTATCTTGTCATCCTAGTTTCTGATGAGCCTGTACTTATTTTGCAATCAAGAGTAAAAATGTTGAATTGTAATAATAACAGCATCATTAACTTTTGCTAGCATGTTAAGCTGCATATAATCTCCACGAAGGCAGAAATTTTCTCTCTGTTTTGCCTGTTGCTGTGACTTTGGGGTCTAGACCAGTGCCTGGCCCATGGTGATGCTATAAAAATATTGCTGGGTACATAAAGAAATGAATTTTATTGGGTATTTTCCATGTGACAAGTCACATGCCGAGGGCTTTCAGAATGTCTCCTCTCTTAGCTCTCACACCAATCCAGTGAATTGAAATCGTGATCCCTGTTTGGGAGATGGGGAAGCTGCAGAGTTAGGTGGATCATCTAACTCACAAACTTTATAAGTGTTCAAGCTAGATTCAAGCCCATATCTGTGGAACACCAAGGACATTCTCTTAAGCCTTCATGCAGTGATGCTGCTATCATTGAAGGTACCGAGAAATAAGATGCTGCCTTAGGGGGGTCTGGGAGTCACTGTCGCTCCTTTCACTCATTTGAGGGGAAGGGGAATGGGGGGCATGACAGTCTTCTTTTTCCTAGAGCTGCTTTTGTAAAAAGACAAATCACCCAACTTAAAATTTGAGCCAAGGACCTGAATAGACATCTCTCCAAAGGAGATTGCAAGTGGGCAGTAAGCACATGAAAAGATGCAGAACATTACTAGTTATCAGGGAAATGCAAATCAAACCCACAATGAGATACTACCTCATAGCCACTAGGAGGCTGCAATTTAAAAAACGGATAATAACAAGTGTTGGCAAAGATGGGGCAAATGGAACCCTCATACTTTGCTAGTGGGGATGTAAAATGGTGCAGTCAAACAGATTGACATTTCCTCAAGCAGTTAAACATGTAGTTACCATATGACCCAGCAATTCCATCCTTAGGTATATATCCCATGAGAAAGAAAACCTGTGTCCACATAAAGCTTTGTACACAAATGTTCATGGTAGCATTGTTTATTATAACCAAAAAGTGGAAACAACGCAAGTGTTCATCAGTTAATAAATAGATGCACGATATGTGCTCTATCCATCCAGTATGAATCTTGATACAAAATGAATATTATTTGGCCATAGAGAGGAATGAAATTCTGACACATGCTAAAACGTGGATGAACCTTGAATACACGTTACTCAGTGAAAGAAGCCAGACACAAAAGCCCACATACTTGTGATTTTATTTATATGAAATGTCCAGAATAGGCAAATCTGGAAAATATATGTTAGTGGTTTCCAAGGATGGGGAGTAATGGGTATGGGGCTTCTTTTGTGGATGATGAAAATGTTCTGGAATTAGATCGTGGTGATAGTTGCACAGCTTTGTCAATGTACAGAAACCATTGAATTTTACACTTTAAAGGATAAGTTTTGTGGTATGTGAATTATATTTTTTAAAGAATTAACTACAGGGAGAGAGCAGCTCAGCCCAGTTAGACAGGGTGTGATTAGAAGGTAACTTGACTGACAGCCAGCAATCTGGGGTCTTTATTAGACTCAACTGAGCAAGCCTGACTCTGCCACTTCCCAGCTGAGAGCTTCTCTGGCAAGCCCTGCCCCTCTTTGAGCCTCTGTTTCCTTTTTTTTTGTCAAGCGGCAGGTGAGGACAAGGCTATACATATAAGGGGACAGTTGTTCTTGCCTAAGTTTTGGATCTGTTACAGCAGGAGGGACTAGTAGGGGACACAGAGTGCTAGGATCTTTTCTCCATTAAACAACAACAGCTCAAAACAAAAATCACAGCCAGAGAGAATGGCAACCTTGTTCCGACTGTTCAGCACAGCTGATGAGCTGTTGGCAAATTCAGTAGAGAGGCCACTTAGGCTTTCCAGGTAGCAATACAGGATAACGGCAGTAGGGTGTGAGCATCTCCAAGCATGGGTTTTTTTCCTTGAATGCTGGGCTCTTGGATATGGTCCCGTGACAGCATCTCTCTCCCCCAGACCCCCGATGTGCAGTGCATGGCCAATGGCTCCTATAATGGGAGATTTACAACTTGGACCTTCAGACACCGCACGGACCTCATTTGTCCAGCTCATGGCAGAACGTGTAATCATCTCTGTGGGCTCCTGCTCCAGGCTCCAGACAGGCTCTGGCCAAGGCAGCTGAAAGGAAGAGAAGCAAGAAGCTCCACAGCCCCACAAACAAGAGTTACATTGCCCCTCATGAAGGAGAGGAAATCCATTCTGACATCTTGTGAAAATATTTCGATGGCTTGTTTACAGAATGAACCCTGAGCTGACAGCTTCTCCTGGTCTGTCTGGAGCATGTGGCTTTGCAGCTGGGCCAGACGTGGCTCCAGGTTCTTTTGCAGGAGGTTCCAACGACGTCCCATTTTTCTTCTTTGTGTGTCGGTTGTGATCCAGCGCCTGGAATAAAGGCACACAATCCACCCCTGCTCATCCTGCAGAAAGCTGCCTGGATAACCAGCAGGTGTTCGGGACCCCCACTGCGGCCTGGATCTCACCTGGGGGGACCTGGGGGCCAGAAGCGGTCACCTCTGAAATCAAACCACTCCATGACGTTCAATACAAGGTAGTGATGGTGCCCGTCCAGTGAGCTCGGTGTTCCTTGAAGAAGAGAGGGTGTCACGATGCCATTTTCCAGTTTATGAAAGAAGCAAGCTGAAGTGGAGATGCCACTCCCACACCCCCTCCCTCAAATGTCCCCAGCACCTCACAGCCCAGCCATCGTGGACAAGACTCCTGGCAGAGCCAGTTGGCGTCCTGGAGGCCACGCACGTGGCATGACTCCTCACGTCACAGATGGGGAAAGCTGAGCCCAAGAGGCGCTGACTGGCTCAAGTCACAGCTGAACAACGTCTCAGCTGCTTGTCTGGACTTGTCCTGCTGAATCGTGCTGCGTTAGGACCCAAAGAAAGGAAGCATCCTCCTCTTTCCAGCTCTCCCACCGCTCCTCCTTGCTGCCCACACCCAGGCCCTCTGCTTAAGTGAGGCTGCATGTTCCCAGAAAGTTCAGCAGACCCCTCGCCCCCATGCGCAGGCCCTGGTCTTCTCTGACCTGGGCTGCCTCCCAGCTCACAGAGTCCTTTCTGGGGTTGGGGGGTGGAGGGGGAAGGGGGGAAGGTGGCACCTTCTTTCCTTTTCAGGTTGGAGCCCATGTTGAAGACGTTTGGGTTACATGTCAGAGACAACCTGTGCTTAACTGCTTCCCCCTGTCAAGGGCTTAAAACAAGACCCACTCCTTCTCCCCATGTACGTGGGTAGGAAGGGAGGAAAGGATAGTTCTTTTAAGATGACTGCTAAACTTATCTACCCATGTGGCTATCTCTTTGCCCTACGTACCCTTCAAAAAAGATTCTAGTGATTGCTAAGAAAATGTTGGGTTATATGACCAAGGCAGGACCACAGAATAAAAGGCAGAAGACAACCTGTAGAAAGAACTGAAAGCAGGGACTTGAAGTGATATTGGTGCAGCCATGGTCACAGCAGCATTATTCATAATAGCCTAAAGGTGCAAGCAACCCAAGTGTCCATCGAGAGATGAATGGATAAACAAAGTACGGTCCATCCGTACAATGGAATATTATTTACCTCTTTAAATTTTTAATAAAAGTATTTTTTTTTTTGGCTGTGCCGCGCAGCATGCAGGATCTTAGTTCCCTGACCAGGGATCGAACTCGCATACCCTGCAGTGGAATCATGGAATCTGGACCACTGGACCGCCAGGGAAGTTCCTCTTCACCTTTAAAAAGGAAGGAGATTCTGACACATGAAACAACAGGGATGAACCTTGAAGACATTAGGCTGAGGAAAATAAGCCAGTCACAACGAGACAGACGCTGTATAACTCCACTCATTTGAGGTCCCTATAGTAGGTCACATTCATAGAGACAGAAAGTAGAATGGCGGTGGTCAGGGGCTGGGGGAGGGGAAAACGGTTCTGACTTAAGGTGGACAGAGTTCCAGTTTGGGAAAATGAAAAAGTTCTGTGGATGGGCGGGGGTGATGGTTGCCCAACGCGGTGTAGATGCACGTGCTTAATGCCACAGGACTGGACACTTAAAAATGGCTAAGATGGGAAATTTTGTGTTTTGTGTATTTTACCACAAGTTAAGGGGAGGGGGGAAGCCCATAAGAGGAAATCATCGAATCCATGTTGCATTGAAAAAGGTCTCGTTATGCGTCTTATTCCTTCATCGGACTCGGAGCTCTTTAAAGATGGGAACTCCTGTGCTCTATTCACCTTTGTTAGCCCAGCACCTGACCTAGGTTCTCAAAGACGTCAGATTCCCAGTAACTGTTGGCAGAACTGAGGTTGTGGCGTGACCCCGCCCATGCCGCCCTTGTGGGCGGGGCCTCGCGGTTTAGAGGGCTGGCGCATGCGCGCGAGTTGCGCCCGGTGGTCCTACCCGGTCCTCCAGGGGGGACCCTGCTCCTGCCACAGAAAGGCAGACCCCAGAGCCATGCCCCGGCACCAAGGGCAGAGCCACGGTGCCTCCGATTCCGGGTGTCTCCGAAATCAGCTAGAGCCCGAGTAGACAGAATTAGTGGGCAGGTTTTTATTCATTATTGGGCAGGTCTGTATTATACCCCATCATTTTCTGGAAGAGATGAAAATTATGTAAAAGTGCGGCTAATAACACATTCCATTTTGGGGGCAGCCCAATGTTGACAGACTGTGTGCTGGGCCCGTGAAAACTTCATAGTTCTCAGCCCTTCAGTTTGCCCCTTTAACTGAGGAGCAAACAGCGTTAGCGCGAGGGAGCTCCTCTGACGCCCAAACCCACGCTGCTGCGTCCACTTTCTCAAGCTTCATAGGAGAGGTTATCAGATCCTACAGATTCTGCTCCATTTCTACCTTTTCTACCTGTGCAGTGATCATTGATATTGCAAACTCTCAGCTTGAAGCTCATTGGACAGGTGATGATTGGCAGGTTACTTCAACTAGGCTCAGCTTTCTCATCTGTAAAATGGGGACAATAATTGTGCTCTCCTCCAAAGGTCATGCCGAGTGTTAAAGGAGATAACCTTTGTATCCAATATCTGTCTTGCTGTGATCGCACAATCAATTTTAGCCATGATGGCGTAATAGTGACACTGACCCGACTCAAAGAACCTTGGGGTTGTCCAGTGAAATTTACATTGTCCTGGTGTTTATGAACCAGCTCACAAAGGCGCTGTCCATTTATATAAAGACCCATGCTATCAATCAATGCCTTGTCCCAGGGGATAAAACCACTCTCCATATGAAACGGTGTATTTCATTGGAAAGGCAATGAGTTATGCAATTTATCACGTCCCCCCCTTTGGCCTTGGCTGCTGCAAACTCACCCTTAGTTTGTGATTCTTCTGTACCAGGGTCATCTTTAGCCCAGGCTTTATGGTCCAATGATTTCTCCAGCTCATTACTTGCTTCTTTTATCACAGTTTGGCTGGTTTTTATCTGTGTTGTTAATTATAAGCTACCTCAAACGTGATTGGGTATACATTAGAAAACAGTATTCATTATAATTTAGTGTCAAAGGTGTTTTATTAAATTGTAGGGATTGATCATTCTTATAATAGCTTGCACGGTAAACAGACTGCTGTGTTGCCCAATTTTCTAGATAAACCGGTTTGCAAAAATTGGTTACACATATTACAAGCAGGGTAAACGAATTAACATTGTGGTGTTATCTGAATGTATTTTAATACTAAGGGAACATTTTCACAGTAAAAATGCTGCCGGGCAAGAGAACCAGCGTCATCAAAACAGGGTGAAAAATAAAAAAGTAATGAGAACTTGAGGGGAAATGTTTATCCGACGGTAGGCAGTAGTTCTTTGTCTCACATCTAACAGTGCTCTGCAGAAAACTTTAATGGTTGTGCAAACGTGTTTTACTTGCTAACAAAGCCTCAGATATAAATGTCAAAGTGACGATTGCTATTCCTGCTCAGGAGAAATAGCACACAGGGTGGACTCCCCACCCCCTCCCCGGTTGCCATGGAAACATTCTGGTGACTTCATCACAGGTAGAGTGTTTGGAGGTTCTTCAGCCCAGCACGGAAGGTGGGAGCCTGACTCATTCTGAGAGGAATTACAGATGTAAACTGTGGCTGACTTTTCTTTCCTTTAGCCGAGAGCATCCTTGTCATGAAAAGACCTTTGAATCTAAGTAAAATGTCTTTGCAACATCAGTGGAATATGATAAAACTGTCAGAGGAAGGTATATTCTGATTTTTTTCCTATAGATAAAACTCTTATCAAAATATAAGATAATTTGTTCGTTCGGTCAACACTCAGCGAATGTCTTCAGTTGGCAGGCACTGTGCTGAGCACGACGTGAGGGTGATGATGAGACGTCCTCTAAAGGCCTCTGTCAACCTGGGGGACAGACTCAGAGAACAGACGATTACAGGATGGCGTAGGGAGGACACACAGTGATGCCAGCCTGTCAGGGAGCGCTGTGCTGGGTTGAATTGTGTCCCCCCCCCAAAGATGTGTTCAAGTCCCAACCCCCAGACCTGTGAATGGGACCTTATCTGGAAATGGGGTCTTTGCAGATGAGGTCAAACTGGGTTAGGATGGGCCCTCAATCCAGGGACTGGGGTCATTATAAAGACAGAGGGATTTGGAGACACAGAGACACAGGCCATGTGAGGCTGCAGGTAGACCAGTGATGCTGCCACAAGCCAAGGAATGCTGAGGGTGGCCAGCAGCCACCAGAAGCTAGGAAGAGGCAAGGGTGGATTCTCCCCTGGATTCTTCAGAGAGAGCATGGCCCTGCTAACACCTTGGTGTCAGACGTCTGACCTCCAGAACCGTGAGAGAATGAGTTGCCATTGTTTGAAGCAGCCTTGTTTGTGGTCATTTGTTACGGTAGCCCTAGGAAATGAACACAGGTGGCAACACAGGTTGGAAGGCATGTGGGGTGGGGGCAGGCGTAGGAGCCCTTCTGGGAGGAGGTGATCTTGAGCTGTGTAGAGGAGTTAGTCCCCTGGGGAAGTTGGGCAGGTGTCCTCCAAGGCCAAAGTCACAGAGACGATGAAGCAGCCACATCCAGGAAGGAGAAGGAGGCTTATTCTAAGGATTTCTATCCTGATCTCCTTTTTAAAATTCTTTTTTGGGACTTGGGAGAGATTTTATTAGAGAATAATTAGAGAATAATTTCATGGAGGTAATTTTACTTAATAAACTTCAGAGTCATTGGATTATTTCTTTTTTTAAAATTTATTTATTGAAGTATAGTTGATTTACAATGTTGTATTAATTTCTGCTGTACAGCAAAGTGACTCAGTTATACATAAACATACATTCTTTTCCATTATGGTTTTGCACAGGATACTTAATGTAGTTCCCTGTGCCAGACAGTAGGACCTTGTTGTTTATCCATTCTATATATACTAGTTTGCATCTGCCAATCCCAAACTCCCAGTACATCTGTCCCCTACCTCCCTCCCCCTTGGCAGCCATTCGCTGTGTCTGTGAGTCTATTTCTGTTTTGTAGATAAGTTCGTTTGTGTCATATTGTAGATTCCACGTATAAGTGATATCGTAAGGTATTTGTCTTTCTGTCTGAATTACTTAGTATGATAATCTCTAGGTCCAGCCATGTTGATACAAATGGCATTATTTCATTCTTTTTTGTGGCTGAGTAATATTCCATTGTACATATGTACCACATCTTCTGCATCCATTCATCTGTGGGTGGACATTTAGGTTGTTTCGATGTCCTGGCTATTGTGAACAGTGCTGCTATGAACATAGGGGTGCATGTATCTTTTTGAATTATAGTTTTGTCCACATATATGCCTACATCCTGGTCTCCTTGAGCCCCAGCACCCCATGCACATGGGCTCAGATTGTTATGTATATGTTTCCCAGGTCCTCTTCTGGGGGGAAAATGTATCCCTTTCATTAGAGTTTTCAAAGGAGCATGTGACCTTTACAAGGTCACAAAGTGGCCATGTCAAGGGGGTTTGGGGGTACCTGACAGGAGACGAGGCTGGTGGGGTCACCACTTGATTGTGACCTTGCTGAGACCAGGCAGTTCAGGGAAGATGAAGCTGATGGGATGTAGCAGAGCCTTCTTCATGAGATAAATCAGGACTTGGGTTTTAGCTGGGCGTTGGCAGTGAAGGAAAGGGTGGGTGTGGAGGGGGCACCTCTATTTCTATTGTGCGTGATGGGAGGACGGTGGCCACTTGCCAAGAAAATTGATATGGGGGAGGAAGGGGAGGGGAAGGAAGGGGAGGGGGAGGAGGAGACTGCAATGGCAGCAGCTTGAGGGGAGTCGATTGGTCCCTTTTTGGAAAAGCTGAGTTTGAGGGGGGGCTTGAAGGCAGCTGGTTCTAAGGGCTGGTGCCCACAGGTGAGGTCTGGGTCCTTCCTTGGCACTGGTCTGGGGTTTGGTAGGAGGACCCAGAGGGAGTCAAGGAGAGAACACTAAAGAAAGGAAGACACAGTAGCCAAGAGGGGGAAGACAGTAAGTAGACCCCATTGTTCCAAAAGTCAACCATGAAAAGATGGTCCAGAGGCGCCGAGTGGTTAATGGGGTCCGATCTCACAGAGGTGATTAGCTGAATTCAAATCTGAAAAGTGATTGTCTCTGAGAAACATCTGCTTAGACTATTAAGAAAGGGGTATCGTGGAGGGCAGGTGAAAATTCCGAGTAAACCTTGCCCCCTATCAGACTAGAAATGAGGGAAGCGTTTACAGTCTATGAAGCGGGAATGTGACTGTCCCATCTCTGTCCCTGACACACATGATAGAGATATGAAAACAAGCAAGCTCTGTGTACCAACGAAAGGCTGGGGCGTTCGTCATTTCCACGCGACTTTGATGGATGGGCTCGTTAGTCAATGCGTGACGTGGCTCGTCGGCTATTTTTGTGCAGACAGCTCAAGCCACGCTGGCTGCCGCGTGGGAATTGTATGCAATGCCTTTACCCGTATCCCAGGCTTCACGCGACGTGCTGCTTACCGGTTCCCAGATTTGCTGGATTTCTCTGCTCTTACACTTTCCCTTAAGCCGTTTCCACTTTTCCCTTTTGCCTCTGCTTTTGGGCTGAGCCGCCTTCTCCTACCCCACGTCCACTTTTGTCTAAATCCACCCCATCCCACACCTTTCCTGGGTCCCTTGGCTGGCAGGGCTCTCCCGGTGGCTTCTTGGGGCCAGAAGGAGCCGGACTGTGACTCTCTCTTAGAGCTGTGGGAGGGGACAGCCTCTCACTGCCTTTGCCGCCCGGTCCAGCCCGGAGCCTCCATCACCCTGAGCGCAGCAGAAACTCCCGCTCAGCTGGATCCCCTCCCCGAAGCACTCACTCCTCCCTCCGGGGAGGACGTTGCATTCCAGGAGGATCTGGCTCAGGGCTTCATGTTGTTCTGCGCTCGGCCTCCGGGAAGGCCTCCAGGGCAGGAGTGGCAGTGGAGGAATGTCTCAGGCTGGTGGAGACAGAAGCAGTTCCATCTTTCCAACCATCACGGGAGAGAAACCCTCATCAGACATGCCCGTGCGCTGACCTCTCCCCGGGCACAGAGGGCACCGGGCACCGCACACAATCAGTTCTTTAACCAGCCATGAGTGGGTGACTCACCAGGCTGTTTTAGTTTGCTTCAAAAGAACAGCCGGCTGCCTTTCCCGATGGCTTCATTCTAACTGTAAGCATTGATAAGGAGCCCCATTTGGTCCCCTAGCTGTGCTTTTCTAAAAGCCGTGGGACGGTGGTGAATCAGAAGCACTCCCGGGCTTCCCTGGCGGCGCAGTGGTTGAGAGTCCGCCTGCCGATGCAGGGGACACGGGTTCGTGCCCCGGTCCGGGAGGATCCCACGTGCCGCGGAGCGGCTGGGCCCGTGAGCCATGGCCGCTGCGCCTGCGCGTCCGGAGCCTGTGCTCCGCAACGGGAGAGGCCGCAACAGTGAGAGGCCCGCGTACCGCAAAAAAAAAAAGAAAAAAAAAAAGCACTCCCATCACCTTCTAGGGCCTAAAGTCACCATCCGCACAGGAGCTTGTTAGTCTAAGACCAGCAGTGGTTTTGGACTTGAGCTGCATGGAGCATCCTAGAAGGCTTAGTAAAGCCCAGAAGGCTGAGTCCTGTGCCAGAGTTTCTGAATCAGTAGGTCTGCGGGTCAGTGGGTGGTACCCGAGAATGTGCATTTCTTGCCTTTTTTTTTTTTTTTTTTTTTTTGGCCACCCCAGGAAGCATGTGGGATCCTAGTTCCCCGACCAGGGCTCAAACCCACGCCCCCTGCAGTGGAAGCACGGTGTCCCAACCACTGGACTGCTGGGGAAGTCCCCGTGTTTCTTTTTAAAAACATTTTTATTTTTTAATGCTTTTATTGAAGTATAGCTGATTTGAATGTTTTGGGTATACATTTTATATATATGTACATCTATGTATATATTTTAAATATATATATATAAAATATATGTTCTTTTTCGGATTCTTTTCCATTAAAGGTTATTACAAGATATTGAATATAGTTCCCTGTGCTCTACAGTAGGACCTTGTTGCTTATTTTATATATAGCAGTGTGTATATGTTAATCCCAAACTCCTAACTTATCCCTTCCCCCCCTTCCCCCCCTTCCCCTTTGGTAACCGTAAGTTTGTTTTCTAGGTCTGTGAGTCTATTTCTGTTTTATAAATAATTTCATTTGTATCATTTTTTAGATTCCACATATACGTGATATCATATGATATTTGTCTTTCTCTGCCTGACTTATTTTACTTAATATGATCATCTCTAGGTCCATCCATGTTGCTGCAAATGGCATTATTTCAGAGAATGTGCATTTCTAACAAGTCACCCCGTGATGCTGAGGCTGCTGGCATGGAGACCCACGTTGAGAGCCCCCCGCTATTAGCCAGCGCCGTGAGCTGGAGCTATGTTGAGCTTCCAAGAATCAGAGCCTGAGGCAGGGATTAGGGGCCATGAAGGAGGAGGGGGTGCTCTTCAGGACAGAACCATGAGAGAGAGTGAGGGAGCCCTGATGGGGAAGGTGCTGAGGAAGGATGGGTCTCAGGTGCAGTCTGGTCCTCGGTTTATGCTCTGGAACAAACCAAAGAGTTGCCCTGGCTTTTGTACCCCTCAGAGTCACCACTGGCTGTGGGCCAAGGTGGAGAAAAGTATAGCCTTTGTCGAGGATGGTCCTCAGAGACGAGCAAAGCCGTGAGCCTCTGACAGCTACTCTCCCGGCAGCCGGGGGCAGGAAGGCAATGGCGCAGGGTAGGAATAGAGTCAGCTCAGTGTCCTAGATCCACAGGAGGGAAACTGGAGGCCCTGAAGTTACATAAACTACACAGAGGCCCACAGCTGGTATTTGGACCTGGACTGCCCGACTCGTGTGACGAAGCCCTGTCTGTCCTACAGGTGCCCAGGGCCCGCCCACCCTCTGCCAGTTTCCTTTTAACCGGGACCATGTCCCGATGCGGAGTGAAATTGACTTGCTGGCCCTGGGACAGGCACCTGCCCCTGCGAGAGCCCTGGGGAAGACCAGCTCGTGCTGTGGAGAGAGGGAGCAGACTGGCCTGGCCACCTCCTGCCCTTGCAGCAGGATCTCTTCCAGAAACCAAGGCCAGGTGCCATGTGTCCTGGCTTCTGCAAATTTCTGTGCTGGGGACACCAGTCCCAGGCGCTGGAAAATGCCCAAACTCCTGTCAGTCTTGTTCTCGGTAACCTGCCCCAAATGTCCACTGGCTTTGCCTTACTCAGAGATGCCAGGGTAGGGCCACCCAATAGAGGGGGGGCTCTATCAGTAGTGACAGTTATGTGGTCAGGTGGGAAGGGACAGGGGAGGTGTTACCACGTGACAGGAACTCTGCTAAGTTTCTTGATATTTGTCATCACATGATTCCTTGTAACCCCCCTCGGAGACAGCTCTTGTGCTTCCTCTGACACGTGGAAAAATGAGACTCTGACAATTTAAGGAACTTGCCCCAAAATAACTTTAACTGCCCAAATGGTTAGTGTCAGAGAAGGATTTGAATCAGGGTCTTTCTTTCCCCAAAGTCTCTACTTTTTTTTTTTTTTTTTTGGCGGTACGCGGGCCTCTCTCTGTTGTGGCCCCTCCCGTTGCGGAGCACAGGCTCCGGACGCGCAGTCGCAGCGGCCACGGCTCACGGGCCCAGCCGCTCCGCGGCACGTGGGATCCTCCCGGACCGGGACACAAACCCGTGTCCCCTGCATCGGCAGGCGGACTCTCAACCACTGCGCCACCAGGGAAGCCCAGAGTCTCTACTTTTAACCATTCTGGTAATCCCCCTCCTGAGGCCTTTGGGGTCTTCATTAATTGATGAGGCACCTCATGCATGGCTGTAGTCACACCTCAGTTTTACTCAAAAACAGGCTCATAACTGAAAGTTACAACTTTGCCATTTGTGTGAATTCCCACACACATTTTAAGAAATTTTGAATGTGGCAATCGTGGGGTTCATAAGCCTTCGATTCCTTTCTTTCAGTTAATGTTGCAGTGTAAGTACTTTCCCACAGCAGCATCATTTTAAAGGCCCTACGTTCCAACCAATACATCTACCTCAGGCTCCCCAACTAGGCTGTGATGGGTATAATAATGGTTCCCCGAAATAGGTCCACGTCCTTGTTCCCAGAGCCTGCGAATACATTGCCTTGCCCGGCAAAAGGGACTCTGCAGGTGGCATTGAGAGAACCTTGAGATGGGAAGACGATCCTGGATCCCCGTTGGCTGGCCCAGTCTAATCACAAGGGATGTGATGATGGAAACAAAGTTTGGAGTGATGAGGGGGGCCGTGAGCCAAGGAACGTGGAAGCCTCTAGAAGGTGGAAAGGCAAGGAAATAGGGTCTCCCCAGCCCCTCCCACAGGAGTGCAGCCCTGTCGACACCTTGATTTTAGCCCAGGGAGACCCACATTGGACTCTGACCTCCAGAGCTGTAACATAATATGTTTGTGGTATTTAAGCCACTAAGTTTGTGGCCATTTGTTACAACAGCGATCAGACACTCATACACAGCCCCTGCTTGTCTGATGGTGGCAGTCTCCCTCCTCCCTGCTAGAGCTGATGACACTTCTCCACAGCTAATGCTTGTTGCATGTTGTCATAATCTGGCCATTGTGCTACGGGCTAGCGATTTAGGTCGCTTGTCCGTTTTTCAAGAACTCTCTGAAGTAAGCACCACTATCTCCATTTCATAGCAAGGAACCAAGGGCTGCTGAGCCACTTGCCCGAAGTCTCACACGTAGCTAGAGACCCTGGGACTTTGTGGCCTGATTCCAGTGAGCACGCATGCCTTGGTGATAGTGACCATCTGGGTCTGGGTGGGACGGGGGGCAGCTGCCTTGGTCCTGCTCATTAACAACCATAACCAGGGTTATTTATCGAGCATGAACCCCGCATCCCACCCCAGCCCGGGTACTTTACGTACGTTACCCTTAGCGCACGGATGGCAAGGCTGGGCAGGAGGCGTTATTATCTGCACTTCGTGGATAAAGAAACTCAGGGAGGGTGAGCAGCTCCCCTACTGCAGGTGAGCTGAGCTGGAATGCAGAGCCAGGCCGGTCTGGCCCCAGGCCTGTGCTGACTGTGGAGTTCTTAAATGTGGTGCCGCAGGACCGGAGCCAGGAGATTTCCATCTCCATCAGCTTTATTGTCAGTTCATCATGATGTATCAACTCTGCACAGAAATCCATGACATCTTTCAGGTCTTATATTTGCGCTTCACAGGAAGTCATCTGTGCACATCATCTTGGATGACTGTCTCTGTCACTCAATAACAGGGATAGATGGAAACAAGCCACGAGTCTAGGTCGAGCTGACAGGGGTTCTTTTGTCACCCAAGGACAAGACGAGACATAGGCTTTGGACGGGTCCGTGGTAGCCCTTGGAATTGCCATGTCCGGACCCCTTTGCAAACTTGAAAATACTATAGCATATCATTTTTCCCATAAAATGCTTTAAATTTTGTCTGAATTCTTTAATAAACCCTTCTCATGAGTTGATAAAGACAATATGCTAATTGACGACAGAGCTGCTTTCTTTTTTCTTTTTTTTTTGCAGTACGTGGGCCTCTCACTGTCGTGGCCTCTCCCGTTGCGGAGCACAGGCTCCGGACACGCAGGCTCGGTGGCCATGGCTCACGGGCCCAGACGCTCCGTGGCATGTGGGATCTTCCTGGACCGGGGCAGGAACCCGTGTCCCCTGCATCAGCAGGCAGACTCTCAACCACTGCGCCACCAGGGAAGCCCAGAGCTGCTTTCTTCAATCTCTTCTTTCTCATCACCAGCACCAGCCGCTGGGAAAGCATTCTTTGTAGTCTTTTGGAAAATCACTTTCCCCGGAATATCCGCATTTGTGGAAGTGGCATTGTGGCCCTGGGCTGTGGGGATGGAGGGACACAGACTCTCATCATTACCCCGCCTTCTTGTGTTTGACTCACATTCCTGCAATAGCAGCAAGACACCCAGGCAGACGTCCTAACACCGCTGGTTTGCCTCACAGAGTGCTTTGTTCGTCTACCCAGCTCTCCGCGAGGTGTGCAGGGCAGGCTGGGTGGATGAGGAAATTCCGTAGAGCGATTCCGTAGACTTGTCCATTGTTTTCAAGCTGGTGGATGGTAGAGCCAGGACCAGAGCCCAAGTGCTACAATTCGTGGCCCACTGCCTTGTGCTTTTGGATTTGATGATATTCTCGGCTATTGCTATGGCCGATATTTATGTGGGAGGTGGTCTACGGTGTCTCATTTATCCTCACGGATATCATCACAAAATTATCCACAGATATGCCAAAGCAGTTTCTTTTTTTTTTTTTTGTGGCGAACAGGCTTAGCGGCCATGGCTCAGGGGCCTAGCTGCTCCGCGGCATGTGGGATCTTCCCGGACCGGGGCAGGAACCCGTGTCCCCTGCATTGGCAGGCGGACTCTCAATCACTGCGCCACCAGGGAAGCCCCAAAGCAGTTTCAATATCAGTGTCTGAGTTGCTCAAGACTCCTTCTAAAATGATTGTGTTAAGAGGTTGGGTGAAAGTCCATCTTGCAAGTTCAGGCTTTCTTAACTCCAGGGCTGTTGAGAAACCCATAGAAGTGATTCTTCTGCTGGGTGTCAACTCAGGACATGGGTGAATGTGTGAGGGCTAAACTTGTTCAGTTATTCCTGAGTCTGGGAACATAAACAATGGGATGGAAGAAGGAGTCTTGCAGCCTGATAAACTAAGTGATGAGGAACTCAGAGCCTCCATGGAGGGGTGGAGTGAATGAGGGAAACAGACAAGGTTTTATCATGGGTCAGAGTACACTGGATTCACTATTGGTTCATATAATACTTGACTAGATGACATTAAATTTTATACTGAAGTTATAGACTCCATTTTATCCTTTCGTATACTAAAAAATAGCAATATTATCTCCCTTTGCCTAGGATTACGGGACAACCAGTACAGTCCCCACGATCAAATTGCCCTTAAAAATCTCCAGTCTGATGTTCCAGAGAAGAAATCTGACTTCACCGAGGTAACATATGTTTCTAACTTCTAGAGTAGTCAGCAAAATGCAGCGAATTGTAAAACATGATCACCGGACTACTTGTGATGTGTTTGCATTTCATTTTATTTAGTCAAAAATGGAATCAACTCAGCAGAAAATCTAACCATCAGTGACTAAGACTTTACATTAAAGTATGCAGTGTGTATTCAGTTATTCCTTTATAATCTTGACCTATAATTTGTAGATATGCAGTATCAAAGGAGAGTATGGTGATTGAATCTCAATTTTAAACCAAAATTAATGTGCTGGAGAGAGAGGATGATGCCATTTGCCAGTGTGAAGGTGGAGAAGACGTAGTTTGAAATCTAAGTTACCGCAGGTTGTTACAACTGCAAAAAGTGTCAGTAGTCTCACTGGGAGAAGAAAATTAGAGGTCATAGTCACAAAATGAAATGTTTCGGATTCTAGACAATAAAAAACTCTGTACACAGTGGTAGTATTGACAGTGTATTACATGCCAAGCTCTGTGTAACTGACTCATTTCGTCCTTCTCATGATCCTGGGCTCTCCATATCCACAGGTTCTTCATCTGCAGGTTCACTCAACTGCTGATTGAAACTCTTTGGAAAGAAACTTCCAGAGAGTTCCAAAGAGCAAAACTTGAATTTGCCACACGCCAGCAACTATTTGCATAATATTTCTATTGTATTGGGTATTATAAGTAATTTAGAGATGATTTAAAGTATGCAGGAGGATGTGCATAAGTTATATGCAAACACTCTGCCATTTTATATAAAGGACTTGAGCATCCCTGGATTTTGATATCTGAGGGGGTTCCTGGAACAAATCCCCCTTGGATACCCAGGGACAACTGTACTGTTATTATACCTATTTTGCAGATGAGAAAATTAAAGCTTCAATAGCTCCAGTAATTGACTTGACCCAAATCTCGCAGCTCATAAGCTGTCTGGCTCCAGGGCTTCTGTTCTGATCTTTCTCTAAAGGGCTGGCATAGACAAAGGCTCATTCCAGTGAACAGAACTTAAAATATGGACTTTCCTGCCTGAAAGAATTGTCTGAAGTGTTACCGTTTACACGGCATCTCTTGTCTTTCACAAATGAAATTCTGCCTCCAACTTTTGTAATTCTAAGAGAGGGTGGAATTGTAAGAATTGATCCTTCATAACATTAAAGTAGCAAGGGTATCTGTAAAAAATAATTTGCCCCCTAAATGCTTATCTTAGGTATCATCCTTTGATGTAGCTTTGCGTTTAATAAAGTTCAACATTTCCTCAGAGACCCCAGGCCTGAAATCTCACATGATGGAGAAAAGACACTATTCTGGGACCTGAGGTTTAGTCATCAATATTTAAAGCCATTTCTGTGTGGAACAGGGAGCTCCCTGTCTGAGGATTCAGAGATGGGTAGCAATAATTAACATGTTCCCTGAGAGCAGACGTGGGAACCCCAGGTTGCAGGGGGGGAAATGAGTTGGAGGAGCCGTGGACCACTGAGAACCATCCCTGGCAGGAGATGCCCTGTAAAGAAGGGGAGGATAAAGTGAAGGTCAACCGCTACTTTTTTTTTTTTTTTAAAGAAAGATACCATCTGGGGCTTCCCTGGTGGCGCAGTGGTTGAGAATCCGCCTGCCGATGCAGGGGACACGGGTTCGTGCCCCGGTCCGGGAAGATCCCACATGCCGCGGAGCGGCTGGGCCCGTGAGCCATGGCCGCTGAGCCTGCGCGTCTGGAGCCTGTGCTTCGCAACGGGAGAGGCCACAACAGTGAGAGGCCCGCATATCACACACACACCAAAAAAAAAAAAAAAAAAAAAAAAGAAAGATACCATCTGAAGACCTTTCCCTTTCCCATCTGTTTTTCATGTTGAGCTGCTAAAGTTCAGCATTTTCCTGTTGATGTTAAAATTAATCAGTTTGGTCGTTAATGATACAGATCTTTGGGGCCATGTGGCTGGGTCTCTGTAACGCGCGCGCACACACACACACACATTCACACTTGATTATTATCTGTGACTGAGTTAACGCCCAGAAACCATCTGCTTTGTAGTGATCTGGGTCACATCTACTTTGATCAAAGCAGTAGCGAGGCTTTCAAATTTCCCTCCTAACTTTGAGCTTTTAAAGCCTGTCCCTGTGTGTTTGTTCTAAGGGTGCTGTAAGATGGTGAAACACTGCAAACAGAGGCCCTTCCTTTGTAACTGCCATGAATCTCTGCCTCTCCTCCAGAGCCTGCACAAGATTGATCACTTTTCCTTTCAAATTCATCGAAGCCATAGAAATGATATGCAGGCAGTTCTTCAGCCAAGTGATTCCTTAAAAGAAATGAAATGTGGAACAGAGTTTTATTTTTTAAAAAGCAATGTTTTAATTTTCCGTATAACAAAAATAATGGCAACTTCATCCAGACCTTTAGGAAAATACAGGAATATCGAAATAAGAAAATATTTAAATATTTCTGTCCCTTATTTTTCCCATGCATTTTTAAACGTAAGAGTGTAATGTATATCAACATTTATAGCTTTCTTTTATTACATAACATTCCATCACTGGCAACTTCCCATATCATTTAAATTCTTTGTGATCTTTATTTTTAATTTCAACAGAATATGAGGTGGTCGTGCATGCCGTGATTTACTTGCCCAAATCCCCTTTTAAAATTCATGTAGATTCTTGCCAGGTTTTCACTGTAATACATTACACTGCATTGAATCCTTTGGATTCTAGTAAATTTGTGGAAAGATAAAAGTTGCAGGATGGAGAGGGGGAAAATCTCCAATTTTTCTTTTTTAAAAAATTTTAATTAATTTACTTATAAATTTTTAGGGGTAGAGTTGATTTACAATGTTGTATTTGTTTCAGGTGCACAGCAAAGTGAATCTGTTATACATACACATATCTCCACTCTTTTTTAGATTCTGTTCCCATACAGGTCATTACAGAGTATTGAGTAGACTTCCCCGTACGATACAGTAGGTCCTTATTAGTTATCTATTTTATATATAGTAGTGTGTATGTGTCAATCCCTGTCTTCCAATTTCCAATTTTTCCATTTTGTCTTAAAACCATCTTTCCCTATTGTTACATACCAGAGTGAACCCATACATTTGAAAACACTCTTACATTCAGGATGAAATACCACTATGTTGGCAGATTACCTAGTGATGGTGGTACTAGATCAACCAAGTGGGAGTAAGCATGCTTGCAGCTAATGCAAAGGTCACTTTAGTTTGTATCTGTGGAGAGACAGGACCAAAGGCTCCACTGGCAAATACAGTTGTACGTTGCAGAACAGCTCTGGAAAAGGGAAGAATTGTCTCATGGAGAAAAATACAGGTTTCAAAGGTATAGACTGGATTCGGTGCTTATCTTTTGGAGAAATAAATTGCTACAGGAATGGAGGCATCCTGACTCCCGTGGTTCAGGATATGATTTCCCCGATCATCTGCTGTTTATCTCTCTCTTACTTCAATTTATGAAAGGGAGTCCTTCTTAGTAATATGCCTTAAAGCATAAATATAAAGTTAAAAACAGTCAATAAAATGAATCGAACTATGAAAGCAGTTACCAGCACTACAAAATCGTGCTTGAGACATTTGAAAGAAATCAATATCTTAAAGCAACATTTATGAAAAAGAGAGTGTACGAAGGTAGTGTTGTGTGGTGATGGTCGGGACATGGAGGAGTTACTGCAAAAGCCAGACACAAACCCCACCTATTTTCATTTGACCACTCTCTGACCTTGAATGTTCTAAATACAAGATTATTTATCTAATCTTAAATACAAGATTATTTTCTTCCTTTCAAATCAAATCTTACATCAGTTAATTCTATTTTAGATAAAAGACATCTTTTTTCAAAGCCATGTTCAGTTAACAAAGGACAGAGGGACTGACACCTTGAAATAGCTTAATTGGGGAAGATATTTGATATAAAAGATGTGCTTACTTTTTAAGAAAATTTGTCCTGTTTTAAAAGTAGTTGGTGGATAGGAATATCAAGTAGCCCCTCTGCCTCATCTCTTTCTTGGTTTCCCAGCTCCAGAAGAAGAGCAGGACCCAAAGTGACGTTGTGTAGTCTGTCACGGAAAGAATCGTGTCCCCTCAAATTTATATGTTGGAGTCCTAACTCCAGAACTTCAGAATGCATATTTGGAGGCAGGGTCTTTAAAGAGGTGATTAAGGTTAAGTGAGGTAGTTAGGTAGGATGGACCGTAATCCAATACAACTGGTGTCCTTGTAGGAAGAGATTAGGACATAGACACACACAGGAGGAAGAAGATGTGAAGACACACGGAGAAGGCTCGGAGGGAACCAACCCTGCTGACACCTTGATCTTGGACTTCTAGCCTCCAGAACTGTGAGAAAATAAAATTTCTGTTGCATAAGCCACCCAGACCGTGGTACTCTGTTATAGCAGCCCTGGCAAACTGATACTGATTTTTAAGAGGTTAGATCTTATCTTTAGTTATTTAATAGATCTCAGTGAGGAAATAAAATTTCATAAATAGAACTTGCCATACAAGTGTATGATATAGATTGAAGGGCAAAGAGTACAGTGTTTCCTTTTTTAATTTCTCTCAGTTTATTGGTGGGGGCTTTTGTCAAAGCTGAGTCTAAACACCTGAAAAGACTCACTAGAATTTAACCTAATAATCCCTGGCCTGGCAATCGGATGACCTGCTTGATGTTATGTCCAGTCTGTTAATTCCATGAGTCCAGGAAGTTCCCTCAGCACCCAGCACAGAGCCTGGCACATAGTAGGTGCTCAATAAATATTTGTCTGATGAGTGAATAAATAAATGGTTTGACCATGACTCTATGTTATGGATAACAGAATTTGCATCTAAAATAGTTACTTTCATTCTACATTCACAGTCACAAAATTTCACTGTATTGGGTATGTAATGGGTTATGCAACTCAAATAAACTCAAATGCATTCATTATAAACTCCTGTGAAATATGTATAATTTTGATATAACTACCCCCTCATTCCTCCATAGGTTTGATTATATCAGGTATCCACTGATTTCTGCTAACTCACAGGACAAGTCATACCCTGGAGTTACATAACATGTTCATATCTTGAGAGGTACTTTCACACCCATCATTGGTTTTGATTTCCACAACTTCCGTATGAGGTAGAGAAGGCAAACAGATGCTTCCTTCAGCATTGATCCTCCAGGAACAGTGTCACCCTGACATCCTGAGCAATGACGGAGCTTCAGAAATAAGTTCACATTCACCTCATTCATTATGTCTCTTCCCTTACCTGTTTGCATTGGATGGGATCAAAGTCACAGTAGCACTTGCCAGCCCCAAGGTAATGAAATGGTGGTTGATTCTCTGCCCGTCCTTCTGGGCCTCTAGGACTTCCTGCTGTAATGCCCACAGCCCCGAGGGCGTCTGTCCAGTGTGGGTGGCCCCAGGCACCGGGTCGTGGCTCCCCGACTCAGCTCAGGTGTGCAGAAAGGTTGATGTAGCCAGAGTCAGCGTCCTGTCTGCCCTTGTTCCAGGCGGCGATGGCCTTAACTCATTCCTAGACACACACCCCTTGTTTCTGACACTCCTTGTTTACATCAAGGCCAAGGCTCTCTTGGGATCTTGAGCCTAAAGGGTGGGGTACCCTCTCAATGTTGGAGACCAGAGTACGAGGAAGCCTGGCGTCCCCACAAGAATTGCTGTTTGCTCCTTGCTGTATAGCTGTGGAATCCAAGGCCGCCTCCAAGGTCCTGTGGCCAGTCTGGGAGCCCCAGGCTCAGGAAGGACCTCAGGAGGTCCGAGTTCTGGGCCAGCATCCTTTCTATCTTATCTATGCAGAAGATCACCTGGCAGATCCTTAAAAATACAACTTCTGGGTCTTACGCCCTGAGATCCTGATTCACCTCAGGTCTTCAGAGGGAAGGGTTTAGAAATCTGCATAAAATGCAGATTTAAGGGCTTCCCTGGTGGCGCAGTGGTTGAGAGTCCGCCTGCCGATGCGGGGGACGCGGGTTCGTGCCCCGGTCCGGGAAGATCCCACATGCCGCGGAACAGCTGGGCCCGTGAGCCGTGGCCGCTGCGCCTGCGCGTCCTGAGCCTGTGCTCCGCAACGGGAGAGGCCACAGCAGTGAGAGGCCCGCGTACCGCAAAAAAAAAAAAAAAAAAAAAAAAAATTAGATTTAAATCCTAGGTGTTTTCTATGCAGGTGATCACTGGCCCAAACTTTGGGAAACAGTGCACTCTAAGACCAATGCTGCCCAGTTTCCAAGATGGGTATTTGTTTTCAAAGACCGGTGTCAAAGGGGTTTCTTCTGGGTGTGATTACGCAGTTTGTAGATTGCACGGGAGCAATTATTATCAGAACGAAATTTAACTAAAACGGGAGCGATAGTGTTCAAGTGAAACAGCCTGGGCTTGGTACCAGGTGAACTTCAGTTTTCTTGTGGGTAAACAACAGCCATGGAACGTGCTAGGTGGAGGGGGAGGGGAGAGAGACAGAGGGGGAGGGGAGAGGGAGGTGCCTCAGGCATCCAGGTGGCTCTCAGCGTTGCTGCCCTATGCAATCAACTGGAAGCTTTAAAAAGCACCGATGCCTGGGGCCCCACCCCCCAGGATTCTAAAGTAATTATTGGAGGTGAGGCTTTTGCGCATGGGGGTTTTTACAAGCTCCCAGGTGGCTCACGTGGGTAACCGGGGCTGAGAACCGCTGAAGAGAGGCCCTATCTTGAAAGAGGAGGTTTCAAGCAGAGCCTGGGTTACATTGGCCGTCTGGAAAAAGGTAGTCATGGTGTTTTGATATTTTAAAAAATGATTTTCAAAATGATGCTCCTATCCATTTCTGCTTCTTCTTCTTCACCTATCTCTTGTCACATTTTGAATTTGCAACTTACCATGTATCTTTATTAATTTTTAATTTTTATTTTATATTGGAGTATAGTTGATTTACAGTGTTGCCGTGTATCTTTCAAATATAGCAACGTGTCAGGTGATGACGAATGCCAGGAAAGCAAGAAAAAGGAAAAAACAGGAAGGACAAGCTGTCCCTCTTCCCGTGTCTAATAGTAAGGACTGCTGAGTAATAGTAAGGACGCAATGAGTGAGGACTGTTGGGCTAACATCCCATGAGTGAGGGTCTTCCCATCACAAGTCCAGCTGGAGGAGAGCATTCCACTAGTTGAGTAAATGAATATTCAACCTGCTCTAAAGAAAAGGCCACTGTGCTTTCTTATCCCATCTTTGGAAAAGGGAATAATTTGCTCTCATCAAACGCAGGCCCTCCCCCTTTTTGAAAAGACCAGCAGTCCCATGACTCTGTCAGTGTTTCTCAAGGTGTGTTCCCTGGATCCCCTGTATCAGGGTCCCAGGGATGTTGGTTAAAAGGCAGAGGCCTGGACCCTACCCACAGACCTACAGAATCAAAGTCTCTGGAGCCTGAGGAACCTGCAAGCGTAACATCTCAGGTGCTTCTCAGGCACCTTGGCGTTTGAGAACTGCTGCTTAAGTGCGAAGCACCAGTTATGCCTTCAGGCTCCTGAAGTGAAGATTCTGCAGGCAGTGTGCGGTGAGCAGTTGCTAGGGTTATTTTGGATGCTGTGCGTTCAGGCAAGGGTTCATTTTAAGCACGTGGATTCATGTCAGCATAGGGGCTCGGGATCCTGCAAGCATTCACTAGTGCTGGAAGCACTCAGTCTTCCGTGTTGCTTTCTGCGGTGCTTCAAGCACACATGTAATGAAAAGAAAATGAGGGCAGAGTCTACCTCCTGGTCTCAGCCTGGTTAGATGCTTTATTAAAAATCACAGCACATTGTTTTGGACACACTAGTGATTTACTGTCAGGGCATAGGATCTGCTGATTAGGAAGCAGGGTCTGTTGATGAGGAAGCATGCAACACCTTGATCATTATACTGGACAAAAACTCATGCTTATGCATCTGAGCACTGAAATGCAGGAAAATCGCATCTGTCTTGTTCCAAATCCCCACCCCCCACCCCCCTCAGCCCATTCTGTTATGAGGTTGTCATCAGTGTGTCAGTCTGGGCAATTGTCAAGCTTGGGCATTTGATTTCCATTGCTTTGATTTCTGGACTTTGATCCCTGCGACGCCAAGCCTGAGTGAGTGACTGAATTCCAGTCTAGACCAGCAAAGATGGAAGGTTGTCCTGGGGAGTTGGGGACTGAGGGTGGGGCGGGGCTCCTTGGAATCACATTTACTGTCTCCATGGAGGAGCACGGGCTCATCTCCCACGTACACCTGTGCCTCCAGATCCCAGCCCTCCTCCGGAATCCTGTCCTCCCTCCTCTGTGAGGCTGTGAACCTGTATTCAGGTGCTCCTGGGCCTGGTGAAGGTGATTCTCGAAATTTGGTGATCCCCATGGATACAAACACCATTAAATAAACTGAGAACAGACACACCCAGCAGAGAAAAACCAATTTCCCAGTCAGAGGAGTTTTCCCAGAATGTTTAATCATTTCACAAACAGATCTGCGTTTCCTGCCCTTCAGATACTCAGAGGTGTTGGGTGTCAGGTGCGTGTTGAAAGGCCTTGGATGAGAAACACTTGAGTGTTAGGAACAAAGATCTCCAGCATCCTCTTGGCCCTTGAAAGAGTTCCCTGCCTGCATTACAATGAACCTCTTGAATAATTGCCATCTTTTTCCATTTGCAGGGGACTCTGGCGTCTCAGAACACAAAAATGATTTCGTCCATAGTCATTTCACAGCTGATTGATGAGACTAAATCAAAAGAAAATGGGGCCGAGTTGCCTGTGCCGTGTGCATACCCCATGAAGCTATCGCTGGCTAATCGCAGCGGAGTCACTATTAACAGGGCCTTTGAGTTCCTTCCCGGTGGACTAGGAATTCAGACACCGGTGAGGGAGCGAGGCCCTGCGGCAGAGCCGCCGCGCAAAGAGGAGAAGCCGTGCAGTGGCTCCCGGAAGGGCTTTGCTTCCATCACCATCACGGCCAGGCGCGTGGGGCCCCCCGCCAGCACCCTGGTGTGGGAGGCTGTCGGGGACCCGCTGTGCATCAAGTGCAGGGCCCAGGATGCTCTGTTTGGGGGCCCCTCTGCTCTGGCTGGTGGTGCCGATCCAAGTCGGCACCATGGACCTTTCACCTGTACAGAATTCTCCAGAAACAGCTCTGTGATGGGGCTGAAGGTCCCTGAAGCCCACGCACGGCTGTGCGAGGGACACGAGTACTGGATCACCAGTGTGGACGACAGGGAGGACCATTTTTCTGCGAGCACCCCACGGTCACAGGAGGGAAAGAGCCCGCTGCTGTTCAGCTCCTGTGTCCACCTCAGAGTGTCTCAGCCGTGTCCAAATTCCATCTACTATCTGGACAGGTCCCTCTCTGTCCCCATCGAGCCGCCTCGACTTGCTGGCCCCAAGATGCACAGATCCGTTCTGTCCCTCAACCTGAATTGCAGTTCACACAGATTGACACCAGATGGAGTCGACGGCACAGCTCACGGAGAGCCAATAAGCAGAGCCCTGAAGCTGGAGCTCACGGGGGGAAACCAAAACCTCCTAGGCCCTCGCTGGAACCTAGGTTTGCAAGACAGTTTCTTGAAGGAAAACCCGTCATTGGGGCGGGTGCATTTGGGGACCGCGGGAAGCGGCCTGTGTCCTTGGAGAGGCTCTCCTCCCCTGGAAAATACAGATGCGGGGAGTGACCAGGTCACCGTGAGAAAAGGGAAGCAGGACTGTGCAGCTCATTGTCACACCGGGGGTCATGGTCACGCCAACCAACTGTCCATTCACATCCCGGGCTGGAGTTACACGGCAGGTGAGTGACACTCCCATCCTCCCTGCCACCAGGCACAGACCCCTCCCCACCTCAGGTGATTGGTGTGATTGCCAAGGTGAATAGCGGGTGAGTTTCTTCTGCGTAACTTATTCCAAGAAGCTGTTCTCAGTAATTGCTTCATCTCCGTCACTCAAAGGTGACCGTTGATAGCTCCGTGTTGATGTCTGGTTTGGATAGCTTTTCTTAGATGATACTTTTGTCGATTATGAAAGGCCTTCCCTCAAACTTTTGTTTCCATCAGGAGCTCCAGACCATATATAATGAGTAGGGGACTCTACCCCAAGTGAAGTTCATTTAGGCCCTTGTCATGCCAAAACAGGATGAGAAGAGCCAAGGGCTGTCCACTCGCAGATGTTTTGTCCCTCTGGTATGACCATCTGCACATCTGGAAGTCTCCAGAGTTCTGCACTTTTAACTTTTCAATCGGGTGGTTGATGTTGATGGGTTGGCCTTAGAAACCTAGACCACAAAGCTCCAAATGGAGTGTTTGTGTGTGAGAGTGTGTACAGTGATTATGGGACATTTTCAAAAAGAGGCAAACCTGGGACCCTCCACACCAAACGGCAGAAGCAGTAGTTTTCTGATTCTTTAGTTGTGTTTTCTGGGGCAACTCGGCTGGGATTTGATACCTTTCCGCCACTGCCAGGGCCAGGCAGAATTGCCAAGGTCAGCTGTCCTGGGCACCCTTTACCTTTCTTGGGAGATCGGGGGTAGAGGGGGGAGCAGGCCTTAGCCTGAAGGAGATTTCTCTCCTTCCCTGCGTACGCTTCCGCAAGAGATTCTGGTTTATGAATTAGTGACTTTCCACTCGGGGAAAATATTCAAAGATGAGAGTGGTAACATTGAAAATGTGGCATATGCATAATAATTTTACAGTGCAATTTTTGTCCATTAAAAGCTTTATTAATTAATAAAAATGACTGTAAAACATTTTAAAGCTGTAATGTGCATAGAAATGTTAAATGATGCAATTAATTTTAACAAGTGTATATATATTGAATGCTCAGAGATTTTTAAGGCAATTTGACATGGCATTCAGACGGATTAGACCGTTGAATGCATCTGAGCCTGGCAGACTTATTGCAAGAAGGAAAACATAAGCAGTCGTCAGTGTTGCAAAGCTGAGCCTCGCTTCGGGTTTTAAAGATATTTCTCAAGCCAGCCATTTCTTCTTCCTTGTTGATGAAGAGGCTGGAAATATACGACCTACACTGTTGTGTGCTCCCCCATTGAAGCATATCCTAGTCTTTGTGCTGTGTCTCGCGGTATGAAATAGTAACTTGGATTTATAGCACTTTGACCAAAGGAGCCTTAAAAATCACCAGCGCCAGATCTCAAACATTCATCTCAGAGGAGAGGAGCATATGAGCAGAGAAAATCCCCACGTCTTATTTTTGGCTTTGGGGCAGACAAGATTTTTGATTGTGACTTTGTGAAATGACTACTCCTATAATTGATTTTCTTAGGCAAAGAGTGCAAGTTAATTTTTACTTCCCATGGGCCGACTTCCCTCAGATTAGCTCTAATCCCAAAGATTTACCTGTGGAGCATTTGAGTGGCTCTAAATCACATGACCTCATTCTACCATTTGAGGAAGGAGATATTTATGGTGGCCAGGTCACCTTTCTTAGAGTTGCTGATCTATTATTTTCCAGCACATTGAACGTGGACATGCCACACTAACTCTGATTCTGTTTCCTCATCTGGGTGACTAGAGAAGGGGTTGGATTTGCTGTTCAATTTTTCAAGCTTAAGGTCCCCTTAAGCTTGAAAAGTTTCCACTCTATTTTTCTGAGATGAAATGTATAAGGGAAAGAGGTTCCAGGTGACTCTGGGTCCCTCAGTCATGAAGTTCAAAGCTATAGAACCTTGGGCTCACTGTTTAGGACACGTGTCCTTGTGTACAAATGCGCACACACACGCACGCACACACGCACGTACACACACACACACGCATGCAAGCACGCGCACACACACATCCCGTACGGTTGTGCTCTCTCACTTAGAAACTAATTTGCAATGGAGTGCATTTCTTCTCTGGTGATAAGAAAGCACTTCTTGTCCACGCTATAGAAATCTTTTTTTTTTTTTTTTTTTTTTTTTTTGTGGTACGCGGGCCTCTCACCGTTGTGGCCTCTCCCGTTGCGGAGCGCAGGCTCCGGACGCGCAGGCGCAGCGGCCATGGCTCACGGGCCCAGCCGCTCCGCGGCATGTGGGATCTTCCCGGACCGGGGCACGAACCCGCGTCCCCTGCATCGGCAGGCGGGCTCTCAACCACTGCGCCACCAGGGAAGCCCCATGCTATAGAATTATTGCCTGAAATTTATAAGCACAGCTCACAGATTCTAGCTACCACAGTCTGTCCTAGTATAATCTACACAAGGCTTCAAGGGTGAGCTCTCTGACCTTCAGTCTTGACAAAGCTTTTAAACCTTAATGCGAGTGCTTTCTGACAGTGGCGATGCTCATTAAAACTCCAAGGAACTGTTTGTATTTTCTCGTCTGAAACTGGAATCTTGTCTGAGGCATTCTTGACAGCCTCCTGTGGCTACGTGTGCTGTTAGTGGTCACCACACTTTATAGTTACTGAATCTGATTCTTTGTAGCTGAAAGATTCCGAAGTACAGAATGAGCAGTATCCTTGCTAGCCGACTTACATTCAGCTGCAAGGTAAGGTGCGGCCTGGGAGATTCTACGCGTGGAGGCAAAGCAGTTGTGTTGTTGAATGAGCCTCCAGGACACGCACCCAGAAAGATTGCTAAGATTAGGGAAAAATGGGACGCCATCAAATGCTTTGTGCAGTGCAGATTGGCCGTGTCTGCTGGGAAGTAACATTTTTAACAGACCCAGAGCTACCTGTTCTCTTTTCAGAGGCTGAGGGCTTGTGAATTGGTTCCCTCTTTGTTCATTTCCTTGGTCCTTGTAAGTTTGTTACTTACGTCTCCAGTGTTAGAAGCACGCTGCTAGCGCCTGCTAGGTGGACATTGTACAAATCCGTGCATCTGTTGTAGGAAGAATGTCACCATCACCATCATCAGTACCCGCAGCGTTTATTGTGGGAATCCTAGATGCCAAGCTCTGGGCTACTTCCATTGTATTTATTACTTTGAATCTTCAAATCATTCTGTAAAGAGAATGCCATTATTCCTACTTTGTAGACAAGACAAATGGGGCTTGAAGATTAAATGACTTGCCCAAGCCCACCTGCCCATGAAGTGCCAGAGCTGAGAACGATCATGTGTGTGTGGCCCGCACTGTGCCATCCTCAGTGACAGCCCCAAGTAGAGCAGTTAGGATGGTGGGGACTCTCTCAGCGGTGGGCCCCACCTCCACTATCACTGTCAGAGGTGATCTTCAAAGACTGTTCACGGGCATATAAATAATACCAGCATTTGGTGCCCAGTTACCCTGGGTAAAATCTATTAGCAGAGTAAGCTACACAGTTAATTTCTAACTAAGTATAACAAGCCATGCCATTTGATAGTTAAAACTTATTGGCTCAGAAATCCCTCCCAGCCTGAAATCTGTTCTCCTGGTGTTCTATGGGATGTACAGTGTTGATCTGAATGTTTCTCTCCTCACTGGGTGTTGCATGCCTAAACCAGTATTTTTTTAAAAAATAGATAAATTTATTTATTTATTTATTTATTTATTTTTGGCCGCATTGGGTCTTTGTTGCTGCACAGGCTTTCTCTAGTTGCGTTGAGCGGTGGCTTCTCTTTGTTGCGGAGCACAGGCTCTAGGCATGCGGGCTTCAATAGTTGAGGCACACGGCCTCAGTAGTTGTAGATTGTGGACTCTAGAGCGCAGGCTCAGTAGTTGTGGCGCACGGGCTTAGTTGCTCCATGGCAATGTGGGATCTTCCTGGACCAGGGCTCAAACCAGTGTCCCCTGCATTGGCAGACGGATTCTTAACCACTGCATCACCAGGGAAGTCCTGCTAAACCAGTATTGACTTTGATATGTTACTTACTGCCAGTATCATTTCCTATTTGTGGCCAGGATCTGAAGCTTTCCCCTGTTCCTAAGACAACCAAGTAGATAGAGCAAAACCACCTGATTTTGTTAGATGCTTTTGGAGAAGACACTGCTGAATGCACTGTTTGCCCACATCTGCCCCAGACACCAGTGTTCTATGTGGACCCTCTGTCTTAGAATTGCTCTGGTGGCATTGGTCTGGGAAGACCCCAGTGGAGTTTAGTATCACTAGTGGCCGAAGATGGGAATGACTGGAGAGGAAGTAATCCCTGCCAGTTCATAGAAGGAATGCCGTGTTTACTCGTGTTCTGACGCAATAATCTAACACATTAGTAGTGAGTGAGGTTTATTTCATGAAGAAAGCACTTACACCACTCAAGGGAAGCCTGCATGACACTAAACGTATACATGCCAAGTTTACCAGAGAAGCCTGCGTGACACTCAGTTCCCCAAGCCCATGAAGATTTCTTGCTAGAGATGCCAGAAGACATTTGAGGAGGAACCCTTATTTTACAGCTGTGCTTTTTCTTTAATGATTAAGAACTGGGGTTGGCAAACTTTTTTTTTTTTTTTTTTTGGAAAAGGGCCAGGTAGCAATTAAGTTAGGCTTTGCAGGCCATGTCGTCTCTCCAGCAGCTACTCAACTCTGCCATTGTAGAAGGAAAGCAGCCAAAGACAATGCGTAAATAAATGAGCATGGCTCTATTCCAATAAAACTTTATTTACAAAACAGGCAGCGGGCCAGATTTGGCCTGCTGGCTGTAATTTGCCTGCTCCTTATCGCCTATCCTCCAAGACAACGTTTACCCTGTTTGCCTATGTTCCACATTGGAGGCTCTGGAAATCCAGCTCTGAGATGGAGATGCATTTAATGGGCATTTATTGTGCAGTGGGAATATGGCACTTGTGGACGGGAAAGGAAGTAGGTATGGGCAGAGAACGTGAGTGTTCTGTGATGCAGTCATAATGAGGGTCTTAGAGGGCTCTGAATTGAGGGTGGCCCTTCGGAGTTATTCTGATTGGGGGCGAGGAGGCTGGCCTTTATAGCCCTGGGAAGGGGATATAAAGGGTGAGCCTTCCGGCTGCCAGAGTTGGGCTGGACCTCTGAGGACCGTCTTCCTGCAGGAGTTCAAGCAACTGGGGGCAGGGTGGGTGGCCGGCTACCTCCTTTATTCCCAAGGAGGGTGTGAGTGCATCACAGCTGGCTCTTCTGCTGTTTAATCTACTGTCTCCACTCTGTGGCCTCACAGTTCTCTAAAACAAGTCAAGGATCTTGCAAGGCTGAACCTGGGGTCGTGGGGTGCGGACCTTAGCACCTGTGTGCAGAGAATTCTGCCCTCCCGCCCTGGATGATTTTCGGGTTTGTTTCTTTGTTTTTTAACAGGCACTCCCCACACCTAAGCTCTTTTGATTCCTCTGGCTTTTGCACCCTTCAATGCCCCGCGCCCCAAAGACACACGTTTCCCTTTCCGCCCGCTCTGCATTCGCCCTGCTATTCCCTTTGCCTAGGAAAGCCCCCCTCTCTCTTCAGCAGGTGCTGATTCTCCTGAAGGCTTTGATGATTTCTCGGAGTGTGGCTTCCTCTGGGAAGGCTCTCACACTTCCTGACCGCTCCTACCCTTGATATTTCATCATTCCCTCAACAAATGTATATTGAGCAATGGAGTGCGAGCGGTGACTTGGGACAGGGTGGCAGTGGTGCCGAGAAGTGGTCAGATTCGGGGGCCATTTTGCGGGGTAAAGCCCGCGTGGTTGCCGCTGATCGTGAGGGTTGGCGGTGCCCACGGTGACCATAAGTGCCCGCAGGGTATACATCTAACCCTCTGCAGGTTCCTGAGGCCACTCGCCTCTCAGTGCTTCCCAACCAGAGGGGGACATTGCCACCCCACTGCCAGCGCCTGGCCAGCACTCACACCGGGACCGCGGGCTCTTCTGCTGTGGGGGTGGTTTTGAGGACGGGGCGAACAGTCTCAGGACGGTGCCTTCTTATTGGGAATTCGTTAAGAAGAGAGCTGGGCCGAGTGAGTGTGTGTGTTCTGTTTCATCATTAACAGCAAGAGAAGCTAGGGCGTGTTCGAGTCAGCTGACAAATGGATGGTGAAATGGGACCCCTGGCACACGCAGCAGCAGCTGAGAGCAAACCTCAGCCCGGGGCTGTGTCCCGCCTGTTCTTGTAACTCAAGCTTCAGTGGAACAGCCGGGCTCGTTCATCCACACGCGGTTCTGTGGCTGCTTTTGCGCTGCACAGCGGAGCTGAGGAGTTGGGACAGAGACCGGGTGACCCACAAAGCCTGCAGTATTTACTACCTGAGCCTTTACAGAGCAGGTGTGCCAGCCCTGCTCAAGGGTGAGCTCCGGGCGACTTTGGGCAGGTCTCTTCCCTCCCCCCCCACCCCGCCCCGTGGTCTCCACTTCTTCCGCTGTGGAATGAGAGATATAAACCAGATTCTCTCTCGAACTCTCCCCTCCTAGTCCATTAATGTATGCATTTTTCTGGCTCAGGTTTTCTGTCCCAATAGCTGTTTAGACAAGTCCAATTTTCAGGTAGGAGAGACGCTCAGAGCCCAGGGGCAAAGCTCTCTCCCCCTCGAGCCCCAGCACACGGTTTACTCTGGGCTCTCCTCTGCCTCTTGTCACCGGTGCCTTCCTGGCTTCCTCCGATTCTTTCTTCCCCCTCCCCAGATGCAAGTGCTCACTAAGCTTCATCCTTGGTACGTGGCTCTCCTGCCTCTTTTCACGTCAGCGGAAAGATCGGGCCTTTCTGTGTCATCCACCATCCTCAATAAGTGGTTGGGGCATGTGTCCAACTCTGGCATCTCCTGCTCGTGCCAGACCAGAGTCCCGTCTAGAGAGCCTTCCCCTCACTCACATGACATGTATTGTGGCACATGGTTACCAGGCCCTGGGTGAGCCTTTGGTTCCATGGAGCTGAAACGAAAGCCAGCTGTGGTCTCCCCACCATTACAGTCTGGTGGGGACACAGACATCCAACTGAGACCCCTAAATATGTATGTCATTATAGATCGTGGTCAGTGCTCTAAGGGTAGGAGAGGACCATGAGAGAGCTTAACAAGGGAGGCTTCACTTAGAAGAGGGAGTTTGTCAAGAAAATATTTCTGAGGGAGGAACTTTTATTTTATTTTTAAAATTTTCATTGGAGTCGAGTTGATTTACAATGTTGTGTTAGTTTCAGGTGTACAGCAAAGTGATTCAGTTATACTAATACCTATATTCATGCTTTTTCAGATTCTTTTCCTGTATAGGTTATTACAAAATGTTGAGTAGAGTTCCCTGTGCTCTACAGCTGGTCCTTGTTGGTTTTCTCTTTTATATGTAGTATTGTGTGCATGTGATCCTCAAAGCATAGAAGTACAGGGACCAGCATGTGTCAAGGTTTTGAGGCAGAGATGAGCTTGGCAGTTTGGAGGAGCCGAGAAGGCCAGTGTGCCTGCAGCAGAGCAAGTCATGCCATGAGGCTGAAGCTCGAAGCTGAAGAGGTGAGCTCGGGAAATGGTTTGGGTTGGGGCTTTGAGTCCAGAATAAGGATTTACAGTTTTCTCCTAACAGCAGTGAGATGCTATGATATAGTTAGTGTATGCTTTAAGAAGATCACTCTTATTCATTGGAAGGTGAGGAATGGAAAGGGGGGAGATTATTGCCATGGAGTAGATGAGAACCATATTGGAGGCTTGAGAGGAGGGAAGAAGAGCCTGATGGTGGAATTCACAAGTCTTGAGTGTCAACGAGGTCATGGGGGAAGTTGGGGGATGGCAAGGTTGACATCTGACTTTCCAGCTTGGGCACTGGGAGATCTGGGGGCTTTTAAAAAAGACTTCATGTTTTTAGAGCAGTTTTAGGTTCACAACAAAGCTGAGGGGAAAGTATAGAGGTTCCCCATATACCCCACCTGCACACATTTATAGCATCTCCTACTATCAGCATCCCCACCAGAGTGGCGTATTTGTTACAACTGATGAACCTACACTGACACATCATTATCACCCAAAGTCCATAGTTTTCATTAGGGTTCACTCTTGGTGTTGTACCTTCTGCGGGTTTAGGAAAATGTATAATGACACGTATCCACAATTATAGTATCGTATAGAGTCTCACTGCCCTAAAACTCCTCTGAGCTCTCCCTCTATTCCTCCCCGCGCACCCGAACCCTGGCAACCACTGATCCTTTTACTGACTCCATAATTTCACCTTTTCCAGAATGTCATATACTTGGAATCATACAATATGCAGACTTTTCAAACACTTCTTTCACTTACTAATATGCATTTAAATTTCTTCCATGTCTTTCCATTGTGTGACAGCTCATTTCAAGCACTGAATAATATTCCATTGTCTGGATGTACCACGTTTTATTAATCCACTGACCTAAACAAGGGTGTCTTGATTGCTTCCAAGTTTTGGCAGTTATTAATAAAGCTGCTATAAACATCCATGTGCAGTGTTTTGTGTGGACATAAGTTTTCAGCTCCTTTGGGTAAATACCAAGGAATGTGATTGCTGGATCATAAGGTAAGAGTATGTTTGGTTTAGTAAGAACCTGACAAACTATCTTCCAAAGTGGCTGCACCATTTTGCATTCCCACCAGCAAAGAATGAGAGTTCCTGTTGCTCTGCATTCGTGCCGGCATTTGATAGCGTCAGTGTTCTGGATTTTGGCTGTTCTGACAGTTACGTAGTGTATCTTGTTGTTTTAATTTGCATTTCCCTGATGACATATGGTGAGAGGAGCATCTTTTCATTTGCTTATTTGCTCTCTGTATATCTTCTTTGGTGAGATATCTGTAAAGGGCTTTGGTCTATTTTTTATTTGAGTTGTTTATTTTCTTACTGTTGAATTTTAAGGGTTCTTCCTATATTGTGACTAACAGGGGAGAAGGTTTATATCCAGGTGGAGAAGATGTGAGGAGGGGTGGAGAAGATCCCAGGTGCCATGAGGACAGGTTATGTTTGAAGTGTCAATGGGACAGGCAGGTGCAGATGGCAAGCTGGGAGTTGGACCCATGAATCTGGAGCCCAAAACAGAGCCCTAGGATAGAGTTATGGTTTGGGGAATGTTATTCCTAGAGTTGGTGTTTTATGCCACGGAAGTATTTGAGAACACCTAGGAGATGAGGACGACAGGAAGCGACAAGGGTCTGGGAATGCCGGCATTTAGAGGTCTGGCAGGAGCTACTGTGTTTCAACTCACTACCAGTACTGCAACCACCAAGGCCGCTGCTCTTGTTTCTAACGTTTTACTGTGTGTCCTGTGCTGTTCCATGTACTCCATGGGTTTTAAGTCATTTACTCCTCCCTGAAAGTCCATAGGAAATGTACGTTATTGACGTTTGTTTTCCAGGCATACACGGCTAGTTGGGTGGGGGTGGGGCAGACTCCAGGCTCATGCGTCTGGCTGTGGTCCACGGCCTTCCAATGGTACCTCCCAGGCCACTGTTGTCACTTTTATGCTCAGATTTTCTCCTGCTCTTAGTAACGGTTCCCTTACCTCCTGGATCCCAGGCTCACAAGTTGGAGTCATCTTTGAATGCTTCCTTCCTCTCCCTTGCTGCCACATCAAATCGTTGCCCATCCCTTCTTTCCCATGTCTACAGCCTCTATCCTCACTCAAGCCTTTATTATCTTCATGAAATTTCTATGCCCAAGTAGGTTTATTTTCCTGACTATAAAATTAATACATTATAGGCAACCGAGAATGACAAAAAGCAAAATAAAAAGCTCAGTCCCTTTAAATAATCACGGTTTATATTTTGGTATATTTTATCCCGTTCTCTTTCTATGCATGTCTATTTTTTTCTTACAAGTAGCTGAGATCCTGCTGCATATGTAATTTCCCTCTGGGTCTCTGCCACTTAGTGCTATACACAAATTTTTCCTGATGATAACAGTACTTTACAAAGATAACTTTTATTGACTATGAAATGGTGTGTTTTATGGATATACCGTAGTTTAACTATTTCTTCATTGTTGGTCCTTAAAGTAGTTATTTGTTTTTCACTTTGTGGAATCATATTAATGTGAACACTGGGCTTGTGAGGCTTTTCTGTATACTGGAGTATTTCCTTTTGAAAAAACAAAAATCCTTGAAATGGAATGTATCGAAAATGGAATGTATCTAAATCAGAGAGCATCAGCCTTTTTCAGGTTCTTGACACACATGCCAAATTGGACTTCAGGAGAAATCTAGGTGAAGGGCCTTTCTGTATGTGCTTGGCCAAGATTAGGTATTCGTTTGTAAATCTTCCCAAATTTCTAGATGAAAAATACCACTCTGTTGTAGTTTGAGCTGGCATCTCTTTGGTTGCTAGTAAAAGGGAACGTTTTGCTTCATGGTTCCTGCCTCTCTCACCTTGACCTTGGCCCCCTCACCCCAGTGTTGCCTTCCTTCTCCACATCTTGGCAGGATCAGCATTTGGGGCCAGATGATTCTCTGTGCGAGGGCTCTCTGTGCACCATAGGATGTTTAACGGCATCCCTAGCCTCTGCCCATGAGATGCCAATAGCCCTCCCTCCCAGGTGTGACAAACACCGACCGCTCCAGACATTATCTGCATTGGGGGAGAGATGACAAAATCATCTCGGTTGAGAACCACTGGCCTGCACTGTGCCCTCACCTCCTTCTAGCCCACTGTTAGTGTGGGCCATCTGCTTGGCAATTCTCATCACTCACCAGACTGTGACGTACGTAGCCTCAGTGCATCTTCCCAGTTCCATCTCCTCTCAAGCACTTGACTCCCCTGAATATTATTGCCTTTCAATGTGACATACTTGCTATGCCATGGGGGCCATTTTTCTTCTTCTAGACTGCACTGACCTGGAGGTCAGGATCCAAGTCCGAGGCAATGGCAATGAGCTCTCCAGGCCCAGCAGTGAGCCATGGAGCACAGCACACTTGCTCAGGACCTGGGTGCTGGGCAGAGGACAGGTCATCCTGATGACCCAACAAAGCCTTGCTGATGTCAGGGTCACTTAGAAGCTCACTCCCTTTCCTTCTTCAAACCACCTCTCCCCATGGTCACATCCAAAACCTCTCTGGCCAGGAAAGGGTGGGGAGCCACGTCCAGAGGTAGGTTGTGAAAAGTAAAGTGAAGTCTATAGCATCCCCACTTCTTTTTAAAATGGAGGGAAGAAAGTCTCAAAATATTGTTTCTCTCCAAGAACTTAGTAAGAATAATCAAGTTTTGTCAAGGAAGAAGTTTATTATCCTGCAGATGGTCAAATTTAACGTAAAGGACAGAAAATGTATGAACAATGTTACAAAAACATTTTGAAGGGTGTTTTTGGGGGGAGATTGTTTCTAGTCACTAGTTTTCCATGTTAGGTTGGAGCCACATAAAGGCATTACTGTGGGTGAAGTACCACAGTTCACATAAGGGGCATTCTAGTGATCCTACATTGTTCATGGCTGTTATCAGAGAGCGTGAAAAAGGTGTTCTTAACCAGGGGAGGGCGTCAGACACATTAGGGATGCTTTTTCAAACTGCCTATGTTAGGTCCTATTCTGGAATCTGAGTCAGTGCCTCCCTGCTTAAGAGCTCTGTTCTGGAGGATGTAAGGAAGGGAAAATAATTTTCCCTCCACCCTTCCAAGTTCTCTCTGGGGCACCTATAACAAAAGACAGATTAACAAGAGAAAAGCAAAGTGAAGTTTATTAACATCTATTCCTCATATGTACATGGGAGATAACCAGAAGAAAATGAGTAACTCAAAGCAGTGGTTTAGAACTCTGGCTTACATAGCATCTTCAACAAAGAACAGTAATTTTGTGGAGAAATGAAAAGACAAAGCAGAGCACTTTTAGGCTTCCAAGGTTGTCAGAGTGGGAGGGTAAATATATGGGAGGAAACTAATGGTAGACAAAGGCTAGTTAGTAAAGTTTGTTATGTTGATTCCTCTGGTGTCATCTTCCTCAGTTGCCTTCAGCCCAAAATAAGCCTTATGCCAAGTGACATATTTTGGGGGTGGCATGTTCTCCTACCCTTCAAGGACAGCTCTCCCCTGCAGGTCAGCATGTCCTATGTCCTCTTTACTGTGCACCCCAGTTCTCACTACTTAGGGGTAATTGTCAGACTGTTCAAAGTTGAAGTCACCAAGAGGTCCTGAGGGCAGGAGCACAGACAGCATAGGTATTCTCTTTGCAGGGAGCACGGCCTTTGTCATGCCACTTGTAGTTAGAACCTGCTCCCTCCAATCCCTGCTCTTTCCCACTCTGGTTTTTGTGATAAGTGCCCCGAAGGAACACTCAAACACATAGTCTAGGTGAGGAGTGTATAAACTGGTCCAGTAGGTGGTGGTTGTCTGTAGATTCAGAAGTTAAAGACAAACACTACAAAAATTCAGTTTTAAAAAAATCAGTTTCTCAATTAGTTGAAGCATGTGCATACAAGGACTGCACCATTTTGGTCTTCTGTAGAACCACCTTTGTTTTCATTGTGTTTTGGTCTTGTGTCATAAGCCTACATTAAGGATGGGGTCAGTCATATTATACAGACCATTGACATGGGCCCCACAAGGACAAAAATCTCCACTCTCCCTCTTCAAGAGTTGTGCATCTCCTGAGCAACTCTTGACTTTTAACCTCTCAGAGCATTTAACCCTTGCAGCTCCTAATGTTTCTCCTTCTACATTATCTGTTAGACAATTCAGAGACAACTTTGGGGCCCATCTCTTGGAAATATGCAGAATGTGACGGTGATATTTGGTGCTCTGGCTTTGTCTTGTCTTTCCCATGTACAAATTTATAAGTTGGCTGAAATGAAAGGAAAAAGTATAGAGTTTTACTTAAAATCTGCTCCCTCCTTGGGCAGGGGGCTGAAGTGAAGGGCCAGGCTTGCAGTTGAATGAGGTGATATGGAATCTTTGGTGTCTATTCAGCAGAAAAATGGCTCTGGCGTTTTAAGAAGATAGAGGCTTATCCATTTTTGAGTAGAGGTGGACAATATTTAGGTGATTTTGTTCAGATGGCCTATGTAGATAGTGAACAAATGACTTTGAGGTCCTGTGGCATCCTGTCTTGCACCCTTACAAATACACGTGTGTGTGCAAGACCAAGTGACCCACTTCAGTTCAGAAATGGTAGCAAAGGAGCTGTGAGGAGTGGAGCTTCAGAGCCCAGGCAGCAGACTTCGGGAGAGGCGGTCCGCGAAACGCGCTGAACACCACAGTGTTGTGCATTTGGGAGACACATCGGGGAGAACGTGTGATGATGCGATAGGTTGTCGCAAAGCCTGTCGTGATTCTCTCCACCCCAAGGTCCGCCTTGGCTGCTGGCACTGCCGGTTGCACTGTGGTTTCTCTCCAGGTCTAAAATCATACATGAAAATGCTCCTTAGACTAGGGAGTAAGTGTAATCAGTGCCTTCTTCAATTCCATTGCTTTTGTAAGGTTTTTTCCCTCTCATTGAAAAAGTATAACATGTGCATTGTAAAAATTAAAATGTATATAAACAAAAAGAGGAAAATAAAAACCAACCATAATCCTACTATCCACAGATAACATCACTGTTAATGTTTCAGTCGATCTTCCCAAGTAGATTACTCGGATGCTCTCATGTATGAAATGAAATTTTATTTTTAAATTTCTCTTTCCTTTTCTTAACAAACAGAGGATCATGTAAAAGCATCATTAGAGGTTGCTTTTTCTTAACAATAGATCGTCAAGTTCCCTTTCATGTCTTACATATTCCCCTGTTAATCGTTTAACAGCTACATAGGCTTCTGTTATAAAGATTTACCTAAGCTATTTTTTGAAAATCTTCTTGTTAAATAGATTGTTTCCATTTCTGCATTTTTATAACAATGTGTTGATAAATGTCCTCAGAGGGAAATCTTTGTGGGCATTTCATGTGATTTATTTAAGCCACATTCCTAGAATTTCTGGGTCAAAGGAGAGGCACAATTTTAAGGCTTTTTAGTATAGATTTCCAAATGATACTCTGTAACAGTTGTATCTAACTAGACTGTCAATACCTAAATAGTGGCTGCCTTGAGCATGCACAAGCATTGGGTATTGACATTACAAAAACTTTCATGTGATTTTGATAAGTGAAAAATATAATATTTATGATATATTAATTTGTATTTTTTTGACGGAGAAGTTGAACTTTCTCATGTGTTTGTTATACATCTATACTTCTTTTGTAAATTTCCTCTATTTTTTTTTGGCTTTTTTCTTTAGTCTTTTTTCTCTTGAATTTTTATTTATGTTAAAAATATCCCTTTGTATTTTAATGTTTATCGTACTTTTTTAAACTTTGCATTTTGAAATAATTTTAGATTAACAGAAGAGTTACAAAGGTGGTACAGAGAGTTCCTGAGTATCCTGTATATATACCTTCTCCTTATCATCACAGTACTTCTATCTAAGCCAGAGTTTCTCAGCCTTGGCACTACCGACGTCTTGGGCTGGATGACTCTTGGTTGTGGAGGGCTGTCTTGTGTATTGTAGGATGCTTAGCAGCATCCCTGGCCTCTACCCATGAAATGCTAGTAGCACCTCCCCCTTTCTCCCTTTATAAACAAAAATGTCTCTAGACATTGCCAAATGTTCCCTGGAGAGCAAAATCACTCACATTTTGAGAATCACTGGTCTGAGCTAAGCAATTGATATTGCTACAGTATTATTAACTAAACTACAGACTCTATTCAGATTTCACCAGTTTTACCACTAATGTCCTTTTTCTGTTCCAGAATCACATCCAAGGATACCACATTGCATTTAGTCATCATGTCCGCTTATGGTAATTTTTGACATTCAGATGTTTTTATTATCTTCTTTGTCCTTTTCCTTTTGTTTTCACTGACAGGCTTAGAATGGCCTTTTCTAGTCTACATTCCTCTCTAGCTCCTTTATTTAAATCTGTAATCCCTCTGGATACATTTCCTCAGATGGTGTAAAGTTCTATTTTACATAAATGGTTTGCCAGTTGTCTGTGGACTATTGATGGGGTAATCCATTATTTCTTTACTGGTCGGAAATGCCAATCATATATAGAATTTGTGTTTATACAAGGATTTCCTGACTTATGCAGTTGTTTTCTTCTAGAAATTTTCACGCCACTTGAATATTATATGACTTACAAAAGCTATCCAGTTACTCTCTATGGATTTAAAAGATGGGGAATCTTACAGATACTCCTAAGTGTAAAATGTTGGCATTTGATATACTGCATTACTGCACGATTCAGGTGGTGAGAGGCTCTGGCTACCATGACACATTTTTCAAATTTTAATTTTATATTTCAAAAAGGCCTTCTCAATCTGATCCTACACTCTGCTTTTTATTTTTGATCAGCTATATTGAGGTATAATTTACTTACATTAAAGTGCACACATTTAATGTATATAAGCCCATGTAACCAATACCACAATGATATACAGAGTATTTCTATCGCCTCAGAGAAACATTTGACTCCTTTTCAGTCAATTTACTCCTTCCAGCCTCAGGAAATCACTGATTTTTTTTCTGTTGTTATTCTAGAATTTATACATATTAAGGCAACTTGGGCTTTCTTTGTATAAGGTTTCTTTCACTCAGACTCATGCCTTTGAAATTCTTCCATGTCACTGCATCTATCTCTAATTGTCTCCACAACGTTTTGTAGTTTTCACTATAAAGATCTTTCACATGTTTTGTTAAATGTATCCTTATTTATTTCATATTCTGAATGCTGCTGTAAATGCATGACACTGATTTTTACAAATTTCATTTCCAACTTTTTTTAGTTACACATAGAAATATAGATAATTGATATCTGTATAGTGACCTTGAATCCTGCAACCTTGCTAAAAGCACTTAATTGTAGTAGTGGGGTTTCTTTTGTAGATTCCTTAGGATTTTCTGTGTACTCGATAATATTATGTACGAACAAAGTTTTACTTATTCTTTTTCCATCTTGATTCCTTTGTTTTTTTCGTGCCTTATTGCACAGGTAAGACACAGTAAAATGTTGAATAGAAGTGATGAAAGTGAGCATCTTTGACTTATTCCCTGGTTAGCTCTAAGGACTTAACAGAGATACATACATACATACATACATACATAGATTTCATCTACCAGGTTCCTTCTATTCCTAATTTATTCTCTTTCTTTTTTCATTCTGGTAAAACATACATAACATGGCATTTGCCACCTTAATCATCTTTCTGTGCTCAGTTCTGTGGCATTAAGTATATTCACGTTGTTTTGCAACCATCACAACCATTCATCCACAGAAATGTTTTCATCTTGCAAAAGTGAAACTCCAAACCCATTAACCATTAATTACATCCCCCTGCTCCACGGTCCTTGGTAACCACCATTCTACTTTGCTTCTATGAATTTGCCTATTCTAGGCACCATATATAAGAATCATATGGTATTTGTCCTTTTGTGATGGCTTATTTCACTTAGCATAATGTCCTCAGGGTTTATCCATGTTGTCTCATGTATCAGAATTTCTGTCTTTGTTAAGGTTGAATAATATTCTGTTCTACGGATAATGCCACACTGTGATTATCCCATTCATCTGTTGATGGACACTTGGGTTGCTTCCACCTTTTGGCCGTTGTGAATAGTGCTGCTATGAACATAGGTGTAAAAATGTTTGTTTCTGCTTTTAATTCTTTTGGGTAAATACCCAGAAGTAGACTTGCTGGATAATGTTTAAATCTATGCTTAATTTTCTGAGGGACCTCCATACTGTTTTCCACAACAGTTGCACCATTTCACATTCTCACAAGGCTGCCAGTTTCTCCACATCCTTGCCAACACTTGTTATTTTCTTTTTTTTTTTCTCTATAATAGCCATCCTAATGGGTGTAAAGTGGTATCTCATTGTGGTTTTGATTTGCATTTCCCTAATGATCCCCTAGTGATGTTGAACATCTTTTTATGTGCATATTGACCATTTGTATATCTTCTTTGGAGAAGTGTCTGTTCAAATCCTTTGCCAATTTATGTTCAGATTCTTTTGTTGTTTGTTTCTGTTCCTAACGTGGTGAAAGCTTTTATTATGCACGGATGTTGAATACTGAAATACTTTTAATGTACCTATTGGGATAATAATAGAGTTTTTCTCCTTCATTTTATAAGTATGGGGAATTACATGGATTTTCATATGTTAAATTAACTATTTCTAGGTTAAAATCTATTTAGTCATGATGCATTATACTTTTAAAAAATAAAGGATTCTATTTGCTAACCTTTTTAGGAATTTTTTTTTCATCTGTGTTCTTTAGGAATGTTGGCATGTCATTTTCCTTTCTGAAATGTTTTTGGTTTTGATATCAGGAAAACACCAGCTTTCTATAATAAACTGGGAAGTGTTCTCTTTCTGAAAAAGATTTTGGAAGATTAACATTATTTCTTGAGTGTTTTATAGAAATCACCAGTGAAGTCATGTTGGCTTGAAGTTTTCCTTGAGGGAAAGCTTTAATTATGAATTCAATTTTTTAAAATTGTTACATGACGAGTCAGGGTTGCTGCAACTTTTTGAGTCTGGTAATTTGTAAATTTACCTTCTTTCAAGGAATTTACCATTTCATCAAAGTTGTTGAAATTATTGGCATAAAGTTGTTCATAATATTTTCTTATTATCCTGGGACGTGTAGTGATGTCCCCACTTTTATTCCTGATACTGGTAATTTGTGTCTTTTTTTTTAATCAGTCTAGCTAGAGCTTTATCCATTTTATTGATTTTTTTTCCCCAAAGATCTAGGTTTTGTTCCATTGATTTTTCTCTATTGTTTGTTGATTTTCTATTACATTGATTCTGCTTTTAGCTTTATTATTTCCATGTTTCTATTTACTCTCTCCTAAACTTCCTCCTCTTCTTCTTCTTTTTAATTTGTTAGCTTAAGGGGGAAGCTTAGACCAAATGCTCATATCAAATGCTTTTGTATAATCAGTTCAAGATATAAATTTCCTCCTTATTTTGAAATGTATTTTTTCATTTTCATTCAGTTCCAGATATTTTCTGTGTATACTACAATATAACTTTGTTTTAATTGTAGCTTCATAGTAAGCTTTAATATCTGACAGGGAAAGATTAGATTACAACCATTATTCTTTTTTGGTTTGTTTGTTTGGTTGGTTTTACAAAATTTTATTAGCTATCTTATGTATTTATTTTAACTAGGAAATCTAGACCATTTATACTCATTTTTATTATTGATATATATGGATTTACTTCTGTCATATTATTTAGGTTTTCTATTTGTCCTACCTTTCTATCTTTTTAATAGCCTTGTAGTCAATTAATTTTTTTCTCCTTCTGTTTTTTCCTCTGCTAGTTGGAAGGTATACTATTTATTTTTATCATTTCAGTCGTGGCTTAACATGTGAACTTAACAAAGCCAAAAGGTGATTAGTAATTTTAGTCATATCTCAAACAACTTATTAACTTAGAGCTCTTTAGCTACGATCACTCAAGATACATTACTGCTATTATATGTTTTGGTTCTATTTTGGTTTGTTTCTGTGATTCCTCCAAATTGACTGTTACTTTTATAAAATCAGTGTTTAGATTTACCTTATGTTTTCCATTTTTGTGCTCACCGTTTCTTTATGAATGTTAGATCTTCACTGTTGACAGCAGTTTTCGTCTTTCTAAAGTACATGTTTTAGATGTTCCTTTTGGTGATGGCATCAAGTGAAGGGACTTTTGGTGGTAAACTCTCCCAGGTTTGTTTGGGAGTTGGGAAAGGTGGGAATTCTAAAAACATCTTCATTTCACTGTGTTCTTGAAAGAAGACTGCAAGGTATACAATTCTATGTTTACAATTATTTCCCCTCAGTCCTTTGAAAATAGTATCCCAGTGCCTTAGGCGTCTGCTGTTGCTATAGAGAAGGCAACTCTAAGTCTAATCGTCATACCTGCCTACCTTTTCTTTGAGCTGTTTTTAAGGTCTCCTTGTATTTGGTGTTATGCTTCATTATGGTGTTTCTAGATATGGGTTTCTTTTTGGTTATTTTCAGAATTGTGCTTCATGAATCTGATGGTTCTTTTTCATAGTTCTGGAAATTTCCCAGCCATTTCTTTATTTCCTCTCCTTTGTTTGTTCTATTATCTCCTTTCAATTCTGATCAGATATATTTCCTACTGTCCCATTCCACCCTCCTTTCTCCTAGCCTGTCTTTCACACTTTCTGTTTGACTCTCTATGACACATTCAGTAAACTTTTTTAGGTTTGTATTCTACTTCACTCATTCTTCTTTCAACTATACCTACATTCAGCAGAGTTTTAAATCTCAATTGCTGTATTTTTTAAATTTATTTTTAGGAGTGTGCTTTAGTTTCTTTGAAATCACTCTGGTGAGTTTTGTAGTCTCTTGTTCTTCATAATTTTGGTTAATTCTTTTATTCCTTGAAACATATCATTATTTTATGTCCTGTAGCTGGTATTTCTGATATATAGGGTATCTGTGGGTCTGATTCTACAGTCTTGCTTATATGGTGGTTTTCCCTTGGATGGGTTGTGATTTCTGTTTCATACATATTGCTGCTGTAATTCTGAACTCATGCTCATTGGAACTCTATCTGTGGAAATTCTCTGAGTCCTAGGTAGAGGACAAGTTCCTTCAGAGACTTCTATGCTCTCAGGTGAGCTCACATGATGCTACCTTTTCAGCTCGTAGTTGCTCATATTAGGCAAGTTGTGTGAATTTGTCCCTGAGCCTGTGATTATGAATTGAGCATCTATGCAGTGGTGTCCAGTCCCACATTCTCAGGGGCCAGGTTTTGTCTCCTTCCCTCTATTTGTCCTCAAATCCAAAGCTCCAGATGACCATAAATCAGCGGTTGCCTTTAGGGCAACTGGATTTGTTCTCCATTTGAGCTCTTCTTAAGCTCTAAAGGGTTTCTTTACTTTTCTACAAGCTGAGCTATACAGGTAAAATATATATTTATATATATGCCCAGGGTTTTTAGTTGTTTTGTAGCATAAGGGTTTTTGGCTATCTATCTAATGTACCATATTACACGAAATAAAAGATCTCATTCATTTATGTTTTTTCTAGTAGAATTTTGTTAAATTGGCCATCCACAAAGAAATAAGTTTAGGATTTTGGGGGGGTTTCAAAAATTAAATCTGTAGATTAATTTAATGGTCATCATTACAATACGAATTTTCCTGTATTGAATGCCTCTTCATTCATACAAGTAGACAAATGATGTCTATTCTTTAAGTTTTATTGTTGTTGACATTATTAAGCTTTTTCTCACATCATTATAGTTTTTATCAAGGTACTAATTACTAAAATTTCTGTGCGAACATATGAGATAACTATCTAACATTTAGATCATGTGGTGATATAAATTTTTAAACCATTGATGTTGGGCATTTAGCTTGTTTCCTAATTTTCACCACTATAAATAATACTTAATGTATATCTTTGTGTGTACAGTTTTGACCACACTCTGACTGTGTTCTTAAGCTGTATTCCTGGAAGGAGAATTGTTGGGTAAATGATTTGAAATGTTTTAAGGCCTTTGATTCTATATTGCCAATTGCTTTACAAAAATGTTGCAGCAGTGTGTGCTACCAGTGGCATGGTAGGAGAGTTTCTGTCTCCGTATATTCTCTCTAGAATTGAGTACATATATCTTTACCCTTTGCTAATTTGATAGGTGAAAGTATCTTCTTGTTTAATTTCATATTGCAAGTAAGACAGAATTCCAGTAGACCCTTAAACAACATGTGTCTGAACTGCGTGGGTCCACTTATACGCAGATTTTTTCCATAGTAAATACCACAGTACTACACGGTCTGCAGTTGGTTGAATCTGTGTATGTGGAACGGCATATATGGAGAGCTGACTGTAAAGTTATATGCAGATTTTTGATGTCAGTGCTCCTAACCCCCGTATTGTTCAAGGGTCAACTGTATTTGTTGGTTTATTGGCCGTGTACATTTCCTGCTTTGGAAATTATCTTCTATCTTCCCTTCAGCTCTTTGAGTGTTAGGGTTTTTCCTAGGAGTCTTTAATGTACTGTTTTATGTCACTAGGGACCTCAATGATTAGCCTGCCCCTTTTGGGCCACTGCATCCTGAGCCCTAAGTCATTTTGAGCTTCATCTGACATTCCCACTACCGAGTTCTGAATTCTCTGTCTTTAGAGAATTGGAGTTGTTGTGACAACAAAAAAAATGATGGATCTAGAGGGAATTGGCAGGTATGTGGAGAGACCCGGAATGTAACTTTAACACATTTTAAAGTTTTGTTGAAAACAGAACTACTGTGCTCTGCACTACTGGTAACGCAGGGAAGAGAAAAAGAACTTTCTCTGTCCCAAGTTACAACACAGGCTAATGAGAAAGATAGAAATGCAGAATGATTCAGAGTCAGGCTGATGGGATAATCCAAATTCTATGCTGAGCCTGCAGAGCGAGGGGGACCGGTTTCCAATGAGCGAACGGGTGAATTCCAGGGAGAAGGTGCCATTCGTGCAATGGAGCCCACGGCAGTTACAGACATGCAGGACGCCTTGGAGAATGACACATAGAATGTATATTTGGACCCCCGGAGGCTTGAAGCACTGCAAACAGGATACGGTAGTAGAGAAGTTCAGGACCCAGTGTGGAGGGTGATCCACAGCAAAGCTCTCAGGCCTCCTTCAGGGACATCGTGGTTCTGTCCAGGGCTCCAAGAAACGAAGTGATTGGTATGGAAGCCATGTCCTCGGAGCTAATGTGAAAACCTCATTCTGAAGATATAGTCCTATATTCTTAGGCTCTCCTTAGGCATCTGGTGGTCTCAAATCACAAGCTGAAAGCAGGCATGTATTTTTAGACAACTTTGACTAGACTGAAATATCAGCGATCACGGCAGGCTCAGCTCTGTGCTTGCCAAAGAGCTTTCCGCTTTTCTCCTGAGCATTGATCCAGTCAGCACACAGGCACCGCGCCCAGGATTAGTAGAGAAAGGATTGGAAAAGGATTTTTAACATGATGTAATTGGATGTGAATCGTTAATTACATTATAGAACTTAAAGCACAAAACCTGGTCTTTACAGCTGAGTTGAATTAGTTACTCAACCAAAAGAAATCAGACTGCAAGTCAAAAGACTAGCAAAGACCAGAATGCTAAGTGTTCAAGAGCGTATTTCACTGAGGCTCCACCTGCCAAAGCAAGAAATGCTCTTAATTTAATACTGTGCGACTCCCAGCTGTCCCAGCCTCTTGTGCAAAACCTGCCGGCCACATGCCTATCAACAGGGTGAAGGGTCTTGCTTTTTAAAAGATTTACTTAGTAACAGCTTCATGGGGGTATAAAGCATTTAAGTGTCTTGCATTGTGTTGCTTCGGCCAGCAATGTCTTCCAGACGCTAATCTTAAAATGTATTGAATTTCTGAATGTTGCCTCTTGCCTATTATTCAGCAAGAGTGCCTAATGTCACAGGTGCAGGGAACTTAAAATTAAGGGTCGCCCAAGCCAAACTTGTTCTTGAACTCCTTTTCCAGCAGAGAAACTTCCCTTTGAAATTTGGATTCATTTTTCTTGCGAGGAAAGGCACCTCCCCACCTTCTACTCTCAGACAGAGTCTGACCATCTTTGTCTCCCCGGTGACACATCAGCGTTTGCTGTCTGGTCTACATGGCCTGGAAAGCTGATCTGCTGCTTCCTTCCTGAAAATTGCCCTCACGTGGCTAGTTTGGTGGTCGTGTCGGAAATGAAAAATGTATAATTTCAAATCCAGTGAAAAGCCATAGAGACAACCACTAGCTGTTTAGGAAGTAAATGATTTCGGTCAAAGTGTAATTGAGCTCTTTGCTTCTCTATCTCCCCTCTTCTGTCCTCTTCTATAGCTTTTGTCTAATTTTCTATCCATCTGTGCTTTTGCTAAGATAGCATGCAAGGAGAGAAGGTGAAGTTGCAATTGGTCAGGTTTGCCACTCAGTTATGAAAGTTTTGGAAAAGAAAAGGGGCAGGAACTGATGTCCATGGTGAAATGGATATAATGGGATCTGTACCTCTGAACTTTTGCTAATGTCCAGTCTCCATTTGGCTGGGATGCCCCACAACCCAACGTTCTCCCCTCCCCCCTCGTCCTTTTTGCTAAATGGATGTGCAGCCCCTGACAATACGGTAGCCCACTTAAGACAAGCAAGGTTTCCAAACCCTCCTGGGCAAGGTGAATGATTTAGAAAAACAAAGGGCCAGAAGAGTACAGAAATGGCTGTGCCATTCAGGAATTAGGCTTGGTCTCGATTTTTCCTTTCCTTGAGGCTGCCGCCAGCCGCGGCAGGTCCTCAAAGTGCAGCAACAATCGACGAGAGGGGGTAGGGAACTGAACGCACCAAGGTATGGGATCAGAAGGGCACAAGCAACTGACGGTTGCACGCAAGTTTAATAACAAAGCATAGCCATCTATATACCCCTAAAGCAGGGACTTTGCATAGTCATTGTTCTATAGAACTAGTCTTTCATCTAGGCTTAGTCACCACCTTATCTGCATCAGCGGGTTGATCGGGTTGATTGGCTTCTCGGCTTAGTCACTGGCTTATCGGCATCGCTCAGCGGGTTGATTGGCTTCTCCCTCAAAGGCACCAATTTCCCCTCCAGGGTTGCTTTTCCTAGCTTTAGGGAACAACCAGGGACTCCCAGTAACTGAGCATGTCCCTGGAGCGATTTGGCCAAAGGCCATCTCCTTTTTTACGTTCATACCATAAAGTCCAGGATGCATATCAAGGAGAGTACAGTCGGGCCCTGAGGCTTATGAGGGTCTTAATGGCGCCTTCCTCAGAGGGCAATGCTCGCCACACGAGGCCACTGCAATTGAGAGAACTCAGCCTCCTCTAAAATAATGTTTTTGTTATCATAAGAATGAGGATGGAATTATCCCCAAGTTTAAGGCATTTATCCTTCTGTCACAAATTGTCCAACTTGCCCACTCTGTGGGCCCTGTAGCCACATCTCTTTGCTCAGATCATACCCCTCGCTCATAATAGGGTGCCTGATCATAGGAGGTACCTAAGAAAGACTTGTGAATTATTGAGTTAATATTCACCCCAAAGAAACTGTCAGAATTTCCCCGATGATACTTTAGGGTGGGGATTCTGTATCTCTTCATTATCTCCTATTACCTGCTAAAAGCTCCTGAAGACAGGAGCCATCAGTTAAATGATGATGTGTCACCTGAGAAATATTTATTGAGTTTGCCAGGTATCATCTGGGTACTGCAGTAAGCAAAGCAGGGTCCCTGCTCTCAGGGAGCTTTACTGTTGAGTGGCTAGAGATGGACAACAAATAGAAGCATTAACATGAGAAGTTTCAGGTGGGGACACAGCGTTTGCAGAGCATTAGAATCAGGTGATATGATTGAGTTGGCTACTTGGTTGGCTTTTTTTTTTTTTTTTTTTTTGCGGTACGTGGGCCTCTCACTGTTGTGGCCTCTCTGTGCTCCGGTCGCGCAGGCTCAGTGGCCATGGTTCACGGGCCCAGCCGCTCCGCGGCACGTGGGATCTTCCCGGACCGGGGCACGAACCCGCGTCCCCTGCATCGGCAGGCGGACTCTCGACCACTGCGCCACCAGGGAAGCCCTGGTTGGCTTTTTAGGGTGGTCGGGGAAGGCATCTCTGAGTAAGTGACATTTCAGCCGAGATCTACATGATGAGGAGTCCACCTTGTGAAGGTAGAGAGGATGAGCATTTTAGACAAGAGGAATGACTGGTGAGAAGCCCTTGATGTGATAAAGAATGGAGATGGTACCTTCAAGGGACAAGACCAAAGCCAGTGGGGCTGGAGTGGGGGGCAGGCAGCAGAGGGCAGAGGGGCCAGGGGAGGGGCCGTGTGAGCTCAGGGAGGTGAGCAGGTCACTGTGGGGAGGAGTTTGTGATTTATTTTAGGTGGGATGGAAAGCCATGGGAGGGATTTGAGCAGAGGATTGTCATGATTTGACTTACAGTTTCTCAAGATCTCAGGTGGAAGCAGGACAGTCAGCAGAGCAGGAAAGCCACCCAGGTGAGTGGTATGAGTGGAGATGGAGAAGTGTGAGTGGTCCAGGTACGTTCTAGGTGGGTAGATTTAGCAGGACTTGCTGATGGATTCCATGTGGAGAGGAGGGAAGGAGGGAATCAAGGTAATGCCTAGATTTGGGCATAAATAAGACACTGAATTAAGGGACAGGATGCTTAGCTCAGGTCCTGCTTAGTCATTTTCAAATGGATGAGGTGGTGAGTAGACCGCCGTATGTTCACAGGTCCCTGGGAGAAACATTCATTGACAGACAGACTGGATGTGTCTATAGGATGTAAGCACTGGACCAAATTCTGCACTGAGGTGTGGCCATGCTTAAAGAGGCCCGTAAATTCAAGTGATGGAAAAAGTAAAACAAACAGTGAAATGCTTCTAGATGGAAATTAGAAATGTTAATGCCAATAGAAGATTGAGAAAATTTAGCCAATTTTTAGAAAATACTATGCTTATGTGAGACAAGGCAGACCAGAAGTTCATTTTCAGTGTTGCTAAGTTTTGAGTTTGGCCCATGGTGCTGTTGGTATTTTGAATGCTATTAACATTTTTATCACCACCTTTTCTTTAACCATGTAACTAAAAAAGGATGTTGGTGTTTCTAACTGTGATTTTTTTTTTATATCCAAGAGGTAATTTTAAAATCCTTACTATACATAATTATAAGCATATCATGAAAGTCATTAGGAAAATAAAATTCCCTTTTTTGTCTTTTTCTTTACAGTAAACTTTTCTGGAATACACCTTTTATTTTGAACCATAACATATGACCATTCCAGAGTCTACTAAAAAAAACCTTTGGGTATCCTGGTCATCAAAGAAAAGATGGGATGTATTTTTCAAGGGATTAAAAAAAAAAGCATTACTTAAACTGTGCTTATATAACAAATTGAGCAGGATTTCAGATCGCCCCACACCTAAACCTATTTAATGATGAGTAACCTTATCTGCTATGATAATTGAGAAGGATTGGGCCATGAATCTCTCTGGTTCCTCTGGTTTGTGGTTTTACAATCCCAAATAGAAACAATACATATGTTTTCCATCACCACATTTTACTTTTAGAAAATCTGGAAAATGAAATGCCTTCATTTCAGCCACATGACTCCTATTAGTCTTAATGGGAGAAAGGCCTCTTCATGGAGGAAAGGAATCATCCCTGAGTGTGTAAATAACAGCAGGCTGGTGGCCACAGTGCCGACTAGCTGCGCTGTCCATCGTCAGCTGTGTCCTTGGGGGCGGGTCCACCCAAGTCAGGCCCCACTGGGGATGTGTTGGAATTGAACTATCAGGGTCTCTTGGGAACTCAGCACCCAGAGAGTCTTCTCTGGCCCTCCTGAAGCCCTGCAGCTCTGGGCAGGGTGGGATCTGCTGTGCTTATTGGGAAACCCATCCATTGCTGATTGAACCCCCTTCTCAGTACATTCTCTTCCCTAGTTCTGGAGCTTACGTATGTGACCCCAGAGCTTAAGACTGGACTTTGCCAAGAAATTCTGTTTCTGTGCAGGGTTGACTGTGTTGGTTGCTGTCAGGGGCCTGGGGCTGGGCAGAGGTCTGTCATGAATCTCATTGTGTGTTCCTCTCCACTTCCCCCACCCCAGTGCACATGTTTGCATCCCTTTAAATCTGACTGAAGTAGTCAGGGCATCTTTGGAGGTGAGAACGGTTAAAGGGAAAATGCAGAAGAGGCAGGGGCTGGTGTTCCCCACTTCAGGCTCATTTTTGCATTTGAAGTTCACCTGAGGGCCTCTGATCTCCCTGCAGGTGGCTCCACATCCTTCTCTCTTCCTTGCTCCCCAGCAGAAAAGCCCCTGCATGACACAAGGAGGGGGCCTGGCACAGTCAAGGGACAGACCAAGGCCTCTGGGGCTGGAGAGCAGAGACCTCTCCCCCAGAGCTCCTGCAGGGCCAGGAGGATGGCTGGGTTTGTCCCACTCAAAGGACAGCTCTCATCCCACTATATAAGATGGCCCCCAGACCTAACCCACACTGACCTTCACTGGCCTTCATCCAGTAAGTTGGCAGAATGAGCAGGAAATAGGCTTCGCGCATGGGGGCAGGACACGGGTCAAGACTGAACAAACTGTCTTCCTGCCTATCTATGCCTCCTTGTGTGTGTATTGTTCCTAAATTTGAAAGAAAGGACAAAGTCTATCTGTATCCCTTATGGATCATATTTTTAAGGCTGTGCCTTAGATATGGACCGCCTTAGGGATGCGTAAACTATAACGAAGACTCACCTTTGCCCAATGCGTTATTCTTTTTTTTTTTTTTAACACCTGTATTGGAGTGTAATTGCCTTACAATGGTGTGTTAGTTTCTGCTTTACAACAAAGTGAATCAGTTATACATATACATATGTTCCCATATCTCTTCCCTTTTGCATCTCCCTCCCTCCCACCCTCCCTATCCCACCCCTCTAGGTGGTCACAAAGCACCGAGCTGATCTCCCTGTGCCATGCGGCTGCTTCCCACTAGCTGTCCACCCTACGTTTGGTAGTGTAGATATGTCCATGCCACTCTCTCACTTCGTCCCAGCTTACCCTTCCCCCTCCCCATATCCTCAAGTCCATGCTCTAGTAGGTCTGTGTTTTATTCTCGTCCTACCCCTAGGATCTTCATGACATTTTTTTTCTCTTAGATTCCATATATATGTGTTAGCATACGGTATTTGTTTTTCTCCTTTTGACTGACTTCACTCTGTATGACAGACTCCAGGTCCATCCACCTCACTACAAATAACTCAATTTCGTTTCTTTTGATGGCTGAGTAATATTCCATTGTATATATGTGCCACATCTTCTTTATCCATTCGTCTGTTGATGGACACTTAGGTTGCTTCCATGTTCTGGCTATTGTAAATAGAGCTGCAGTGAACATTGTGGTACATGACTCTTTTTGAATTAAGGTTTTCTCAGGGTATATGCCCAGTAGTGGGATTGCTGGGTCCTATGGTAGTTTTATTTTTAGCTTTTTAAGGAACCTCCATACTGTTCTCCATAGTGGCTGTATCAATTTACATTCCCACCAACAGGGCAAGAGGGTCCCCTTTTCTCCACACCCTCTCCAGCATTTATTGTTTCTAGATTTTTTGATGATGGCCATTCTGACTGACGTGAGATGATATCTCATTGTAGTTTTGATTTGCATTTCTCTAATGATTAATGATGTTGAGCATCCTTTCATGTGTTTGTTGGCAATCTGTATATCTTCCTTGGAGAAATGTCTATTTAGGTCTTCTGCCCAGTTTTGGATTGGGTTGTTTGTTTTTTTGTTATTGAGCTGCATGAGTTACTTATAAATTTTGGAGATTAATCCTCTGTCAGTTGCTTCATTTGCAAATATTTTCTCCCATTCTGAGGGTTGTCTTTTGGTCTTGTTTATGGTATCCTTTGCTGTGCAAGAGCTTGTAAGTTTCATTAGGTCCCATTTGTTTATTTTTGTTTTTATTTCCATTACTCTAGGTGGTGGGTCAAAAAGGATCTTGAGGTGATTTATGTCATGGAGCGTTCTGCCTATGTTGTCCTCTAAGAGTTTGATAGTGTCTGGCCTTACATTTAGGTCTTTCACCCATTTTGAGTTTATTTTTGTGTATGGTGTTAGGGAGTGTTCTAATTTCATACTTTCACATGTACCTGTCCAGTTTTCCCAGCACCACATATTGAAGAGGCTGTCTTTTCTCCACTGTATATTCTTGCCTCCTTTATCAAAGATAAGGTGACCATGTGTGTGTGGGTTTATCTCTGGGCTTTCTATCCTGTTCCATTGATCTATATTTCTGTGTTTGTGCCAGTACCATACTGTCTGGATTACTGTAGCTTTGTAGTATAGCCTGAAGTCAGGGAGCCTGATTCCTCCAGCTCCATTTTTCGTTCTCAAGATTGCTTTGGCTCTTTGGGGTCTTTTGTGTTTCCATACAAATAGTGAAATTTTTTGTTTTGGTTCTGTAAAAAATTCCACTGGTAGTTTGATAGGGATTGCATTGAATCTGTAGATTGCTTTGGGTAGTAGAATCATTTTCACAATGTTGATTCTTCCAATCCAAGAACATGGTATATCTCTCCATCTATTTGTGTCATCTTTAATTTCTTTCATCAGTGTCTTATAATTTTCTGCATACAGGTCTTTTGTCTCCTTAGGTAGGTTTATTCCTAGATATTTTATTCTTTCTGTTGCAGTGATAAATGGGAGTGTTTTCTTAATTTCACTCTCAGATTTTTCATCACTAGTGTATAAGAATGCCAGAGATTTCTGTGCATTAATTTTGTATCCTGCTACTTTACCAAATTCATTGATTAGCTCTAGTAGTCTTCTGGAAGAGTCTTTCGGATTCTCTATGTATAGTATCATGTCATCTGCAAACAGTGACAGCTTTAAATCTTCTTTTCCAATTTGGATTCCTTTTATTTCTTTTTCTTCTCTGATTACTGTGGCTAGAACTTCCAAAACTATGTTGAATAAGAGTGGTGAGAGTGGGCCATCTTGTCTTGTTCCTGATCTTAGTGGAAATGGTTTCAGTTTTTCACCATTGAGGACAATGTTGGCTGTGAGTTGGTCATATATGGCCTTTATTATGTTGAGGAAAGTTCCCTCTATGTCTACTTTCTGCAGGGTTTTTTATCATAAATGGGTGTTGAATTTTGTCAAAAGCTTTCTCTGCATCTATTGAGACGATCATATGGTTTTTCTCCTTCAGTTTGTTGATATGGTGTATCATGTTGATTGATGTGCATATATTGAAGAATCCTTGTATTCCTGGAATAAACCCCACTTGATCATGGGTATGATCCTTTTAATGTGCTGTTGGATTCTGTTTGCTAGTATTTTGTTGAGGATTTTTGCATCTTTGTTCATCAGTGATATTGGCCTGTAGTTTTCTTTCTTTGTGACATCTTTGTCTGGTTTTGGTATCAGGGTGATGGTGGCCTCATAGAATGAGTTTGGGAGTGTTCCTCCCGCTGCTATCTTTTGGAAGAGTTTGAGAAGGATAGGTGTTAGCTCTTCTATAAATGTTTGTTAGAATTCGCCTGTGAAGCTATCTGGTCCTGGGCTTTTGTTTGTTGGAAGATTGTTAATCACAGTTCTGATTTCAGTACTTGTGATTGGTCTGTTCATATTTTCTATTTCTTCCTGGTTCAGTCTCAGCAGGTTGTGCATTTCTGAGGATTTGTCCATTTCTTCCAGGTTGTCCAGTTTATTGGAATAGTGTTGCTTGTAGTAATCTCTCATAATCTTTTGTATTTCTGCAGTGTCCATTGTTACTTCTCCTTTTTCATTTCTAATTCTATTGATTTGAGTCTTCTCCCTTTTATTCTTGATGAGTCTGGCTAATGGTTTATCAATTTTGTTTATCTTCTCAAAGAACCAGCTTTTAGTTTTATTGATCTTTGCTATTGTTTCCTTCATTTCTTTTTCATTTTTCTCTGATTTGATCTTTATGATTTCTTTCCTTCTGCTAAATTTGGGGGGTTTTGTTCTTCTTTCTCTAATTGCTTTAGGTGCAAGGTTAGGTTGTTTATTCAAGATGTTTCCTTTTTCTTAAGGTAGGATTGTATTGCTATAAACTTCCCTCTCAGAACTGCTTTTGCTGCATCCCGTAGGTTTTGGGTCGTCGTGTCTCCATTGTCATTTGTTTCTAAGTATTTTTTGATTTCCTCTTTGATTTCTTCAGTGATCACTTTGTTATTAAGCAGTGTATTGTTTAGTCTCCATGTGTTTGTATTTTTTACAGATCTTTTCCTGTAATTGATATCTAGTCTCATAGAGTTGTGGTCGGAAATGATACTTGATACGATTTCAATTTTCTTAAATTTAACAAGGCTAGATTTGTGACCCAAATATGATCTATCCTGGAGAACATTCCATGAGCACTTGAGAAAAATGTGTATTCAGTTGTTTTTGGATGTAATGTCCTATAAATATCAATTAAGTCCATCTTGTTTAATGTATCATTTCAAACTTGTGTTTCCTTATTTATTTTCATTTTGGATGATCTGTCCATTGGTGAAAGTGGGGTGTTAAAGTCCCCTACTATGTTGTGTTACTGTCGATTTCTCCTTTGATGGCTGTTAGTATTTGCCTTATGTATTGAGGTGCTCCTATGTTGGGTGTGTAAATATTTACAATTGTTATATTTTCTTCATGGATTGATCCCTTGATCATTATGTAGTGTCCTTCTTTGTCTCTTGTAATAGTCTTTGAAGTCTATTTTGTCTGATATGAGAATTGCTACTCCAGCTTTCTTCTGATTTCCATTTGCATGGAATATCTTTTTCCATCCCCTCACTTTCAGTCTGTATGTGTCCCTAGGTCTGAAGTGGGTCTCTTGTAGGCAGCATATATATGGGTCTTGTTTTTGCATCCATTCAGCCAGTCTCTGTCTTTTGGTGGGAGCATTTAATCCATTTACATTTAAGGTAATTATTGATATATATGTTCCTATTACCATTTACTTAATTGTTTTGGGTTTGTTCTTGTAGGTCTTTCCCTTCTCTTGTGTTTCTTGCCTAGAGAAGTTCCTTTAGCATTTGTTGTAAAGCTGGTTTGGTGGTGCTGAACTCTCTCAGCTTTTGCTTGTCTGTAAAGGTTTTAATTTCTCCATCAAATCTGAATGAGATCCTTGCTGGGTAGAGTAATCTTGGTTGTAGGTTTTTCTCCTTCATCACTTTAAATATGTCCTGCCATTCCCTTCTGGTTTGCAGAGTTTCTGTGGATGATCAGCTGTTAATCTTATGGGGATTCCCTTGTGTGTTAATTTGTTGTTTTTCCCTTCCTGCTTTTAATATTTTTTCTTTGTATTTAATTTTTGATAGAGTGATTAATATGTGTCTTGGCATGTTTCTCCTTGGATTTATCCTGTGTGGGACTCTCTGTGCTTCCTGGACTTGATTATCTGTTTCCTTTCCCATATTAGGGAATTTTTCAACATATTCTCTTTAGATATTTTCTCAGTCCCTTTCTTTTTCTCTTCTTCTTCTGGGACCCCTATAATTCGAATGTTGGTGCATTTAATGTTATCACAGAGGTCTCTGAGACTGTCCTCAGTTCTTTTCATTCTTTTTTCTTTATTCTGCTCTGCCCTAGGACAAATGGTGAAAGCAAGGCTATACATACCAAATCTCACACGGAAGCATATACATACACACTCACAAAAAGAATAAAAGGGGGAAAAAATAATATATCTTGCTCCCAAAGTCCACCTCCTCATTTTGGGATGATTCGTTGTCTATTAAGGTGTTCCACAGATGCAGGGTACATCAAGTTGATTGTGGAGATTTAATCCGCTGCTCCTGAGGCTGCTGGGGGAGATTTCCCTTTCACTTCTTTGTTCACACAGCTCCTGGGGTTCAGCTTTGGACTTGGCCCCGCCTCTGCGTGTAGGTCGCCTGAGGGCGTCTGTTCTTCGCCCAGACAGGACGGGTTTAAAGGAGCCGCTGATCCGGGGGCTCTGGCTCCCTCAGGCCGGGGGGAGGGAGGGGTACGCATGCGTGGTGAGCCTGCGGCAGCAGAGGCCAGTGTGACATTGCACCAGCCTGAGGTGCACCGCACGTTCTCCCAGGGAAGTTGTCTCTGGATCCCAGGACCCTGGCGGTGGCGGGCTGCACAGGCTCCCAGGAGGGGCGGTGTGGACAGTGACCTGTGCTCGCACACAGGCTTCTTGGTGGCAGCAGCAGCGGGCTTAGCGTCTCATGCCCGTCTCTGGGGTCCGCGCTGATAGCCGCTGCTCATGCCCGTCTCTGGAGCTCCTCTATGCGGCGCGCTTAATCCCCTCTCCTCGCGCAGCAGGAGGTAAAGAGGGAAGAAAAGGTCTCTTGCCTCTTCGGCAGCTCCAGACTTTTCCCGGACTCCCTCCAGGCCAGCCGTGGTGCACTAGCCCCTTCAGGCTGTGTTCACGCCGCCAACCCCAGTCCTCTCCCGGCTTCCGACCGAAGCCCGAGCCTCAGCTCCCAGCCCCGCCCGCCCCGGCCGGTGAGCAGACGAGCCTCTCGGGCTGGTGAGAGCCGGTCGGCACCGATCGTCTGCGGGAATCTCTCCGCTTTGCCCTCCGCACCCTGTGGCTGCGCTCTCCTCCGCGGCTCTGGAGCTTCCCCTCCGCCACCCGCAGTCTCCGCCCGCGAAGGGGCTTCTGGTGTGTGGACACCTTTCCTCCTTCACGGCTCCCTCCCACTGGTGCAGGTCCCGTTCCTATTCTTTGCCTCTGTTTTTTTCTTTTTTCTTTTGTCCTACCCAGGTACGTGGGGGAGTTTCTTGCCTTTTGGGAGGTCTGAGGTCTTCTGCCAGCGTTCGGTGGGTGTTCTTTAGGAGCTGTTCTGCGTGAAGATGTATTTCTGATGTCTCTTTGAGGAGGAAGGAGATCTCCGCGTCTTACTCTTCCACCATCTTCCTCTTCCACCATCTTCTCTCCTCCTGCATTATTCTTTTTGAGTTTTCACGTTGTCCTGTGTTCTCACAGAGCAGGATGGTTATTATCCCATTGCACAGATGAGTACTTGAGGCCAGATGGGCGGGCTGAGCTGTGCACCATCACGGGTTAGTGGGAGGCAGCACCAGGAGGGAGTAGAGCTCCAGGTTTCCGGTGTGTATTCCGAATTCTTTCCATCATTTGTGTTGCAAATGTCTTCCATCTTTCTGAGATGACATCTCGTTACAAACGTGACATCCTGGGCAGATTGCTGACCCTCCCTTTCTGAGGGATCATATGCAGATACTAGGTCAATGGACCTGACCTTGGTGGGATTCCAAGTAGGTGATGACACATCTCTGCTCACCAACAAATTGACAGAAACCGTAAACCCTGCTGAGATGCATCAAGATGTTTTAATAAGTATGGCGCAGGATTTTACAAACACGTCTGTGCCATTTTTGGTGAATCAACAAATACAGAGATAGTGGGTCATAGAACAGAGTTACTGAGAAGTGACTTTCAACTATCTGAAAACTGTTACTCTTTGAATTGTTTTTTTTAATGTATCACAAATGACTATTTTTTAAAAGTTTAAGTTTGAGCTAATTTTCAACTTACAGTGCAAAAATAGCACAGAGTTTCCTTGTACCCCTCGCCCTGCTTCCACTAATGCTACGATGTATGATGTTAACAATGACCATTTTAAAAAACATTGTCTTAAATCAACAAGATGCAATGCAGCCTAAAGACCAACTGCCTGGAAAGTCACTTTTAAGGGATGCTGGACTTACTGCACAGCTTTACCCCAAAGAGTCCTTTGAAAGGCACCAGGAGAAACAGAGTGGCTCCAAGGACAGGAGGAACTGGATAGAACTAGAGAGTGTGAAACGCAACGACCCACCTTCCTAAGAGAAGTTGTGGAAATCTTGTTTGGGTTGTTCAGAAGTTTTAAAGCCCGGTGAAAACCAATCCACTATCCTTTTTTCTTACTGCTTTGAAATCAAGAATAAGTCGGGTATTCTGACCAAAAAAAAAAAAAAAAAAAAGGGAGTTTTGGTATGGGAAAAAAAAGTGCACATCCTACCATCATTCTGTATAATTCACCGCCAGAGGTGCCAGTTCATATAAAACAACACTCAGTTGTATTAACTGAACATTTAAAAATATCACAAGATGAGCTTCCCTGGTGGCGCAGTGGTTGAGAGTCCGCCTGCCGGTGCAGGGGACACGGGTTCGTGCCCCCGTCTGGGAAGATCCCACGTGCCGCGGAGTGGCTGGGCCCGTGAGCCGTGGCGGCTGAGCCTGTGCATTCGGAGCTTGTGCCCCACAATGGGAGAGGCCGCAGCAGTGAGAGGCCCGCGAACCACACACACAAAAAAAAGTCACAAGCAAGTGATTTCCTATTCCAGCCAATGTGAGACAGCTAGAAAGAATAAAAATACATGGGGGGCTTCCCTGGTGGCGCAGTGCTTGAGAATCTGCCTGCCAATGAAGGGGACACGGGTTCGAGCCCTGGTCCGGGAAGATCCCACATGCGGCGGAGCAACTAGGCCCGTGGCCACAATTACTGAGCCTGCGCTCCGCAACAAGAGAGGCCGCGATAGTGAGAGGCCCGCGCACCGCGATGAAGAGTGGCCCCCGCTTGCCGCAACTAGAGAAAGCCGTCACACAGAAACGAAGACCCAACACAGCCATAAATAAATAAATAAAATTAAAAAAAAAAAAAAATACATGGGGCCTCTCTCCTTTCCCCAGGCTCGTGTATTAGATACTGGTTCAGAAGGAGCTTGTAATTTTTTGTGATTTTGCCTCCTCCACTTTGCTCCAAAATAATGATTTTTCAGTAAGATGATAAGTTTATTTTTGCAAAGAAATCCCTCCCCTCTTTCAGATATTAGGGAGATGCTTCTGCCAGACACAAATACTCACTGTAGCAATTAGAACCAGTTCAATATCTTCCCGTTTCTCCGTACTTAAGTGGCCTTTGGGACAAGCGCATAAACTAAATAAGTTTCGTTCCTTCTGACAAGAAGTAAATAAGTGAGGAAGTCCACGTGAAACCCGAGGGATTGGAAAGTGCGCACTTGTTGGGTGCAGCGCCACCTGTTTATTTCATAGGGAGGTGAAGGCCTTTGGGGGGAGGGGTGGGGAATGAAAGAACACGTGCTGTACACGCCTCATAGTCTTGGGAGATGGAGGCAGAGAAAACCAGCTGGCCTCAGGGTCTCATCCTCTGTGTATTGACTGCGGCCTGGCAGGCTCTGATTCAGGCTCTTTTGGCTGCTTGATTTATTCTTTGTTACTATTTTCACGTGGCCTGTGCTTCTCTGCAGAGGCCTTGGGGAGTCTCTCCAGTTCTGATTTTCAAAAATAGTTCTTCAAAGGGGGCAGCATTCTTAGAAGAAGATGCGCACGGGGCCACGTGTTTCCAGCTGAGTTTGGGTTGACATGATTGAGGTTTGTAAAAAGCATCTGAGAAAACCAGAAAAATGCCGTCAGCCAGGCAAGGAAGTGCCTCCAGCGGGTGGCAATAGCTCTGAGAAGGAGAACCCAGAGCCTTTTCCACGGGAATCCCGCAGCCTTGGAATTCACTTCCTTTTCTGACATGGAACCCTCAGAGGTATTTATATCTTCTCCAAATGGCGTTTCCAGATCCTGGAGTGGAAATGAGGGTCTGGCTAGGGTTGGAGGGAGGAACCTGCCTGACCTGGGAAGGCGGGAAGTGGAAGTATTGTATGTCAGGCAAGCGGCTCTACTTCCTGGCCCCAGCCCCACAAAGCAGAGAAATAGGGGATTCCGTACAGCCAGAGTCCTGAAACCACACGTGGAAATTGACTGTGTACAGGAAAGCACTTTTGAGAAAGGGAGTTCTGAGATCAGAGCCCTCAACAGTATTCTAAAATCCCTAATTTTATAACTCACTCTTGGGGCCCAGACTTTGATCATTTTAAGCACTTCAAATTGGCTCTTTAATTTTGTTCATTTCCTTCACAACTCAGCACGGAATCAACCAGTTTCTGGCTTACGTCCAGTGACCGCTGAGTTAAGGTTAAAGATTTGCTTCTTCTAACACCTGATGATTTCTATCTTCATCTTAATTATATTAAATGAGTCCCAAGCAGATTCATAGGCCCATTTTCTACTCAATTTTGTAAAGAAGGGGCAATGCAGTGTGTATTCAAATGACTGCCAGAGAACAAGCAGTCCAAACAAGGATGACGGCCATGCCGATGCTGGGGGCTGCATTGTGATATGGCAACATTTAGCCTCTGAGTGTGGAAGCCGTCGTGGGCTGTTGCTCTAAAATGTGGGAATGTCAAGATGTGCCCACATGTGGACCCACCAGGGGCTTACGTCAAGTCCGCCCAAGGGGATTACGGCTTTCATCTGGCCGTAAGCTACTCTGGACGAGCCCTCAATTGCTGGTTTAGCCGGAGGCCTCCCCGAACTGCCTGGAAGGGTTAGTCTCATTACAGATACTAACACATTTTGTGTTTTGCTGCCCTTTGGCTTTCAAATCAACCTTTTCTACATCACTTTGACTTGTTCATGAACTAGAAGACCCCTCTGGGCTCCATTAGTCAGCTCCCACAGAGCGGCTTCATTCATTGTTTGGTCATTTGGACTTCTCAGAACAGGCGACAACACCCTCAGTTCAGTGCGGGAGCCAGAATGAGCTGTTGGGCGGTTCTACGCCTGGTCTGTCCAAGTGATGTCTGTTGATTCTGTGGTAGGGCCCTTATTCCCCAGGGGCCTGAGCCGTCGTCCTTGGCTTCTTTGCTGACAGAGGACCAGAGCAGACTGGCCAACGATGCAGGCTAGGTCTATGGACCATCTTGTGAGCCCACTGGAGTGGATTCCTAGTGGGGGCATTTCTGGGCTGAAAAGTAAGTTCACACGTGATTCTGTGGGCATTGATTGCCAAAGTTCCCTGCCCTGCAAGCTGCGTTGAAAGGCTTCTTCTTTTAATGAGCGAGTTAAGTCCATTTGTGTTCATGGAAAGACTGATTGATGTCTGGTGCCAACTTTGTCATAAATGCATATTTTTTTTGGTTATATTTGCTATATCTCTTCATCTCTAACATAAGTGTTCATTGCTTTTTATTTATAATTTTTTCCTAGTTTTTAAGAAGGTTTGGATCTTCGTTCTAGTCATTACATTTGTACTGGTACCTTTTTAAAATTGAAGTATAGTTAGTTGACACTGTTGTGTTAGTTTCAGGTGTACAGCAAAGCAGTTCAGTTATATATGTATATATTCTTTTCCATGATCGGTTATTACAAGATATTGAGCATAGTTCCCTGTGCTATACAGTAGGTCCCTGTTGTTTACCTATTTTATATATTGTAGTGTGTATCTGTTCATCCCAAACTCCTAATTTCTCTCTCCCTTTGTACTTGTACCTTTTTGAATGTCCTTCATCCCTGGGCTGAGAGCAGCTGAAGGGATAAGAGAGGCTGGGAAACTGGAAGGCTGGTCTGGGAGTCTTGAAGACTGTCCTTCCACATTCGAGCTCTCCTTGCAGGTGCGTGGCAGGACCGCACGTCCCTCCACTTGGACAGTCTGCTGTGGCCAGGGAAACTGAGCTATCGGAGGGCTTGGGAGTGGAAGGCCTGATGGGCCAGTGCAGACAGTCTGTGCCCTTTTCTCTCAGGGGTCACAGAAGCAGAGGCCCAGGTGGAGCCTCCTTGAGCCTCTGTGATGAGCAGAGCCCCTTGGGCTGGCTCTGGGGTGTAACTTGTGCTGTGCCCACCTGGGAAGGGGCTCCAGGGAAGATTCTGATTCAGTAGGTCAGAGGTGAGGGCTGAGGCTCTGCGTCTCTAACAAGGTCCCAGGTGTGGTCGGTGGTGGCGTTCATAGACCCCATTTTTAGTAGCCAGGTACTGAGTCACAAAAGTGTGTTTTTGTTCTTTGTTTCTTTACCGCATTGTAACCTAACTTAGTAGCTCTCCAGGTGTGGTTCCTGGAATAGCAGCTTCAGGACCACCACCTGGGAACTCAGAAATGCCCATTTCTGGGCTCTACTTCATATCTACTGAGTTGGAAGCGCTGGCGCTGGGCCACCCTGGATAGTGGATCTCAACAAGGCCTCCCTGTGATAACTGATGCATATGCTACCGCTAACCTGGCCGATGCAGACCCACACCTTGATAGGTGGGGTCAGATCCATTAGGACCTGCGTTTAGTTTTGAGTAACGACACATCCAAAAGCAGTGGCTTGAAAATGTAAGGGTTTATTTTTGTTATAAAAGAAATCCAGGGGTGGGCAAACAAGGACCTGCTATATAGCACAGGGAACTATACTAAATATTTTGTAATAACCTATAAGGGAAAAGACTCTGAAAAAGAATGTGTATATATATATATGTATATGTATACATACGTATAACTGAATCACTGTGCTGTACACCTGAAGCTAACACAACATTGTAAATCAGCTCGACTTCAGTTTTTAAAAAAAGATATCTAGGGGTGGACAGTCTGGGGCAGGTATGGCAGGCCCACTGTGTCCTCAGGAGCTCACGCCTCTGCTTTCTGCTCCACTTTCCTTCGGGTGTGACCCTCATCATGATGCTTGTAGAATAGTTGCCAGGACGCCATCCATCACGCCCACATCCACAGTGAATACCAGCTGAACATCCCAAAGGACTTCTGCTTATATCTCACTGGCTGGAGAGGCGGCATATACCACAGCAAAACGTGATTTTTTAGCTGGGCCCATTATCATCTTGAACAAGACGAGGATTCTCTAAGTTAAGAAAAAAGATAAGAATGGATACTGAGTAGGCAGCCAGCCGAGTCTACCAGAGGTGGTGGGGACTTAAGGTCTTCAGTGATGATGATAAAGGCATGGAGAGAGCATTCTGTGAGCTGAAAGAGTTGTTGGATCTTGTCAGAGAGTAGGAGGTTTTAATTTACTGGTTCAGGGGAGAAGCAGCTCTGGGTATGGGTACGTTTCAGGTATGGAATGTGGCTGTAGGAGTGGGGGCAGGAGTGGAGGTGATGGTCATTGGCTGTAGGAGTGGAGGTGATGGTCATTGGCTGTAGGAGTAGAGGTGATGGTCGTTGGTTATAGGAATGGAGGTGATGTCATTGGTTGGGAGCTGGATGGACGTGATGGTCATTGGCTGTAGGAGGGGCTGGAGCAAGCAGTCCTTGACATGAGATCAGGAATTTTATTATTTTTACTGCTGCATCCCAAACACTCTGTATCGGCACCTGGTATATAATAGGTACTCAGTGGATAGTTGTTGAATTGAAGATAAAGAGGTCAAGCAATTTTTTTGAAAGAGCAGGTAATGAGGTAAAAATGTGACCTGGGACCTCCTTGCCCTCAACACACACACACACACACACACACACACACACACACACACACACACACACGATTCTGGGATGAGACCTGGCTCTCCTTGCCCTCAACACACACACACACACACACACACACACACACACACACACACGATTCTGGGATGAGACCTGGCTCTCCTTGCCCTCAACACACACACACACACACACACACACACACGATTCTGGGATGAGACCTGGCTCTCCTTGCCCTCAACACACACACACACACACACACACACACACACACACACACACACACACGATTCTGGGATGAGACCTGGCTCTCCTTGCCCTCAACACACACACACACACACACACACACACACGATTCTGGGATGAGACCTGGCTCTCCTTGCCCTCAACACACACACACACACACACACACACACACACGCGCGCACACACACACACACACACACACACGATTCTGGGATGAGACCTGGCTCTGAGCCGGCATTTCACTCTGCAGGAGGCTTAACTAAGATTCTTCTCTGCTGCTCCCTTTGACACCTGGCAGGTCGCTTTGATTTTTTTTTTTATCAGTTTTTACTGTGCAGCATTACCTGCTTGGTAATTCTCAGAGCACCCAGGAAACGCCAGAGGAGGAGGAGAGATGAAAGCCTGACAGAATTATTAAACAGAATGGAAAGGTGGCCCTCAACAGCAATAAATCCTCCCAAATAATAGTACGATAATGAACCCGTGCTTTTGTGTACCACTGCTATGGTACAGGGTGGCACTGTCTAGTTATAAGCTATACCCAAAACAGAAATGAAAGGGGCAAACAGCTGTGTATTACTCCACTAGAAATGTGCTATACCTCCCAAAGAAAACCACTGCGAACCTTTTTGTGAGTGGCAGATTGTCAATGATTTTTATTTTTTTAATATCTCAAATTTGACAGTGATAATTTATTGCTCTCAGAATTTACAAAATGTTTTTTAAAAGGAAATATGCCTTACGGAAAAAAATTATCACCTCAAATAGTCACTTTTGGAAACTAGCAGCAAGTTTTGAGAAAAGCTTAAAATGTTTTTTATGTGCTTTGGGAATCTGAGTCATGCTTTGGTAAAGGATTATGGGAAAATTGATAATTTGGGACTCTGTTTCCTTGGTGTCATGTAGAAAGGTGTGATCTAATCATTGACTGGAACTTGTGTCTCTTATCACCTGCAAGAGAGTCCAGGTAATTCATTTATTAGAAAACAGGCAGGTTTGTGTGTGTTTTCATGTGTGCATGTGTGTATGTATGTGTGGGTTTTATTTTTGCCTTCCAAATATTTGTTTGTATGTTTTGAGATTTTTGTTCAACAGTCTTAAAACTCTAGGATAATGACATAATTGGAAAAAGAGCTCTGTCCAATTACTCAGTGGCCATTCTAGATACTCTCAATGCATGAATGACCCTTTACTGTACATGAAAGCTGTGTGCAAACTCCCCACATAGTATCTTTTTTTTAAATTGGACTATAGTTGATTAACAATGCTGTGTTAGTTTCAGGTGTACAGCACAGTGATTCAGATATATATATATATATATATATATATATATATATATATATATCAGATTCTTTTCCCTTATAGGTTATTACAAAATATCGAGTAGTGTTCCCTGTGCTATACAGTAGGTCCTTGTTAGTTATCTATTTTATGTATAGTAGTGTGTATGTGTTAATCCCAAACTCCTAATTTATACCTTTCCCCCTTTCCCTTTTGGTAACCATAAGTTTGTTTTCTATGTCTGTGGGTCTCTTTCTGTTTTGTCAGTAAGTTCATTTGTATCTTTTTTTTTAGATTCCACATATAAGCAATATTATATAACATTTTTCTTTCTCTGATTTACTTCACTTAGTATGATAATCTCCAGGTCCACCCATGTTGCTGCAAATGGCTTTTCCTTCTTTTTTCATGGCTGAGTAGTATTCCATTTTCTGTGTGTGTGTGTGTGTGTGTGTGTGTGTGTGTGTGTGTGTGTATTGCAGGATCATATGGTAACTATGTTTAGTTTTTTAAGGAACCTCCATACAGTTCTCCACAGTGGCTTTAACCCACATGGTATCTTGAAACTTGACCCTAGAACAATAATAATGAACATACTGCATCTTCCCCCTTTTCCCCCCTGAATACAGGGTTCTTGCAATCCCAGGGCTTGCATATTTTGTCCTAACACCATATTGACATCTTAACAACAGTTCTCGGCACCCCCCTGCCACCCCTATCTGCTCCGGGTTCCAAAAAGGGAAGGCTCCTTTTAGAGGTCGGTAGCTACTGCCACCACTTTTCCCAAGTCGGTTTTATTTCTTGGCCTTCGCCCCTCCCCACTTAGGTCTCCTTCTTTAGGGAGAAATATTTACCACTTACAACAGAAGAAACCTGTTTACTGTCTAGGAAGGGCTCATATGGACAGGAAGTATTTTGTTTTTGTTTGTTTGTTTGTTTTGTTTTGTGGTACGCGGGCCTCTCACTGCTGTGGCCTCTCCCGTTGCGGAGCACAGGCTCCGGAAGCGCAGGCTCAGCGGCCACGGCTCACGGGCCCAGCCGCCCCGCGGCACATGGGATCCTCCCGGACCGGGGCATGAACCCGCGTCCCCTGCATCGGCAGGCGGACTCTCAACCACTGCGCCACCAGGGAAGCCCCTGGACAGGAAGTCTTGTTTCCTGGAAAGGAAAGGACTTGCTCGTGTGTTTCCGCTGGCCCCGCTGCCTTTGGAAGCCCCTTCATCCTTGCTGTCTGATTTTCAAGTTGCTGTCTGTTCCCCTGATTTCTTCTTTTCCTGAAGGCGCCAGCTCCTGCTCTGCTCTGGCCAAGTGGATGGCCTTTGGGACTTGCAGGTCCCCAATACAGCTTCTCTTTCCAATCCTCCCCCTCTCCTCTCTGCCAGGAGCCGTTTATCTCATTTGCTGCTGCCTCAACTCTTTCCCCCCTTTCTGACTCCCTGCCTGGGCTGCAACATCTCTATGTAGAAATTTAACAGAAATATGCTGAAACAATTATTGGCTGATTTTAAACAGTAGTCTAGATGGGGTGGGAGGCAGGGTACCAGATGGACACCTCTTTCCATGAGGCAATCAAGTTTTCATCTGCTGCCAGAAGAAGAAGTCTTGACCAGTTAAAAAGCAGAGAAAGTACCCACCAGCCTCGTCCATTGTAAAAGCCTGTCGTTTGCCTTCTCTGTTGGTTGTTTCTCTATGGGTCATTAGCAGACTCTTTTTTTTTTTTTTTTTTTTTTTGCAGTACGGGGGCCTCTCACTGCTGTGGCGTCTCCCGTTGCGGAGCACAGGCTCCGGACGCGCAGGCTCAGCAGCCATGGCTCACGGGCCCGGCCGCTCCGAGGCACGCGGGATCTTCCCGGACCGGGGCACGAACCCGTGTCCCCTGCATAGGCAGACGGATTCTCAACCACTGCACCACTAGGGAAGCCCTAGCAGACTCTTTTAAGTCATCGTCTGTGTACTGTAATTGCAGGTAGTTTGAGGATTTCTCTCCTGTTAAAAGGAGAGAGAATTTCACCTGCTGGAGAAGCTGTGTGTGTTTTGAGTACCCAATGTTACCGCCTTTTCCTTCCTCTTTGGCGATATCTGTGTCCACGAATTAGCATGTATTGAGCAGAGAATACCTTGCCTTTCCCCTCAGCAGCAGCCTCCTGTGTCCCTGTGTCAAAATTGGGGACAGCAAAATCCTGCCTAAAGTGACGGGGTCCGCGATTCACCCCCGGGCGCCGTTCAGAGTGGCTTTCCAGTTGATGGATACACGGTCCTCTCCAGCTCACTTCTTTGATTTCCAGTGAGATGCACAGTTATGGGGTTTGCTGGAGGAAAGCCCACAGGTGAGGCAGGAGATCAGATAGGTAAGCTCTACATAAAATGTAGATGCAGGAGCTTTCAAAATGTGGTGATGGGTGAAGGGAAATCTGGGGCCACTCAGGGTAGCGGCAGATAACATCAGATTTTTAGGAGAGCCTGAGACCCACTGTAGTTGCATGTAGAAACTGGTATTTTTATCGATGACCCAGAAATATCAACACAAGCTTCAGTCACTGTTATTTCTAAGACAGTCTGTTGTAAGATGGTCTAGCGTTTGAGGGGAGAAAATATAACTTCCTGAAACATTAACATGTGGGAGAAAATGTGGCCTTGGATTCAAGGAAGGCTACTTTGCTTGGAAACATCTCTGGTTGATTGGCTGGCGTTAGAAGGCAGGAAGGTGTACGGAGCTGAGACCCAAACCCTAAGAGAAGATCTTCCTAGAGAACTGGTTTCAGTTTTGACACCTAAACACCTGTAACAAATCTAAACTAACTTGGAGATAAATGACTCTAAAATGTGTTCCCTATGTTATTTACCTGCCTTGGGCTGTTAAGGGTCCCCATGCAGCCATGCTCTCTGGGACTGTGTGTGACTTTTATGGTTTTCTCGCTCATCCTTTGCGATTCCACTGACAGTCTGGCGACTGTGCTTGTCCGCTCCTTAGCAACCGCCCTCCCCTTGCTCGTTTCTTATCATGAGCCCGAATTGCCACAGTTACTAGAATTGTGTGACAGTGTGAGGCTTGTCTGAGAACACGAAGGATTATGTATCACCTCAATATTTGGAAAGAAGCAGCAAAGTATCTTTTTCTATCAAATTGGCTCATTATGACACTTTCTGGCCCGTGGAGGCACATTGTCTTGAGGCCTCGGCAGCTTTTTCTCATTTTATACTAAGGATCTGCGTGCGCTGGCGGTGCCCTTGCCTGGCCCAGATTCAAGTCTCTTCTTGGCTGGTCTTGATGCTGTGTTGTCGGTGAGGTCTCCATTCTCCCCTCCCTGCCCTGCACTTGGGGTAGCTCGGGGCCCACATTTCAGCCCAGAGAAGCGCCCTGCTGGAACTTAGCCCTGAGGTCTGCAGTTGGACATGGTGAGGTCAGGAACAGAAAATCCAGCACAGCCCACTGCCCTGATTATATTGCTATCTGCCAGCGCTGCCTGACGCCCCGACTGTGGTCAGCCCCTCGTTTTCAGGACTCATTCACGGCTCACCACTATCTTCCCCAGAATCACATCCCATCAAGTCTCAGGGAAGCGATGGCCCTGAGATACTGAACTCTCTTCTCCTGAAAGCTTTTTTCCTAATGGATACAGTGATGTCTTTACCTTAAAACAACTGGCTTTGTGCTTGCTATTCAGATTTTTGGTATTGAAAATATATTGTTTATGGATCCTTACATAGGTGGGAACATTATAGACAAAAGCAGTGAGTCAGGCAACACAAAATTTAGGCAAGTGGTTCTGTCTGGGTGAGTATGATCCAGAAGGGGCTCAGATAGGAAAGCTGAAGCCCAAGAAAAGTTCTGCTTCTTAATCTAGGAGGGTCATAGGTGCTCTAATATCTTTAGTTACAAATATAATACATTTCACAGTAAAAAATGAGCTTTAGAGGAGCACAGATAAGCACCGTGTAATGGTCCAAGGAGCTCGTCTCTGAGTCAAAGATGAGAGTTTAATAGAGGGAATTCACGACTGTCGGGCAGATCTTTTGGTTGGTTTTGGTTTACGTCCTAGAGCCTAGCTCAGCTCTGAGTAGGTGAGTTTGCTGCAGCTAGTTGAGTAGCTTAGCTAGTGAGTAGTTGAGCTATAGAATGTCAACCCAGTGGGTATTGCGTATTAGAGACGGGAATGGGGGTTGTGGCTGTTGAAAGGAAACCTGCGGGACCCCAGCCCCTCCGGGCATCAGCCTCAGGAATCAGGCTCTGAGTTTCAGTCCAAGAAATGGAAACCTCTGCTAGAGGCTGCTGCGTGATTCAGCTTCTCCTAAGAACGGCAGAGCCTGTGGAGGTGACTGGTTTTCAGGGGAGTGATGTAGTTTAAAATCTGAGCCATGAATAGAGAACTCTAAGTGCAACCTGCATGCAGAGTGTGTGGGGAAAAAAACCAACCATGTTTCCTGGCAAAGGCTCAGCCTGGGGACCCTTTCAGCGCCGATGATCATACTTTACAGAGTCCACGAAAAGCCCCGATCAATAAGTTGTCAGGAAAGTTTTTCTTTGACGGCATGTTTTCCTTTTCCCCAGTTCACCAAGTACATTCTCCTTTGGAGGCTTTGTTTTAACTCTTTCAAGTCCCAGTTGGAACATCTGACTTGCGGAGAATCGTTCATGCAAGAATTTACATTAAACCAGATAGAAAGTTAGCTAATTAATAAATAAGTAGGTAAATAGGTAGCAGATAGCTCTGCATGAGTCTATAAATAATCCATTTATTTAAAGAGTCTAATGTCAGGATGGAACTAGTAGATCGGGACTGCATCACTGATAATTACTTTGGGTTTGGATTCTTTAAAAGAACCTCTAATAAAAGGAAGCAACGGAGAAAGGAAGAACTATTTTAGGACTTTTTTTTGCTTATGCTATTTTATACTTAAACAGAATTGACAGTTTTTGAAATACATGGTTGGAAAGATTTTTCTGTACAAATTAGAGAAGCCCAACTTTTCCATAGGAGGCCATATTCCTCCTAAGGTCTGTAACAGCCACCATTTGGGGGGACTTTCACGTACAGGCGGAGGGACCCGGGGGGTCTGTGGGAATAGGAATGCTGGGTCCAGCCTCTTGTTGGCCCCCCTGCCTCAGGTCCCACAGCCAGGACGCCCAGCGAGGGGACCGTCTGTGTTCCATCTCTTCCCACTACCCTGCCGGCCTCGCCATGCTCAGCCTATCCTCACTGGCTGGGATGCCGGGACTCAGGGACAGAGAGGCTGGAAGGAATTGCAGACAACTGCATTTTAAGAGAAGTCACCCCTCTCCTCAGTGCCTGGTCGTCATGGGCTCATTTCCTTTTTGTGTATAAGACAACTCAGAAAACATGATGAGAATCTTCCAAGAATCTCGATTATTCCAGTGGTTCCCAGGACCCTTTTTCTGCCCCCCGGGTGCAGGAGGTCTGCATGCGTTCCACCGGCAGCCGTGCCTGTCTCCCCTTAGGTGGCCTCAGCATAGGGAGGAGACGACATCTGGTCAAGAGTCACTGCCTTGTTTAAAGTGAATAACTTTTAAAACCTTATAGAGTATTCCAAAAGGAAAAGAAAGTAAAAACAAAGAGTACAAGACAGGCAACGAGTGAAAAGAAAGTCTCTCTCCCGCCCCCAGTTCCGGGTCCCGAGTTGCCCTCTCCCAAGACCACCCAGTTCCCAGGGTCTTTGGGGTCCTTCCAAAGATGTTCTGAGCAGATAAGCACTGGCTGGGAAAGCAGATCTCTGTTCACTGGATAATGTATGTTAGAGATGATTCCTCCTCTACCCAGGAGCGCGTGCCTTATTCTTTTTCACTGCTGCAAGGCACGGAAGTGCTGTAATTTATTTAACAGCCTCCTGCTGATGAGCGTGAGGTGGTTTGCAGACCTTTGATATTACAATGTGGCAACACGCAACACGCTGTACACCTTTTAGACCCACTGCTGTATTAGAGGTGAGCACAGACAACTGATAAATTACATCCTGCATCTGCACTTGCCATGGGACGTAACCCGGCATCATTGTTTCTGGAATAATAATGATAATGAACATTTATTAAATGTTTACTATGTATCAGGTACCGTGCTAAACACCTTAGCTGGATCATTGTTTTGTTATAGTATTACCTTGATTTTAACATTTAGTATTTATATTAATAATATGCTTACATTGTTTATCATACAAAATATGATAATATACATTCCATAAATATATTGCTTATTATTTAAATACATGAATTTATTACAAAAATAAATCTATTAAAATTAAATACATAATATTTAATATTATTACCTTGTTACAGTATTATCTCAATTTTATAGATGAGGCCAGATAGCATATAAGTGGTGCAGGGGGGATTTGAACCCGAGGTATCTTCCCCCAGAGTCAATGTGCTAAACCACCCATTCAATTATCTACCGTCTGGAAGGTCTTTTGAGCTCCTAAAGGGTAGCAGGGAGCATGGTCTCTTCAGAGCCACGTGCATGAGAGCAGCGCATATAGAGGGGCTCCCGAGTGAACCCCGGGGACGTCTGGCCAGAACTGGTGACCACATGTTGTTGCTGGGTGAGCACATGCCCGTCGGTATCAATGGCGCCTGTCCCCTGGAGGCAGCGCTGCAGCCCCTCTGCCTGACTCTGGGAGAGCGTGGTGTGTAGAAGTCAGTACGTTAGACGTGGGCTCATCAGATGTTTTGAGCACAATTCTCATTTTATTTTTAGTAGAACCCAAAGTATTTTCTGGAAGCAGCGAGAAGCAACAAGAAGGAGCACATGTGACTGTGTCTGCTCCCCCAGTGGAACAGAAGCTGGTTAAAGATCCCCTTCCTGATGGGTCTAGCTCTCCAAGCAACAGCTGTCAGTCTAGTGACCTCTCTGAACCCGCAGAGAGTCAACAGCAGAGCCTCCCGAAACTCAGCATCCCTTTACCTGGGTGCCTTTGCCCCTTCCAAGATTTATGCAGATCTCCGCAGGAAGACCATGGTGTTCAGATAGAAAGAGAGTTCCTGGAAGGTAAGGAGCGAGGGAGGTAGGGTTGAGATGATCCTTCCTTGATCTTCGTAGGGAACACAGTGCAGGGTCTTCCTGGGCCCTGGTTCACTGGAGCTTCCCTTATGAATCTGCCTTTTCTCCAACTGTACAAGCAGAGAAGGAGGCAGGACCAGCGGGTTTAAATAGTGGGCAAGTTCTGCCTCCCAAGCAGCGAGAAGACAGCACTGCCTGGGTCAGGAAATCCCAGCCCTACTGTGCACAAGGCCAGCATTGCCTGAAGCTGAGAAGAAGGCCGCTCCCAGGTACCCAGCAGGTTCTCGGGCCTCGTTAGGGAACGTTTGAGATCTGGGGTGGCTGCCCTGAAGGCAGCAGGTGCGCCAGGCTGACGGTGGTCCTCAGTAACTGACTGGCCAGGATAATGGCCAGGGAGTGGAGACCCCATGTGTGCCAGGCGCTTAACAAACAGAGTGCGCTGACCTCACAGTGCCTTTAAGATAGGTCCCCATCTCAGCCTCTCACAGAATTCAAACCAGGCCATCATTTCTCTAAAGGCCAAGTGGCTGACCCCTACTAATATTGCAGTGACCATTGATATTTAAAAAAACATAGGAATGAAATAGAAAAAAGATCTGTGGTGCCCAGTTACAACAGAGGAAAATTTAGATTTCCTGTCACTCTAAAGATTTTCCCAAAGAGCTATGGATGAGGACAGAAAGGAAACGATTATAGAGCTTTGGATTATAAAAGTTAAAATATTTACGGTAATTGATAAAAACATTGTTTTCTTGAAACCCAAGTGAATCTCTAACTCATTATTCATCAATACATGAAAGGAGCATGTATTGAATACCCACTATACCATCAAAGAAGCATTTATTAAACACCTACTGTGTGCCAGGCACTGTGCACGGTGCTTCCTGCCCTCCCCTCCAGGTGCTCTCAGTCCAGTGCCAGAGACATCAGGGTTGTAACTATGCCTGTGGTGAGCCATCAGGAAGCTGAGGACGGCCCCAGATGCTGCAAGAAGGGGCTGGACAGAGACATCCTCCTCAAGGAAATGATTTTGAGAAAGAACTGGAAAGCTGATTAGAGGTTTAAAAATCAGACCCTAAGGTGAAGAGCATCGCAGGCTGAGAGAAAAGCACACACAAAGCAAAGAATGGATGGAAAGAGCGTGGCTGATTTGGGGTCCAGGGGACCGGAGTGCAGGGGTGGAGGGGAGGCTAGTCTGAATCCAAGGTCCCGTGGGTCAAGTTGGAAGGTCCGTATAAATCCACTCAGAGAGTCTGGACTGAAGCCTGGGCCAAGCCCTTGAAGGGGAAGAGACCTAATTAGATTTGCTCTGAAGGTGATTGTCTCCTGGACGACGTGGAGGCCGATGGGAGAGGGCCGGGCAGGGAGGCTGAGACTGGCTAGAGATGAGTACAGACCACACCACTGGGGAGGACTGGCCACGGTAGGAGGGACTTTGAAGATAACGGACAAAGCTTTGTCGTGAGCACTGGAGAATATGAGTGTGTCCGGACTGCCCTTGCGTCGCCGGATCTGTGCTGGGGAAGGATGGGAGGAAACCGCGGCTTCCCTGAGTATAGGGTGAGCTAGAATAGAGGTTCACCAGAGATGGAAGCAGTACCATGGAAAGTGTAATTAGCTGTAGCCGGAGGGGGTTGGGGGACAGATATCTGGGTTCGTGGTTAGGCCTGAAGCAGGGATGGGGGAGCAACAGGGAAATCTCCAGAAAAAAACTGGAGCAAATGCTTAGAAGAACAAGGAGAAGGATTTGCGCACCTCTAAGCAGCACGTGGTTGCTAGAGCATGAAAACCGGTAGCTGGAGGGCAACACCCACCCTGAACGAGCCACGCGAAGTCTGCGCTCCTTGTAGGGCTTGTAGGTAGTAGGGGACATTGATGGATCTGGGGTGGAGACAGGACAGCTGGTCCAGACCACAGAGGATCTGGGTGTGAACGGCGGAGGTTATAATGGGGGGTCAGTTAAGAGATTCATGGGACCACGGGGATGTGTCCTGTGGCCACCTCTCCACCCCCAACAGAGCGAGCTGCTCCTGGGCACCTGGGCTGGCAGCGTGGAGAGAGGCATATGGTGAGTATGACGCGGCCCAGCCCTCAAGGGAGTCACAGGCCTGGGGGGTTAAAGCGCATCCTGTGACGGCCCCCCGATGCCGCTGAGCGTGTGAAGTGTGTTCCACCGCAGGTACACACAGAGGAGGCAGGAGGGGGCGTTTTCTTGAAAAACTCAGGCTCAGCCTAGAGGTCGGAGGTCACTGGGTGGGCACCAAAGGGGCTTCGTGGAGATGCAAAAGCGTGTGTGCGAGGAGTTAGGGGACCACCCGTGAGTCTCAGAACCGCAGAGGGTTGGTAAGGCTGTGGTCAGGGCTCGTGTGGTGAGGGGAGTCAGGGCGCCCCGACGGGAAGAGGGGGCTGGGACAGACACTGTGTTCCAGCTGGAGCAGTTGGTCACTAAGTGGTAAGTGAATACGTATGAGTCGCCCCCTCTCACCACCCCAAAGGCAGCCCTGCCCGAAATGCCGTGGCATCGACTCATCCTCTGACCTCTTCCACCGAGGAATGTCAAAATAGCCTCAGGATGGGGCCCAATCCCGCGCTGAGACAGAGAGAGTTCCGATTATGAATATACAGCCAGGGCTAGTCTCTGGTAGGTTAAGGGGAGGGATAGATAATTGAACACCGTTCCTCTGTCTTACATCGTTAGCGTAGCAAACATAAGATAAATGAACACATGGTCCCCAAACAACCCAACTGAATAATTGCACAGGACACACTTAATAGGAAGCGCAGAATAGAAAAAGTTTCTTTGCATCGGGAGCAAAGGCATTTTGAACGTCGGAAGCCAAGGGAATACCTCCACGGCGTCATTAGCCAATCTCAAGGGCCGGCTGCCTACAAACATGCCTCCCAGTGACCAGGGCGGCTGGAGGTCTGTGATGAGGCGTGATCTCGTGGGTTTAACGAGGCCCATTAATAACCCACTGGTGTTTCTATTTTCAAAATTGCCTTCCGTGTCTAATGGCGTTGAGGAGCCAGGAGAAAAATCGCTCGGTGCTCTCTAAATGGAATTCGAATCTTCTCTCCCAGGAGATTACACGTGCTGTGACTTGGTTGTCAAGATAAAGGAATGCAAGAAGGGCGAGCAGCCCACCGCGCCCGAGCCCGAGCCAGCGCCCGCCCAGCCAGAACGCCCCCAGGGACCAGAGACCCACGACCTGCCGGAAGACTGTTCCCAGAGCCAGCCAGTGCCCGCAAGCTCCTTGACCTTGCAGGTAAGGCCTTCCATGCATCCTGGCGTGATTCCCGCCAAGGGGAGACTTTTCCCGGGAGAGCTGGTGGGCACGTGACCTCACTTCTGCTTCTGAGGCTGGAGACCTGACTCAGCTTCCTGGTGGCTGTGTGACTCTGGGCAGGTCCCCTAACCTCTCTGGGCCTCTGTTCCACCATGTGAGTAAGGAGGTGACGGTGTCTACTCCACCGGGCTAGGATGGGGACCGCATAACATCAGCAGCGGCCGTGACTGGAGCAATGACAGCATTTGTTGAGAACTTTCTGGTCCCCAGACACGGAGGGGGTCACTTCGCGGGCGTCAGGGCCTTGCGTCCTCATGGCACCCCCGTGAGGCAGGAGTCCGTACAACCCTATCTTCAGATAAGAACATAAGCCTTTGAAAGATTAAGGAAGTCCCAAAGTCATGGCCTTGGGTTCAAGGATATGGAAGCTCTCATTTTGTGTCTTTCCCCAACTGTAGACGTAATACGTACACATTTTTTAAAGTTCAAAAAATATATAGGTATAAAGATCAGAAGGACAAACGATCTGGAGAAAGCCAGCTACGCCTGCTGGGAGACACAGGATGCATTGTCAACAGCCCTGCTGACGTGCAGCGGGGCTCCACTTGCTGGCCCTGCACCCCTGTCCCCCAGGTGGTCCCAGCGTGAGAGACTCACGTGCTCCCAAAGCAGCTTTTGAGCCCCCATCCTCCGGGCGGGCAGCCGGGGCAGCAGCCACTCCTGGGCCCATAGGCCGTCCCCAGGGGCCGTCTCTCCAGGCCCCGGTGACTCGTGCCTGGGACCTGGGGCTGGCACCTTGGAGGCCAGCTGGCCAAGAGACTCCTTTCCTGGCACGGCAGCTAGGGGCGCGAACACGACACGGATGGAGCCCACGTCGCCGTCTCCCCGGAAACTCTGAGCTCCCCGGGGGCTGGGAGAGGCGTGAGGCGGAGGACGTTTACACTGTGGCAGCACCTCCCGAGGGCCCGTGCTGAGCACCTGCTGTTTGCAGAGCTGGGGCAGTGGCTGTCAGGGAGGCGATGTGGAGGAGATATAGGGCACCTGCCATCCGGGAGCTCACAGCCTAGCATGACAATACACGTGCATGAATCACTCGCGCGGGGTGGTCCGTGAAGCACCACTGTGCTCAGGCCGAACAGGGAGACCTAGCAGGTTGCTGGGAGAACCGAGACTTGAGCCGATGGGTGGAGCCGGGGGTGGTACTCCAGGCAGGGGATCACCTTGAACAGCGGTTTGTAAGGAATATCAGGTTAAGACAGTGAAGGGCAGGGTGGGAAAAGCATGGGACGCCCAGAGCTGAGGGTCGCCAGGCGATCTACTAAATGACGACGAGCCTCGGTTTTTGCCTCTGTCAAATGGGGAGAAATGTATCCGCCTTCCAGAGTCAATGCAGGGATTCTCAGACAACAAATACACATAAAGCATTGAGCTTGCTGTCTAGCACAGAGCAGAGTGCGTCAGTGGTGGTTATTCCCTTTCAGTAAATCTGTGTTGGGGGCTTCGTCCACGCACGGAGTGGTGGATGCAGTGAGAGATGAGGCCGAAGAGGAAATACGGGAATTCTGACCTCCCCTATGGAGCTCGCAGAACCATTCTGCAAAGGCAGAGCTCTCCTGCCAGCTCTTTCTTCCTGGGAGGAGAAGCTGTTTCCGTTAGCTATGATTACTGTTTCTCCTGAAAAGGCACATGCTTCATGCTGGGAGGATGATCTGGTTCTGTGCTTCTTGAGGCATCCAGCTCCCTGCAAGAGCAGCTGACTCGGAACGCCTCCATTCCTCTCCCACCTGTGTCGCTTTGGAATATGGAATTTAGGGCATTCAGATTTTGGAAATGGATTAATTGACAGGCAGGAGAAAGAACGGGTGGAGGTGTGCCTTTGCACTCACAATTTGATGCTAGTAACGATCGGTCGTGCTGCAGTGGGGCCCTTGGTGCTGACTGAGACCTATGTTACCAACGTGTCTGTTGCCATCTTTGCGTGCGGTGTTGGGAGAAAATTGGGATGTGCTCATGCGTCAGCCTCTCGACCCAATCAGACAGATGTGTTGCCTTTCTGCATCATTTCTCTTAAAAAGAAAATGCTTTCCTGGCTCCTCTTAGGAGGCCCTGGAAGTCCGCAAACCTCAGTTCATATCTCGCTCGCAAGAACGTCTGAAGAAGCTAGAACACATGGTACAGCAGAGAAAAGCCCAACGGAAGGAGAGCCTGGGCCAGAAGCAGAGTCTCCTTCCTGTCCGCGCCAATAAGAAGCAGTTCACCGTTCCCCACCCTCTTAGCGGTAAGCTACAGGTGGCTCGGGAGGGCTGGCGAGACTGCCGGATCCTGGGGCTGCGACCTTCACCCAGGCTGGTGGTCCAAATGGTGTCCCTGTCATATGCAGGACTCATGTTCGCCCAAGTACCCAAACCTCAGGGTCATACAGCCTGCCCTGGAAGCCAGCCCGTCTTGAGAGATCATATACGGGCACTGAACTCAGCAGAAATAACTTGGGACACACATTTACCATTTTAGCTGGGAAAGTAGCAGCCCAGGGTAGCCGGCTCACATTCTTGGCTCCTTAACAGGTATTTGCAAGAGGTGCCCTTTGCCCTTGATAGATTGCAAAACAGGTCTCAGGGTGAGAGGTTGACTCCAGTTTGTCTATATCAACATTCATCATCTTGAAACCCCTTTCCTGCTGTGAGCTCAGAGAAGGGATGGCCAGCTTTCCAAGCGCCGGGAGGCCGGTGTCGCACTGACCCTGCAAGGGCAGCACTCGTTGACTCACTGGAGAAGGCGTTATCAGGCCCCTTCTCTGGGCCAGGCCCCATGCTGGGAGCTGGGGAGAGTGCAGTGAGCAAGGCTGGCCTCCGTCCTTTCTTCGTGGAGCTTATAAACAGACTATTAAACCAGCGAGAATAACAAGAGACAAGGGCACAGATGGGGACATGGGAGCATATTCTGATGGCCTGCCAACTCAAATCTGAAAATCTGGAGGCCTGGGGAAACCTCCGTTTTCTTTCTTTGGATAGAGGAACAAGATCTTTCTTCCTAGGAAAATGTTCTGGCCCCCAGGAGGTGAAATCCTGGGCCTAATTCTGAATAAAAGTCCTCTGGGGAAATAACCATATTCAATAAAATGCAGCTTAGCGAATATTACCAAGATCTTACCAGGGGGATGGGGGACAGAGGACAGAGCGGTTGGAATAGGATTCCTGTTAACCACGGGCAGGCTAGGTCCCCCTCAGCCCCCCGCGGTGCTGCTGGGGGAGTCGTCCAAGAGCCCAGAAAGGGCAAACTTGAACGCATCCTTCTCGTGGTGAAGGATTTAGTAGTACACCTGCTGCTCAGCCCCGGTAACACTTTCCGGGATGCTAAGAAAAGGAAATCAACAAAATACATGTGCAAGGACTTTCCCTGCTTGCAAATGTGTCTCTCACCGGCTTTGGAAACCGATTGGCAGATGGAGGCTATGTGGGTGTGTTCTCTGGCGGCTCCTTAGTTTCCGGCTCAACAGAGAGCAATCTGGGTTCGGGTACAGATTTCTCAGGTTGCCGTGAGGCTCCAAGTGTCAGTTACAACTGGGGGTCCCCCCAGGGCCTTCAGCGTCCAGGCTTGTTCTGGGGAGGGCTACCGGGGTGCCCATGGTGTGTGGGCCACTTGGCCTCAATGTTTGTGAAGATCCTGCTTTGATGAAAGTGGTTAGATAAACAAACGTGTTGTCAACAGACATAAAACAGTGTCACGTTAGAGCTCAACAGACGCATACACAAAAAATGGTGTCTAAGAGTCTTCCTTTTCTGTCAGCTCCCGTCACTTTGTGTAGGAAAAAATGGAGACGCGTGGACATTTGGGAACTTGTCATGCGTGGGGCCATTCCTGCGTGTCCCCTGGGCCAGCTGCCTTCCGCTGTGCCATACCGTGGGCCTCAGCGTTCTGGAATATCATCATCTCAGATATCAGAGGGAAGCTGCCTTGGTCATCTGTATCCACTTCCTAGGGCTGCCGTAAGAAATGGCCCTAGACTGGGTGGCTACAGTAACAGAACTTGCTTCTCTCATAGTCTGGAGGCCAGAAGTCCAAAATCCAGGTGTCCACAGGACTGATTCATTCCTGAAGCTCGGAGGGAGGGTCCGTCCTGTGCCCCTCTCCTCGCTCCGGTAGCTTCTGGCAGCTTCTGGCATTCCTTGGCATTGCTTGGCTTATAGATGCGTCATTCTGACCCCCGCCTCCGTCTCCCTTGTGTCTGTGTGTCTTTGTGTCCAAATTTCCTCCTCCTATAAGGGCACCAGTCATTGGAGTAGGGTCCACCCTCGTCCAGTATGACCTCATTTTAACTTGCATACATCTGCAAAGACCCTATTTCCAGATCAAGTCACAGATGCAAGGGAGGGGGCTTGAACGTATCTTTTAGGGGAGACGGTTCTATCCACTCCATCATCCAGTGGTGATGTTTTGCCCCAAACAGATATTATCCTTACACGTTTACATTCCTTTGAATGAAAACCTTAAAATCGTGTATAATAATAAAAGGTGATCAGACCCAGTCGATAGTCTTAAATAAGCGAGGCACCTTTTTATTACCCAAATGACTAGAATGCTCTGGGCAGAGGCTTCAGCGCAGGATTTTACGGCCGTCCTTGCGATCCCCGCGGTATTTACGGTCGATGAGAGGTTTACTCTCGTGTTTGTTTGTGTTAGGTCGGCTCAGTCAGACAACTTCTGAAACGAGAGCCTCCTGTGCGAGCTCTGGACGAGCGCAGGGCTTGCTTCAGGCTCCATTAATCGAGTCTGCAGTACACATCTTGTCTTCAGCCTGTCTGCTGGCAAGATGATAAAAGCGAGGTGCAGATGTTTTTCTTACACGCTAAATTAGTTAATAAATCATATTCGTGAATGAGCTCCGGCTACAGCGTCAAGACATCTGTTAGAGGGGAGCCTCGGGTTGCTTTCCGAGCTGAGATAGCTGCCTCTGACTGATCAGGGACCACCTGGCACAGACCTGAGAGGTTCGGGTGGGACCTCCGGCAGCTCACGAACACCCACCAGCGGAGGGGCCGCCGGCAAAGCGCGCGCCTGACGTCCAGGACAATTACAGCGAGGGCCAGAGGGCCCGGCCCGCTTCCTGTTGGCTAGTGAATCCTGAGCAGCCGCTAAGGCACGGGGGCCGTGACACACGTGTGCGGACACGCGCGTGCGCGCCTGCTCACGTGCGCGAGTGTTCAGTTGCCTCCCTGTGGGGAGATGGCGGATTTTCAGGACCAGCTGGGACCAGAGCAAGTCTGGGAAGCGGCGTGATAAAGGTCCTGCCTGCAGCCCCAACCTGTCTTAATAACTCATCTTCTGTAGCTCGAGTCCCCAAAGCCAACAAATGCCTGGCCTCTTTCCTAGTCCAGGAGCCCCTGAGCCACCTGGGCTTGGCTCCAGCAGTGACGCAAGGCACATCTTCACCCATCTCTTAGCAACCCCTTAGCAAAGCCCCTGGTCTCAGGGGACCTCCCCACCTCTTGGGGAAAGCGCACAGGTGAAGAGGCCATGACCTCGGAATTTGCTGAGTGCCGTGAAGGGGGGTTGCCATGGCAACCCGCAGGTGGTGGACTTGCTCCCACCTTGGGATATGGTCCCGACGGAGGAGACCTCGTGCTGCGTTAGGATGAGGAGAGACTGTGAGGGTGAGTCGTGGGGCGGGGTGGGGAGGGTGGCATGTGCCGGGGGAGGGTGCGGAAGCACCGTAGGGCGAGGTCGCTGGGTGCTCGGTTCAGCTATGGCTGGACCGTAAAATGGGGGTGGGGAGCAGAGGGGGAGGCGGAAGCGCCGCAGAGGAGTCCAAGGGGCTACCAGGCGTTGAATATGCTGCTTCTGGGTTTCTCCTTATTCTGCCGTCCAAGCTGAGGCTTTGTAGCTCCAGGCAAGACGTGATGAAGGCAGACTAGGGCAAGGCAGTGGGCTGCTGAAGGGTGACAGAGGCAGAGGTTCCTAGGTGGTGGAATCGGTGGGACGTGGTGACTGCCGAGTCGTGGAGAGAAGGTGAGCCTCGAGGAGGCTGGAAAAGGGCGGGAGGCCGGCCTTTGTCCTCAGCGTCTGAGGCACTGACTCTCTAACTGTGGGGCTCTCTCTCCTTTCCCTGTAGGGCTCCACCTGCCCATGTCCCCTGAGTTACCGGGGGCGTAGGAGGGGCTTCCCCATAGTCTCTGCACAGCTCCTGGGGTCCCGGGGGGAGGGGCTGGTCATGTCGAAAGGCTGACCGTAACGTGGAATTAGAGAGTTCCAGAATCAGTCAGTGCTTCTGCCCGGCAGGATGCATTTGAGACAATATGGGCTGAAAGCACGTGGGAAGCATCAGGTACAGCACCCCCAGGTAGTAGGCAGTTTAGCACCTGCAGTTAGTAGGTGGTACAGCACCCGCAGGTAGGGGCTCAGTCAGTATCTCCTGGCGACGAGTCTGTGGCGTTATCCTGCGCTCACTGCGACTCCCCCAGCCGGGGCCGCGCCGTCTTCAGCTTTTGAGCCTCCCTGCAGCCCAGACCCCTCCCAGCCTAACTTGCCCACCTGCCTCCCTTTCCCAGATGGTCTCATTGGCTGTCCTTCTTTATCCCCGGGAACGTTCACCACCAGCGCCCCCAAACCACCTGATAGAAGCCCTGTCTGTCCCTCTTCTTCTCTGCCCTGCAATATCCTGCCTGAGCCCCTAGTCCATCTCAAATCTAGCTTCTGTCTTAGTCTCTTGCCCCCAGAGCTCTCTCCTGTGGCTCCTGTAATGCATGACCCGGGCCGCGTGGGGACTTTCACTTCTCAGTTGAGCACTTTGCTCACCGTGAGTCACTGCTGCTCCCTGTACCCAGTGCTGCAGCCAGTGGGGAAGCTGGGCAGTGCTCAAACACAGCTCGGCTTGCCTTGCCTCCGTCGCGGTCTGTGTCCCCTCTAACGGTTGGCGTGGGGTCCCCCTGGCTCTTCTAGATTGTCTTCTTGACTGTGAGTATATGTAGGAAACCCACCAGGAAGACCCTTCTTCCAGCAAGCCCCCCCTGCCTGCTCCCATCCAGTCTCCACCTCCCCACCTCTTCCATTGGAGCACTCCTGTCTCTTGTATCTCTCTACACGGTCTACCTCCTTACCTTGTCACTTTGGATTATAGCCATGTGAGTGTGCCAGAAAAATCTCCCTGGATTCTCAGTGCCGGTGGGCACACACCACACCAGGTCACTCTGGGAAGCTGTGCTGCGTGTAGCAAAGCAGACGAACTTAATCTGAATTGCATTATCCACACTTCCCAAGGTGAGCCAAGCACAGCCATTTAAATCACAGACCAGTAGAGGAGCGGAATTCTCCTGGAGGCACTGCAGAATTCCTTCTCCGGCTGATCTGCTTCCACTGATGATTTTTGGCTGGAGCAGGTGTTAAAATTAAGTTGCATTCTCCGAGCATGTAGCTAGAGAAGTGGCCCAGCAGATAGGAGACGGCTGGGGAAGTCAGTAATCTGAGTAATAAAAATGCGCTGTTCATCACGCAGCTATAGCACTGGCCACACAGCCCCTGTTATTGCTGATCTGATCTCATGAATGTTTTTCCGTCAAATCTTCTGAATAAATATTTGAGCCTAGTTCTCCCAGTATGAGTCACAAAGGAATTTTAAATGCGCTTATCAGATAAAAGTCAATTGTTACTTCATCAGTCTGCAAAGAAAACAAGAAGCATGATTTAGCTAAAAGACTGTTTCCCTAATTCAAAGATGTTTGCACGTGTCCTTCTCGGACCAGTGATAAAGGTTTTGTGTTGTGTCTTTTTCTAAGAAACGAGGGATAAAAAGATCACTTCATGTCTGTTGATTAGAAGTAGACCTGTTTTATTCTAATTAAAATAATTAAACACAGAATTGTAGAATGGTAAGGAAAAATGTCTTTATGGGAACTCTCCCAATTGCCTGGATTTTATTTTCCAAATGATTTCCCTTTTATCCCACAGTGCAGTTCAGTAATAAACCTTGCAGTGACACTAAGGATATAAATCTACTTGGCAACCAGAATGAAAGTTTATTCATCAACTATAAATCACGGTATTTTGTGGTTCTCTAAATCAGCGGTCCCCAACCTTTCTGGCACCAGGGACTGGTTTCGTGGAAGGCAATTTTTCCACAGACTGGGGCGTGGGGGGATGGTTTCAGGATGATTCAAGCGCGTTACATTTATTGTGCACTTTATGTCTATTATTATTACATTGTAATATATAATGAAATAATGATACAATCCACCATAATGCAGAATCAGTGGGAGCCCCGAGCTTGTTTTCCTGCAACTAGGTGGTCCCATCTGGGGCTGATGGGAGACAGTGACACCCGACGCGTGTTGCTTATGTCCAGTCTACTCCGTAATGTGCAGCTTAATTGTCACTTGCCACTCACTGATAGGGTTTTTTTGTTTGTTTGTTTGTTTTTGCGGTACGCGGGCCTCTCACTGTTGTGGCCTCTCCCGTTGCGGAGCACAGGCTCCGGACGCGCAGGCGCAGCGGCCACGGCTCACGGGCCCAGCCGCTCCGCGGCATGTGGGATCTTCCCGGACCGGGGCTTGAACCCGCGTCCCCTGCATCGGCAGGCGGACTCTCAACCACTGCGCCACCAGGGAAGCCCTCACTGATAGGGTTTTGATATGAGTCTGCAAGCGGTTGATTTATTCTGGTCTCTGTGCAGTCAAACCTCTCCGCTAATGATGATCTGTATTTGCAGCCGCTCCCCTAGCATCACGGCCTCAGCTCCAGCTCAGATCATCAGGCGTTAGATTCTCATAAGGGAGCGCGCAGCCTAGATCCCTTGCATGCGCGGTTCACAGCAGGGTTCGCGCCGCTACGAGAATCTAACGCCGCCGCTGATCTGACGGCAGGCGGAGCTTAGGCGGTAACGCGAGCGACGGGGAGCGGCTGTAAATACAGATGGAGCTTCGCTCTCTCACCCGCCGCCCACCTCCTGTGGTGCAGCCCTGTTCCTAACAGTCCACGGACCGGTGTCAGTCTGTGGCCTGGGGGTTGGGGACCCCTGCTCTAAATAATGCTGGGAAACCCTGGAATTGGAGCAGTGAACGTCACATCAACAGCTAGCCTTCCAGACACGTTCTAGATGTTGCTCTTTTATGGTGAAGTGCGATTTGAGCCACTGCTACAGTTCCTTTATATGAGTGATTTAAACTTGCTATTCAACACACACACATTCTTAAGAAAATGTGGCGAAAGTACACCAGATTTTATATATCAATATATGTAAAGTCCTATTCTGTAGCCACAAGTAATCATTTGAAAACTGAGAACGAATTATAACTGTTAATATTCTGCAGTTGTCACTTTTCTCCCCAGCGTCCTTAAGCCTAGACTCTCCAAAATGCATTCCCGAGGGAGACCAATCCCTTCAGATTGTTTTGTATGCTGTATTCTCTGGGAGGCTTACAATGCTCATGTATGTTAAGGGCACTGATAAGCTCTCTAAACTTCTTTGACCTTGGAATGCTTTTACCTGACTCTTGAGACTCCACTTTGGAAATATAGCTCTAGGCATGTTTGCTTATAAAAAAATATCTACCATGTTTTGCTAAAGAAACCCCAACTGGAGTTTCAGTCTGCCATTTCCCACAGAAATCTGGGACTGTGCGAAGGAGGTCTTATTCTCCTTATCTGAATGCCTTTGGTCTAGCAATTCCAGAAAGTGACGACTGAGGGCCCTGGGAACCTCTGGGCAGTTGGGGTTGTGGTGACGATTTCACAGTCTGTGGCCAGCTTGCCTCACTGGAAGCTTGTCCATTGACAGGCCCTGGACCTGTCTCCATGGGGGCTCCCCTGGCATCTGTAACAATGCCATCATGCTGTCACCCAACACAGAGTCTAACAGAGAAAGGGGAACCAGTCAAAATCCCTTTGGAGAGCACTTCACAAATGTCATAATGTGAAATAACCAGGGCGGGTGGTGTTGTCCATACCAAGAGGTGAGAAAATGGCTAGAGGAAGCAATAAACTGCCAGAGAACTAACTGTGTAACTAGGGCAGAGGCTTTCCTTCCCAGTGACACAGGCAGCTGAATCAGACTATGCCACTGGGGTCTCTGGGGCTGGTGATCTGATTGTCTGTTGCCACGGCAAAGAGAGGTTCTCCATACCCTCAGAGTAGGGTTGCCAGATCCATTAAATGAAAATACAGGATGCCCAGTTAAATTTGCATTTCAGAGCATCAAAACATCATTCAGCGTAAGTATGTCCCAAATATTGCATGGGATATAACTTAGGCTAAAAAAAAAAAATGTTTCATTGTTGATCTGAAATGCAAATTTAACTGGGCATCCTGTATTATATTTGGCAGTCCTTCCTCAAATCCTGGAAACCCATGTAGGGACTTGGCTTTTTTCCTTATCACTCTTACCTTCTCTCAGTGCCCCGCAAACCTGAGCGAGCGTCGGAATCACTTCCAGGGCTTGTGAACTCACAGACCACTGGTCCAGCCCCAGAATTTCTGGTCCAGCTGACCTGGGGCGGAGCCAAGGACTTGCATTTGTACCAAGTTCCCAAGTGATGCTGAGGCTGCCGGTTCAGGGAAGGAAAGGGAAGCAGAAGCCACACAGGTGTTATTAGCATTTATGTGAAAATATAAGCCTCACTTTGAGAACCACAACCGTCTATCTTCTGCCGAGAATAAACAGCCCATTGATTCCATCAGCAGCTCAATTCTCGGGCCTCTTACCTATTCACTCTGAGACCTATAGGTTAAGTTGCTGAACTGCAAGCTTGTCTATAAAGATGGAAGACCTGCTTTCATGGAGAGTGCTGCTAGTTAGCCTTGTTCATGGCACTGGCATCTCCATGGTTACAGTGCACTTTCATACGGACCATCCCATGAGACCTTCCAAGGACCTTTAAAGCAGATACTGTCCCCGCACCAAGCAGAGGAGGTACAGAAGGTCAGCGAGCTTGAGTGGCCTATCCCAGGGCACAGAGCACAGAGCTGAGTCCTAGACTGACCCAGACCTGCAGACTCGGATCCCAAATAGACACCTTTTTTCATGGTATGGAGGGTCAGGCAGGCCAAAGGAAGCATCAAATGTACATCATAGCGACTTCCCTGGTGGCGCAGTGGTGAAGAATCCGCCTGCCAATGCAGGGGACACGGGTTCGAGCCCTGGTCCGGGAAGATCCCACATGCTGCAGAGCAACTAAGCCCGTGCGCCACAACTACTGAGCCTGCGCTCTAGAGCCCGTGAGCCACAACTACTGAGTACACATGCCACAACTACTGAAGCCCTTGTGCTCTAGGGCCCGTGCTCCACAACAAGAGAAGCTACCACAATGAGAAGCCCACGCATCGCAACAAAGGGTAGCCCCTGCTCACCGCAACTAGAGAAAGCCCGAGAAAGCCCGAGAAAAATGCACGTTTTAGGCAACTGATGGGAGCCCTTGTCGAGGGTTCAGTTTGTGAGTGCCTGGTCTTGAGTAGGGGTCTGGGTTAGTCTGTGAATCTCTGATGCTGTAGACAGTGGGGTGAGCTGAATATTCATGATATCAGCGTGTTCGGTGGCTCCTTGGGAAGAGTTAGCCAGGCGGAGAGCCCAGTAAAGTGAATCTAGAACCATAAAGGAGAAGACCCCGCGCGGCAGGGGGGAAGCAGCTTGCGATGTAGTCTCGGGTCCGAGAGAGAGAGTAGGATGGCACCGGGGATTGTATGAAGACTCCTTTGAAGCAGAGATGTTTGACTTGGGGATCTGGTTCCTCTAGGTGGAGGAGCTGAAGCCATGGTCCCTGGGCCTCATCTGCCTGTGTTGCATCAAGGGTTCTACTATTACGAGGATCTGCAGGGAGGCTCATGGGCTGCCAGTGTGCTTGGCAGATTGGCAAGCCCACGATCCTCCTCGTCGCCAGCCCCCTCACCCAAGGGTAGACCTTTTCTCAAGTCCATCCTTTAGCTCCCAGCACCCTATCTGTTCATAGAAGCCCTGAAATGGTAATCCTGCCCTAAACTCAAGGATAAGTCTGTCTACGCAGGAGCCAAGCTCTCTGCAGAGAGAACAATTCTCTCATCTTGACCGGGAGCCTGTGGTCAATCTCATTTCTTGACCTGAGCATGAAAAGAGAAATAGATCTCCCCACAGACCTCTGGTTTTTTATTTATTTATTTATTTTATTTTATTTATTATTATTGTTTTTTTGTGGTACACGGGCCTCTCACTGCTGTGGCCTCTCCCGTCGCGGAGCACAGGCTCCGGACGCGCAGGCGCAGCGGCCATGGCTCTCGGGCCCAGCCGCTCCGCGACACGTGGGATCTTCCCGGACCGGGGCACGAACCCGTATCCCCTGCATCGGCAGGCGGATTCTCAACCACTGCGCCACCAGGGAAGCCCCTGGTTTATTTTTCATTTCTTAATTTTGTATACCTTTACCTGAAGGATCTGAGAGGCTCGTTGCCTTTCTGAACTGTGACATTAGTATCTCTCTTTTGTGTCCGAATGGGAGTGGAGCATTATTTTCATATAAATGAAATGTGCAGCCTCCACCGGCCTTCCAGGCCCCTAGAATGGGTTGCTTATCCACAAACTGTCATTCAGGATCCCACAGAAGGGTAGAAGGGATTTCAGAAAAATGAGGATGTTTATCCAGCACAAGCATTTTATCATCACAAGAGCATTTTGAAGGCAGACAACCTATGAGTCTTCAACTCGCTTTTCTACAGTGTAATGAACACCGTTTCATTTCTGGAGGGTTCATTGGTCCAAGGCAGGCCACTCGGCTGCTGCCCACGTCAGCAAACTGGAGGTCGCAGCTGGTGAGCTGAATGGAAATGGTTTGCAAGTAACTGGATGTAACTCCTGAAGACCATGATGTAATTATTCCAGAGGCAGGAAGGCCAGCTGCTCACTGGCTTGGAAACTGACATAATGAACAGCCTCCTGACCTTAGAATACACAGGTATTGGGGCCCCTTTTCAGGAGAAGAATCCTCTCGAGATTTTCTTCCCTAAAGCATATCCCATTTCCATTCCTTTTGGGAGGCCCTGTCTTTCCTAGAAGATGCCGGCCAGTATAGACTTGGCATCTACGCTCCAAACTGGCTTGTTGGCGCCCGGCCGGATTCTCTACAGGCGTCTCTTGGGTTTGGTGTTTTGAAGCTAAGGGAAGCAGATTCTAAGAGACTCTTCAAAGTGCTCAGGGTGACTGCAGAAAATCAGCTTCTGCAAGGGCGCTGCACTAGTAAATCCATTGGGAACTTGATTATCATTTAGATTACTTGTTTAATAGGAAAAATGAAGCTTTGCAATCAGAGCTGTAGATAAGGACTCTGTGTGGAGGAAAATGAGCTCTGGCCTCATAAACAACCAGTCATGCTGCTGTCCGGGGGATCCTTGCTGCCTCCTGCTGACACTGTCAGCTAGCTGTCTGGGTGTTGAGGCCACCTGTCCCCATATGTGCGTGCGTGTTTGCACGTGTGTGAGGTGAGGGTTGTAATAAACACCCGCGTGTGTTTGTAGAGATTGATGGGATGTCGGGACCTGGCTTTTACTCAGCTGCTCTCTAAGAACAGCCTCAGAAGCACCAGACTCTCGGTAGCTCACTGTTTGCTAACCTGAATCAGGCTCAGTGTGTCTGACCTTTTGCCACACGAAATTAGCAACAGGCCAGTAGTTTGGATACAATGATAAGCCAGACACAAGAGATTCAGGTTTAGGGCTTCCCTGGTGGCGCAGTGGTTGGGAGTCCGCCTGCCGATGCAGGGGACGCGGGTTCGTGCCCCGGTCCGGGAAGATCCCACATGCCGCGGAGCGGCTGGGCCCGTGAGCCGTGACCGCTGAGCCTGTGCTTCTGGAGGCTGCACTCTGCAACGGGAGAGGCCACAACAGTGTGAGGCCCGCATACCGGAAAAAAAAAAAAAAGAGAGAGAGATTCAGGTTTAAAAAAAAAAAAAGAAGAGTTTTCCAGGAAGACAGAAATAGTTTGCTTGGGGGGTGGGGAAAACCCCTGCTGTGTTTGAATGATAAAACAGGAGGTAACTACAACGGCCGTTCTTTCCTCTGTATTAGTGAATTAGAACACGTGCAGCTTCAAGGAAAATCCAGAAAAGACCCATAAGCTAGCTGAAAATTGTTCTCACAGTCACTTTAATTTTATAAATGTAGAAGTTCCATTAAAAGGGAACTGATAGATGGGCTTTCGCTGTGTTTTTGAGCCAAGTGCGCGCAGGATGGTTTCCATCTCGTGAAACGAGGTCCTGCTGTGTGTTTGATTCCTTGAAGAACTGTCTCTTGCTGCAGGCTGGTCGCCATGGTCCTGCTGTGTTTCCACCTGGGCCACCCTCCTCCCAGCCCTCCTCCCACTGTTGGGACACCTCTTTCTTTTTCAAGATTCAGCTCAGCTGTCTCCTGCTGTGAAGCCTCCAAAGTCCCACCCCTTCCTTGGTGGACTGCCCACCCCCCATGAGCCCTCTCCCAGTGTAGACATCAGTCCTGGCACCCGAAGGCCTCGTGTATCTGGCTCTCACCCTGGGCTGTGAGCCCTTAGTCTTATTGATCTTTGAGTCTGCCGAGCCCCAAAGAGGTGAAAAACTTAACAGTGAAATGAAGGGTTGTTCCAACACAAAGCCTGGTTTTCTTTCTCCCTCCCTTCCTCCCTTCCTCTCTTTCTCTCTCTCTCTCTCTCTCTCTCTCTCTCTCTCTCTCTCTCTCTCTCTCTCTCTCTCTCTCTTTCTTTTTCTTAAATTTATTTTACTCAAGTATAGTTAATTTACAATGTTGTGTTAATTTCTGCTGTACAGCAAAGTGAGATATATATATGTGTGTATATATATGTATACACACACACACATATACACATTCTTTTTCATATTATTTTCCATTAAGGATTATCATAGGATATTGAATAAAGTTCCCTGTGCTATACAGTAGGACCTTGTTGTTTATTCATTCTATATATAATAGTCTGCATCTGCTGACCCCAAACTCCCAATCCATCCCTCCCCCATAAAGCCTGGTTTTCTCTTCCACCTTCACAACTCTCTTGGCTCATGTTCAGTGAGTGTCGGTGAGTCCTGAGTCCTCCCACTTCCCAGCTGTGCTGAGTGCTGCTGTCATCTTTCACTTACCTGGCTGCAATGGTCTGACCTATGTCCCTACTGGCGTGTTTGAATTTCCTCCACCCAGTTGGTGCATGTTCTGAACAGCTGCTGGGGTCGTCCTTTAAGAATTCAAATCAGGGGCTTCCCTGGTGGCACAGTGGTTGAGAGTCCTCCTGCCGATGCAGGGGACACAGGTTCGTGCCCCAGTCCAGGAAGTTCCCACATTCCGTGGAGCGGCTGGGCCCGTGAGCCATGGCCGCTGAGCCTGCGCGTCCGGAGCCTGTGCTCCGCAACGGGAGAGGCCACAACAGTGAGAGGCCCGCGTACCGCAAAAAAAAAAAAAAAAAGCAAATCAGATCCCCTGCTTAAAAGCCCACGTGGTGACTCCCTCTTGCGCGAGCACCGGAATCACAACTAACTGCTGAACAATCATTGACAGGAAGACACTGGAACTCACCAAAAAAGAAAAAAAGATACCCCACATCTAAAGACAAAGGAGAAGACACAGTGAGATGGTAAGAGGGGCGCAACACAATAAAATCAAATCCCATAACTGCTGGGTGGGTGACTCACAAACTGGAGAACGCTTATACCACAGAAGTCCACCCAATGGAGTGAAGGTCCTGAGCCCCACGCCAGGCTTCCCAACCTGGGGGTCTGGCAACGGGAGGAGGAATTCCTAGAGAATCAGACTTTGAAGGCTAGCGGGATTTGATTGCAGGACTTCGACAGGACTGAGGGAAACAGAGACTCCACTCTTGGAGGGCACACACAAAGTAGTGTGCACATCAGGACCTAGGGGAATGAGCAGTGACCCCATAGGAGACTGAACCAGACCTACATGCTAGTGTCAGAGGGTTTCCTACAGAGGCGGGGGATGGCTCTGGCTAACCATGAGGACAAGGACACTAGCAGCAGAAGTTCTGGGAAGTACCTCTTGGCGTGAGCCCTCCCGGAGGAGTCCACCATTAGTCCCACCAAAGAGCCCGGTAGGCTCCCGTGTTGGGTCGCCTCAGGCCAAACAACCAACAGGGAGGGAACCCAGCCCCACCCATCAACAGTCAAGTGGATTAAAGTTTTATTGAGCTTTGCTCACCAGAGCTACATCCAGCTCTACCCACCACCAGTCCCTCCCATCAGGAAACTTGCACAAGCCTCTTAGATAGCCTTATCCACCAGAGGGCAGACAGCAGAAGCAAGAAGAACTACAATTCTGCAGCCTGTGGAAGGAAAACCACATTCACAGAAACATAGGCAAAATGAAAAGGCAGAGGTCTATGTACCAGATGAAGGAACAAGTTAAACCCCAGAAAAACAACTAAATGCACTGGAGATAGGCAACCTTCCAGAAAAAGAATGCAGAATAATGATACTGAAGATGATCCAGGACCTCAGAAAAAGAACGGAGGCAAAGATTGAGAAGATGCAAGAAATGTTTAAGAAAGACCTAGAAGAATTAAACAAACAAACAGAGATGAACAATACAATAACTGAAATGAAAAATACACTAAAAGGAATCAATAGCAGAATAACTGAGGCAGGAGAACAGATAAGTGACCTGAAAAACAGAATGGTGGAATTCACTGTTATGGAACAGAATAAAGAAAAAAGAATGAAAAGAAATGAAGACAGCCTAAGAGACCTCTGGGGCAATATTAAACGCAACAACATTCGCATTATAGGGGTCCCAGAAGGAGAAGAGAGAGAGAAAGGACCCGAGAAGCTATTTGAAGAGATTATAGTCAAAAACTTCCCTAACGTGGGAAAGGAAATAGCCACCCAAGTCCAGGAAGGACAGAGAGTCCCAGGCAGGATAAACCCAAGGAGAAACACGCCGAGACACATAGTAATCAAATTGACAAAAATTAAAGGCAAAGAAAAATTATTGAAAGCAACAAGGGAAAAATGACAAATAGCATACAAGAGAACTCCCATAAGGTTAACAGCTGAATTCTCAGCAGAAACTCTACAAGCCAGAAGGGAGTGGCATGATATAAAGTGATGAAAGAGAAGAACCTACAACCAAGATTACCCGGCAAGGATCTCATTCAGATTCGATGGAGAAATCAAAAGCTTTACAGACAAGCAAAAGCTAAGAGAATTCAGCACCACCAAACCAGCTCTATGACAAATGCTAAAGGAACTTCTCTAAGTGGGAAACACAAGAGAAGAAAAGGACCTACAAAAACAAACACATAACAATTAAGGAAATGGTAATAGGAACATACGTATAGACAATTACCTTAAATGTAAATGGATTAAATGCTCCAACCAAAAGACACAGGCTTGCTGAATGGATATAAAAACAAGACCCATATATATGCTGTCTACAAGAGACCCACTTCAGACCTAGGGACACATACAGACTGAAAGTGGGGGGATGGAAAAAGTTACTCCATGCCAATGGAAATCAAAAGAAAACTGGAATAGCAATACTCATATAAGATAAAATAGACTTTAAAATAAAGACTATTACAAGAGACAAGGAAGGACACTACATAATGATCAAGGGATCAACCCAAGAAGAAGATATAACAATTATAAAAATATATGCACCCAACGTAGGAGCACCTCCATACATAAGGCAACTGCTAACAGCTATAAAACAGGAAATCAACAGTAACAAAATAATAGTGGGGAACTTTAACACCTCACACCCGTGGTCAGATCATCCAGACAGAAAATTAATAAGGAAACAGAAGCTTTAAATGACACAATAGACCAGACAGATTTAACTGATATTTATAGGACATTCCATCCAAAAACAGCAGGTGACACTTTCTTCTCAAGTGCACACGGCACATTCTCCAGGATAGATCACATTTTGGGTCACAAATCAAGCCTCAGTAAATTTAAGAAAATTAAAATCACATCAAGCATCTTTTCTGACTACAATGCTATGAGATTAGAAATCAATTACAAGGAAGATAACATAAAAAACACAAATACGTGGAGACTAAACAATACGTTACTAAATAACCAAGAGATCACTGAAGAAATCAAAGAGGAAATCAAAAAATACCTAGAGACAAATGCCAATGAAAACACGATGATCCAAAACCTATGGGATGCAGCAAAAACAGTTCTAAGAGGGAAGTTTATAGCAATACAAGCCTACCTCAAGAGACAAGAAAAATCTCAAATAATCTATCCTTACACTTAAAGGACTAAAAAAAGAAAAACAAAACTCAAAGTTAGTAGAAGGAAAGAAATCATAAAGATCAGAGCAGAAATAAATGAAATAGGAACAAAGAAAACAAACAGATCAAGAAACCTAAAAGCTGGTTCTTTGAAAAGATAAACAAAATTGATAAACCATTAACCAGACTCATCAAGAAAAAGAGGGAGAGGACTCAAATCAAAAAAATTAGAAATAAAAATGGAGAAGCGGGCTTCCCTGGTGGCGCAGTGGTTGAGAATCCGCCTGCCGATGCAGGAGACACGGGTTCGTGCCCTGGTCCGGGAAGATCCCACATGCCGCGGAGCAACTAAGCCCGTGAGCCATGGCCGCTGGGCCTGCGCGTCCGGAGCCTGTGCTCCGCAACGGGAGAGGCCACAACAGTGAGAGGTCCGCATTCCGCAAAAAAAAAAAAAAAAAAAAAAAAAAAAAAAAAAAAAAAAAAAAAAAATGGAGAAGTTACAACAGACACCGCAGAAATACAAAGCATCCTAAGAGACTACTACAAGCAACGATATGCCAATAAAATGAACAACTTGGAAGAAATGGACAAATTCTTAAAAAGGTATAACCTTCCAAGACTGAAGCAGGAAGAAATAGAAAATATGAACAGACCAATCACAGGTAATGAAATTGAAAGTGTGATTAAAAACCTTCCAACAAACAAAAGTCCAGGACCAGATGGATTCACAGGTGAATTCTATCAAACATTTAGAGAAGAGCTAATACCCATCCTTCACAAATGCTTCCCAAAAATTGCAGAGGAAGGAAAACTCCCAAACTCATTCTGTGAGGCTGCCATCACCCTGATACCAAAACCAGACAAACGTAGTACAAAAAAGAAAATTAAAGACCAATATTACTGATGAATATAGATGCAAAAATCTCAACAAAATACTAGCAAACAGAATCCAACAACATGTTAAAAGGATCATACACCATGATCGAGTGGGATTTATCCCAGGGATGCAAGGATTCTTCAATATATGCAAATCAATCAATGTGATACACCATATTTGCAAATTTTAGAATAAAAACCGTATGATCATCTCAATAGATGCAGAAAAAGCTTTTGACAAAATTTGACACCGATTTATGATAAAAAAAAAACTCTCTGGACATTGGGCATAGAGGAAACCTACCTCAACGTAATGAAGGCCATATACGACAACCCACAGCAAACATTATTCTCAATGGTGAAAAACTGAAACCATTTCCTCTAAGAAACAAGAAAAAGGATGTCCACCCTCGCCACTATTATTCAACACAGTTTTGGTAGTCCTAGCCATGTCAATCAGAGAAGAAAAAGAAGTAAAAGGAATACAAATTGCCAAAGAAGAAGTAAAACTATCCCCGTTTGCAGATGATATGATACTATACATAGAGAATCCTAAAGATGCCACCAGAAAACTACTAGAGCTAATCAATGAATTTGGTAAAGTTGCGGGATACAAAATTAATGCACAAAAATCTCTTGCATTCCTATACACAAATGTTGAAAAATCTGAAAGAGAAATTAAGGAAACACTCCCATTTACCACTGCAACAACAACAACAAAAAATATCTAGTAATAAACCTACCTAAGGAGACAAAAGACCTGTATGCAGAAAGCTGTAAGACACTGATGAAAGAAATTAAAGATGATACAAACAGATGGAGAGATATACCATGTTCTTCGACTGCAAGAATCCACATTGTAAAAATGACTCTACTACCCAAAGCAATCTACATATTCAATGCAATCCCTATCAAACTACCAATGGCATTTTTCACAGAACTAGAAGAAAAAATTTCACAATTTGTATGGAAACACAAAAGACCCCAAATAGCCAAAGCAAGCTTGAGAAAGAAAAACAGAGCTGTAGGAATCAGGCTCCCTGACTTCAGACTATACTACAAAGCTACAGTAATCAAAACAGTATGGTACTGGCACAAAACCAGAAATATGGATCAGTGGAACAGCATAGAAAGCCCAGAGATAAACCCACGCACATATGGTCATCTCATTTTTGATAAAGGAACAAGAATATACAATGGAGAAAAGACAGCCTCTTCAATAAGTGGTGCTGGGAAAACTGGAGAGCTACATGTAAAAGAATGAAATTAGAACACTCCCTAACACCATACACCAAAATAAACTCCAAATGGATTAAAGACCTAAATGTAAGGCCAGACACTATCAAACTCTTAGAGGAAAACATAGGACGCTCCATGACATAAATCACCTCAAGTTCCTTTTTGACCCACCTCCTAGAGAAATGGAAATAAAAACAAAAGTAAACAAATGAGACCTAATGAAACTTAAAAGCTTTTGCACAGCAAAGCAAACCATAAACAAGACGAAAAAACAATCCTCAGAATGGGAGAAAATATTTGCAAGTGAAGCAACTGACAAAGGATTAATCTCCAAAATATACAAGCAGCTCATGTAGCTCAATATCAAAACAAAAACAAGCCAATCCAAAAATGGGCAGAAGACCTAAATAGACATTTCTCCAAAGAAGACATACAGATTGCCAACAAACACATGAAAGAATGCCCAACATCACTAATCATTAGAGAAATGGAAATCAATACTACAAGGAGGTATCACCTCACACCAGTTAGAATGGGCCTCATCAGAAAAATTTCAAACACCAAATGCTGGAGAGGGTGTGGACACAAGGGAGCCCTCTTGCACTGTTGGTGGGAATGTAAATTGATACAGCCACTATGGAGAACAGTATGAAGGTTCCGTAAAAAAACTAAAAATAGGACTGCCATACAACCCAGCAATCCCAATACTGGGCATATACCCAGAGAAAACCATAATTCAAAAAGACATATGCACCCCAATGTTCATTGCAGCACTATTTACAATAGCCAGGTCATGGAAGCAACCTTAATGGCCATCGACAGATGAATGGATAAAGATGAAGTGGTACATATATACAATGGAATATTACTCAGCCATAAAAAGGAACAAAACTGGGTCATTTGTTGAGACGTGGATGGATCTAGAGACTGTCATACAGAGTGAAGTAAGTCAGAAAGAGAAAAATATCGTATACTAACGCATATATATGGAACCTAGAAAAATGGTACAGATGAACTGGTTTGCAGGGCAGAAATTGAGACACAGTTGTAGAGACCAAACATATGGACACCAATGGGGGAAAGTGGCAGTGGGGGTGGTGGTGGTGGGATGAATTGGGAGATTGGGATTGACATGTATACACTAATACTTATAGATAACTAATAAGAACGTGCTGTATAAAAGTAAGTAAAATAAAATTCAAAAAAAAAAAAAACCACCCTTGTGGCTCTCCATCTCTTACTCTGTTGAGGAAAACTCAACAGACTTGCAAATCTCCTTAGTAGGCTTGCAAAACCCAACACCCCCATCGCCTGCTGTTACAGAATGCAAGTTCATGTGCCTGACCCACAGTTAGGCCAAACGATACCGAAACGTAGGGATTTAGTGCAGAGAAAGGTTTATTGCAGGGTTATGCAAGGAGACGGTGGCTCGTGCCCCTCAAAAGCCCGAACTCCCCAAAGCGTTTCAGCAAAGCCTTTTTAAAGGCAACCTGAGGGAGGGGCGTGGTTGGTTGTTGCAGATTTCCTGGTGTTGGAATCCTTTGTTCTTGCAGCTGTGCACATAGGTCAGGTCACGATGTTCCTGTAAACCTCCAACAAGACAAATGTTAGTCTCTGTTCTGCAACTTTTCATCTCTATATGAACGGAAACGTATTATACCCTTAAAGGTCAGAGCCTTGAGAATGGGCTCTCCTGTCTATTTCAGGCTATAGGCAACATTCTTAACTCAGAGCAAAAGCAATGGAATACAAAGGTTAAAGTAAAAGAAACATTGCTGATATGGAGTCAGAATCGTTCTTCCCTATTACATGGTGCCCACTAGAATCATGGGAGATTCTGGTTCAGGTTCCAGTGCCCACATGTGGGAATCGTGGTTCGACTCCGCAGGCGGTGGTAAGGTGTATAACCTGGGTGGAGAACCGCAGCTGTCTTTGCTTTCACCTCTACTCCTGGCCTGCCTTCTCGTGCCCCCTCGCCCCCTCCCTCACACTGTATGCACTGTGTCCCGATCCTTCCTCACTCTTTCCTCTACTGGCCCCCACGGCCGCCTCCTGCGGTCAGTTGGGTCCTGGTTTAAATAACTCCTCCCTGAGGAGCCTTCCTGACCACCCCATCCTCCTTGACCATGTGGCCATGATTCTTTTTCATCACAGCACTTACCTGATACTTTGTAGCTGGTTCGTTAATTATCTGATTCGTTCTTCAATAATGAAGTCTCATGGTGGCAGGATCTTATCATTTTTATTTTCTTCTGAGCATTCCCTGGAGGCATAGTAGTTGTTCATTAAATGTAGGAGGCAGGAAGAAGGAAGAAGAGAAAGGGATTTTGGATTGGTCTCCTGGAAAATGGACCAACACTTGTCAGGGTGACCAAAAGATGAAATCTGCAACCACGGATTGGTGGCCGTGTTCTGAGGTTGAGGGCATGTGTGGACAGGGCTGGACTGATTTGGACTGAAATCCAGCTCCGCCACTCACTCATTCACAGCGTAAACCTGAGCAGGAAACCGTTGGCCCTTTGAACTTTGATTTTCCAACCCTAAAATACAAAGCAATTATGAGTATGTCACAGGGTTGGTGTGAAGATCTACGGCGATCCAGTAAACACTAGCTGTTTATTATAAATAGTAACGCTGACCCTCAGGCGTCACCCTGCCCCCTCCCCTCTTCCTGCCGCTTTCCCTCTCAAAGTGCCAAATAGGGTTCTTTTTACTCTAGTGAGGTTGGGAGCTATTAGCCACACACTTGGTTTATTTCAAACAACTTCCTCCAGGGAAGTAGGGCCTCGCTTCTTCCTCTCTTCCATCCCATCCAGAGAGCAGCCCCCTGTCCAGCACATGGGCCTGGTGCCGTTATGAAAACTCAAAGTCAACAGCAGCCAGAGAGGTGCGGGGTGGAGCCCGCCAGCTGGGGTGGGCCCTCTTGGATACAGACATGCTTGTTTTGCACCTAACATGGGCTGCTGGGCCCAGAATTTAAACTTGTGCTGAGGCACAGCGAGGGGGAGAAGAGTTCAGAAAACAAAACAATGGAGGTGCCAGATAGCTCACATTTGCTTTTGTTTCCTCTTGGAAATAAGACCAAAGCTTCATTGTGGTATCAGGTGCTCAAAAGAAACAAATCAAACCGAACCCAAACAAAAACAGAACTAACTTCTGAGGGGAGACCACATGCAATTGAACTGAGATTGTAGAAATATTATAAATGCACTTTGTAACATTTCTGTTCCCTTGGGGAACCATGTATCTGTTCACATCAGCCTCTCCCGGATCCTGAGTGGCTCCTGAGGATTGCTGGTGCAGACCCAAGTCTAAGTCTCTGTAGGAGGCTCCTTCTCCTGGCCTCAGTGGGAGTCGAGGCGGACACACATTTGCTTTGCCCAAGACCCTGACTGCCTTAAGGTGACAGCCCATGTCTTTGGAATGCTGCTGGGAGTTTCCTGAGGCCCCGGGTTCTGGGCAGCCCGGTCTGGAGGGTGAGCAGGCTGGGTGCTGGAGGTGTCTCTGCAGATCAGTCTTCATGGCGACACTGACTCTCGTGGTTCCCATGGCCCAGTGCCTTTCCAAACACTGGGGACGTTTTCCCTTCACTGGGAAAACTCTTCTGATTTCTTTCTCTTTTCTTCTATTTTTCCTTTGAATCTTGTCTTTGAAGTTGAAAAATGGCGCCGTCTTTTTCTTTTATGTTTATAACCAGACAGAATACAAGTGCAGCCACTGTGTTGTTTCCATATTGTAAGTCGGTAGCCGTGCTGTAGTCGCCCAGAGGGGAGGAGATGTCTTCGTATCCATGCCTCTATCCCACCTTCTTGGATATTCCTGGAAAATTCTGTCTATTCTCAAGCCCGAGAAATCTTCGGTGGCTCCACTGGAGTCCTGAGCGATGGGGGGACAGGCCCAGATGGGGGAGACTGATAGAAACATGGTGGGGTCTTGGCTGGGGGGTCACAGGGAGCCCCCTGCAGCTCCATGATTGAAGGACACCGAGTGCCCTGTCTGCTTGTGCTGAATGAAGGCAGGGGAGCTGGTTACCGTCCAGGGGTTCCAGACAGTATGTGTGGCGGCTGCTCGGATGGATCCCCATGCCACAAGCACCCCCATGAAACATTTTTGTGTGCCAGCCTCTCGGCTAACCCATAGGGCTGAGAGTCTCGTGGCGATTTCAGAGTTTTTGCAAAAAAGTACACACTATTTTTGAAAAAACACGGACCATTTTTAAGTGTGCCATCTGTAAATATCCTTGTGATGAGCAATATGTACTTGCATTTAAAAAAATCCCAGACTCACCGTCATTTTTAGCCACTGTGTACTTTCTTAAAGGACACTAGACAGACATGGCTATTATGTTTCTGACCTTGGAAAGGGCTAATCCCTCCATTAGAAAGGGGGTGCAGAGGCTGAGCATCCCCGATGGAGTGAAAGCTCCTGCTCTCAAAGTGTTCTAGCAATAGTGGGAGATTTCCTTGTCCTCAGAGGCACCAAAAACCTAGTGTGGAGTTTTTTTGTGGATGGGGTGACCTCACACCCAGGGCCCTGCACCCAGAGCAACACCGAAACACATTTTCGTGCCACAGTGGCAACTCCCCAGTAAACTATGACTCTTTATTGCTAAATGCAGCATGCAGAAGAGTCACTGACCATAAAGGCTATTAGATGTTAACCTTGAACTTCATGCCCATATTTAACTGTTTGCTGATTTCAGTACAACTGTGCATGGTGTGTGTGTCTACTGAGTCCTGCTGTGTTTGTAACAGACTGGGCTTAGAATAAGGGTGGATAACAGAGAGTGAACGAAGCCCACCATGATGTTTCTCTAGAAATGTGCAACATCTGTGCCTTCTGAAATTAATCCTCTTTTCACTTTTTTTTTTTTTTCCAGATAACTTGTTCAAACCGAAAGAAAGGTACATTTCAGAGAAGGAGATGCACATGCGATCTAAAAGGTACTTGGTTATATTGTGTGAGGTCAAAAAAAAAGTGGGGGAGGAGGGAGGAGGTGATGGATCCAGGCACTGTCCAGCTGGGCCACAATTTCTAGGTCCACGTTTAAGCTCCGAGGTCTTCTTGGCCGTGGGTTTGAAAAGCCGGCTGAAAGAAGTCAAGTTGTTCCATTGCGCCTCTGAATGCTAATGTCGTTCTTGGAAAAGCCTTAGGAAAGTGGTGGGTCTTGGATTCTGAGTCCGTCCTGTAATTGGTCTCTAAGAGACCCCCAGACTCGTAACAGGAATGCTTCTGCGCTTTCCCATCGTTGCTCTGGGCAGGTGCTGTTTGTCACTATGCACCCGCGCAGGTAATTTTAGGAGGAGGAGAGAAGCTAGGTCTCCTGAGGGCCTTGACGGTGGCAGAGCCTGGAGAGAAGCATCCAGACTTGGAGGCCGATGGTGCGTGGGGCCGGCGAAGCCACAGAGGGCCACGCGGAGGCCTTTGTGGCACTGCGTCCGGGCGGGCTTGGTGGCCCTGCTGCCCGCAAACTCTCCCTGCCCCGCCGGGCTGGTTGCCGTTCTAGATGCCCACTCGTTCTCACCAACACACAAAGGCTGCCGTTCTTTCTGAGACCTGGCCTCCCAACCCAAATGTAACAACTTGGCAGAGTTTGCCAAGTTCACCCAAGTAAAATGTCATTAGTTTATAATAAAGTATCTAGCACTGGGAGGAACTATGACAGTTAAACCAAATTGATAGAACAACTTAGAGAAACCATTAAAATAGGAAGAATACATTTCTCCCCACTCCAGGCACAAAACCTCTGCCTTCCCATGATTATATTGTTTCCACGGCAATTAGCCAACTTTGATTATCTGTAGGGAACCTCTTTGTCAATAAAACAGTCAAAGTGAGGAGGAAGGGAACCATCCCATTAATGACCCAATGCCCAGCTTTCTAACTGGGGTTCTTAAAGGGCCACGGGGTTTCAAGACCTGCCGTCCCAGAAGTGCGGAGTTGTGTATACCTCATGTCAAAAGTATTCCTTTTTTAATTTGGTGGAAAATTCAGCCAAGTCTTCCCCTCCTGGTCCCTAAGTCCAGAGCTGCTGTTATGGAGACTTGAAATTAAAATGTAGATCTCGGGCTTCCCTGGTGGCGCAGTGGTTGAGAATCCGCCTGCCGATGCAGGGGATACGGGTTCGTGCCCCGGTCCGGGAAGATCCCACATGCCTCGGAGTGGCTGGGCCCGTGAGCCGTGGCCGCTGAGCCTGTGCGTCCGGAGCCTGCGCTCTGCAACGGGAGAGGCCACAACAGTGAGAGGCCCGCGTACCACAAAAAAAAAAAAAAAAAAAAAATGTAGATCTCAAAGCAGCATTCGTGGGCAGAGTATCACCATATCATTTTACTGAAGAGGAAACTGAGGCTCTGAGAGGACCGCTGAGCAGAGTATGCTGTTCCCCACATCATGGCTTCGCTGGCTGGAAGCCAGGTCTCCTCAGGTGCGGTCCGTGACGGGGCCTCCGCTCTGCTCTGGGGGCTGTGCGTCGGGTGGGCCCAGACCCCGGTTCTCAGGCCTCACGCACCCACAGAATCACAGTGGAGCTTCCTTTTCTTTCGTATTCTTTGTTATTAGTTATATTATTAAATTACGTTTTCATTAAAAAAAAGTCAAACAGAGGAGAGAGAGCTGAGCTCCCTCCTGGCTGACTGTCCGCACCCCTGCCCCACCTCCCAGCCTTGTACTTTCTCCAGAGACGCCACAGTTATCCGCATATCCTATATAGCACTCTAGGCCTCTCTCTCTGCCTGACAATAGACATTTATTTGTACGTCTATCTAGACGTACAAATTAGATAACTGTTTAGTATTCAATTAGATAACTATTATTAGTTATCTAATTCTTAACCATAAACGGGATCATGCTATATATCATATTATCTTTCTGTAGCTTGCTTCTTTTACTTTGTGTCCGTGAGGTCTTTTTCTATGTCAGAAGACATGGGTGATTTTCCTCATTGATGCAGAGAGGTCCATTGTACAAATGTGCCATAATTTATTGGGGATGCTCTGTTAAGAAAATACTGCAGCAGAAGCTCCAGGGCTGAGGCCTAGGAATTTTTATCCCAAACTCCCCACACGATCAGATGGTCAGGATCCAGAAGATGCGTCTCTATGGATCCAGAAGGATTTCCACTGTGGAGCTTTGGGACATGTCAGATCTCCTGCTGACCCTGACAGTCTTCTCCTGGTCCCCTCTAGAACGGCTCTTCGATTCGGCAATCGTGTGTTCATGTACGCATTTAGATCCTGTCGATGCCCTCAGTGTGCCAGGCACTGTGCGGTATGTGCCGGCAATTCCCAGGTCACTCTACACTACATGACTGGGGAACAGTGTGGCATGAAGTCAGACAGACCGAGGCCGGACTCCCAGCCCCTCACTCACCAGCCGAGGGACGTCACTGGCCTCCTGACCTCGCTGGGGATGGGTTCCTCACTCCCAGAACAGCAGGACACTGGATGGTGTCTCTTTCAACTGTCGTGAGGGCTACCCAGGAAAATTCGTGTCAGACGATTAGCCTAGTAAGGAGCCCTCTTGCACTGTTGGTGGGAATGTAAATTGGTGCAGCCGCTATGGAGAACAGTATGGAGGTTCCTTTAAAAACTAAAAATAGAACTACCCTATGATCCAGCAATCCCACTTCTGAGCATATATTGAGAGAAAACCATAATTCGAAAAGACACATGCACCCCAATGTTCATATAGCAGCACTATTCACAATAGCCAGGACATGGAAGCAACCTCAGTGTCCATCGACAGATGAATGGATAAAGAAGATGTGGTCTACATATACAATGGAATATTACTCGGCCATAAAAAAGAATGAAATAATGCCATTTGTAGCAACATGGATGGACCTAGAGATGATCATACGGAGTGAAGTAGGTCAGACAGAGAAAGACAGATATCATATGATATCAGTTATATGTGGAGTCTAAAAAAATAATGATAGAAATGAACTTATTTGCAAAAGAGAAATCGACCCACAGACATAGAAAACAAACTAACGGTTACCAAAGGGGAAAGGCGGGAAGGGTAAATTGGGAGTTTGGGATTAACACATACGCACTACTATATATAAAATAGAGAACCAACAAGGACCTACCGTCTAGCACAGGGAACTAGAATCAATACTTTGTAATAACCTATAAAGGAAAAGAATCTGAAAAATACTATATATGTATATGTATAACTGAATCACTGCTGTACACCTGAAACTAACATAACATTGTGAATCAGCTATATTTCAATAAAAAATAAATAGATAAAAATTTTAAAAAGGTAAATTCATAAAAAGATTATTAGCCTAGTGCCCTATAACCAAGACAGTGTCACCTGCTAATGTTGTCATCATCAATACTTGTGTAGTTTGTAATTATTATTTTAAGAGGGCAACATGTTAAACACATTTTGTCTGGCTTTCAAACATGAGAGAAAATAAAACAAGAGCTGTTGAGCCAAGCGCCACATGTACAGCACCCCAAAAGCTCAGGCTACAGTGCCTCCTCTGTGTCTGTGGATATTCCAGCAGAAATCTTGTTTGGCATCAGTACATAAACAATTTCTGTAGGGAAGTAAGAAGAAAGGGCCCAGAAGAAGGGTCCCTCAGGCCCTGCTTGTATCTTGGAAGCTCCTAGTTTTACACCAGGACAAGAACCTAATATCAATACATATGCCTGAGAGGTATTTGGAAACAGCTTAATTAGGAATTCAGTAGGTAAAGAGGCACACACACATTTTATGTGTGTGTCTTTCTAGTACAATTCCTGCTACTCCTGTTGGTTCGCTGCTCCTTTTCTAAGTCGTAGGGAGACAAAAGTTGAGCGGCAAAAGGGTATTTGGTAACAGGTAAGTTTACATTCAGAGTGGCAAAGAGGTAGGTCTAGAATCTCTCACTTTACAAGCAAGCGGTTAATTATCGTAGAAGATGGAGGGACAAGAAAAGTGACTTCTGATTAATCAACCGTCCTGTCCAGCTTCGCCCTGGGTGGGGCTCCATCTACTGTGTGGCCCCTGCCTGGGCAGTCGCATCTGGAGACGGTCGGGGGAGCCCCGGGTCTTGGGGTCTCACAGATGCGAGGTGGCCCGTATGCAGCCGACCGTCCCTTTGAAATGGAAGAGCCTGCTGACAAGAGGACACAGACCCACAGCGTACACACGCTGTCTCGCTACCATTCAGAATGTTTTCTGAATCTGTTTCAGAATCTATAATAACTTGCCGGAAGTTAGAAAGAAAAAAGAAGAACAAAAGAAAAGGGTGATCTTACAGAGCAACAGACTCCGGGCCGAAGTCTTCAAAAAGGTAATGGCCCGGCCGCCAGCAGGTGTGACGTGTGTGTGGTGCCCAGATGCTGACTCTGAACTTGACTTCTTTGTCTCTAATTCCCTAGCAATTACTGGACCAGCTCCTTCAAAGGAACGCAGTCTAAGCACAGGCTGCCCTGCTGACCCTCTACCTGGACCTGGGATGACTTCAAACGTTGGATAAGCCATTAAACTTAGCATTATCTTCATGACGTGAAACACTTACTTTACTTTTGATTTTTTTTTTTTTTTCCATAAAGGAAAGCATAGCTTCCTGAATTGCTGACCCAAACCAAGCAGGAATCATAACCCCTGAGGAAATGGATCGTCAGACCGCAGTGGGGTAAAATCAGCTCAACTGAACCCACTCGATATAGTCCCTTCATTTTTTTTTTTTACTTCTGAATTTTATCTTTTGCTTCTGGTTTTTCCCCCTGACATTTCCACTCAGGCAGAAAGGTCTTCTATGCTCAAGTGGGCTTAGATCCCTGGGAGCTGGGTTTGTTTTTTCATGGAAATTTCTGGGACCTAAAATACATCACTTTCAAAATACCAATCTCAACTTCTGCCAGTTCTGCAAACTCCAAATTTGGGGATATCATGCAGTGTGTTTGAAACCTCTCTGGGTGTGTGCGCCATGTAATACTGAAGGTAGACTTTGGAACTAGGCGGGCGCTCTGCCAGAGGCTGGGGACAAGTGACCTGTTTCTTGGTGACCTGGGGTGATCAGAGCAGCCCTCACTACCCCCAGCCTACTGCCAGGACCTGACTTCGTTTAGCAAAAGAGCCTTATTTCCATGGAAGCCATGAGGGCAGAATTGGCTGGAAAAATTTGTAGGCAACTTCAGTGTTTTCTGTAAACCCTCCAGCCCCCAAAGAGAGCTGTGTTGCTGAAAATGGCCTGATGGCTCCAACTCTAACGTTTGTTCCTCCAAACAATTACAATGTCCATTATTTATAAATGTGCGTTTGGGGAGTGAGGAGCAATAGTTTTATCAAAAATGGAAATAGGGCTTCCCTGGTGGCGCAGTGGTCGGGAGTCCGCCTGCCGATGCGGGGGACACGGGTTCGTGCCCCGGTCCGGGAGGATCCCACGTGCCGCAGAGCGGCTGGGCCCGTGAGCCGTGGCCGCTGCGCCTGCGCGTCCGGAGCCCGTGCTCCGCAACGGGAGAGGCCACAGCGGTGAGAGGCCCGCGTACCACCAAAAAAAAAAAAAAAAAAAAAAAGGAAATAAATGCAATTATTACAAAAATTAAAGTATTGCTGTATTCCGTGTTCTGTGTTACGAACCAAGCAGCCAGTACAGACGGTGCTCAGAGAGAAATGTCACCAGGGTCCAGTGGGGACCTCTGACCTGCACCTTCTGACCGCCACAGCCGCCAGGTCAGGGCCCTTGTTCTTCCCGATGCCTGGGGAGAAGGTTTTTCCCAGAGAGCTGGCACGAGAGGTGTCAGGAGGTTGCTGAGAGCAAGGTTAGGATCCTGAGGTCCCCACATCTCACTAGGAATCTCCCCGGGAATGAGAAGGCAGTTGAGGGGATTCGGCAGGAGCCCCGGAGACGCTTCTGTCCCTTTCCCTCCTCCCACGGCTGCATACGCCATCCCCCCTTGCTGGAATGCCTTTCCTCTGCGTATCTGCTGGAAAACTATTCGAAAGCTCAGCCTCTGAGTTCTCTCCTGTCACGGCTCCTCCGCCCTGCCCTCGGTGTGGATGGGCACTTCACCCTGGGTGCATGTGGCGTCAGAACCTGTGCAGCCTTGCCCAGCAAGATGACCTGACCGTGCCACCGTGAGTGGAGACTCTGGATTCACGTCTTGGCTGCACTGCTCCCTGGTCTGTGGCTGTAGGCAAGGGTATCGGTCTAGACCCCGTCAGGAGAGAGGAACCTCACAGCGACGTGAACAGGGACGTTTAATGTACATGGTTATAGACCATAGCAGAGGATTGGAGTGATGCGGGATTGGCTACTGAGCAGTGAAGAGAACTCAAAAGAACACAGGTGGGAACAGCAGATAAAGGAGCAGTGCTGCCCCGAGGACAAACACTCCCCGGGCTCCTGGGCTAAGATCTAGATACTGTTGGAAATGCAGTAGTTGTGGTTCAGCAGGCGCAGAGGAGTTTCTGGAGTGCCATGTGGATGGAACCTGCTGGAAGTCCACTCTAGGATGCAGGGGGAGCTGTCTCCTTGGAGGCACTCTGCTACAGCGCCACCTGAGGGGGGTGCTGGGGTAGGCAGCTGGCCACCGAGTGCCGCCGGTAGCTTGACCTGTAGGAACTGGGTGGGTGGATGGGGGTGGGGTGCACGTTTGCGGGGACCTCGAGCCACTGTCTCTGGTGTGGGAAGCCACGCCCTTCTCCTCCTGCAGTGTCTCTCCTGCTCCCTCTACTGGCAAAGCGTGGCAGTGTGCCAGCAGGTGGAGGGGAGACATTGCAAGGGCCTGGATCCATTTGAACAGAGAAGGCAAAAAGCGTGCCTTTGGAGGTGTGGGATGATAAACCGACTGGCGTGGCCAGTTACTTAACCTTGCCTCAGTTTGCTTATCTATCAGATGGAGATGGGTTTGTTGTAGGAATGGAATAAGCCAGTGCGAGTAGAGTGCTTAGAAGGGTACCTGGCCCAAAGCAAATAGCCTGAGTGTGTCCTGTCATAGGTACACAGACGTGGAAGTAGAGTGTCCTGATAAACCCTGAGCACACAGCCAGCAGTTGTTCATTCTCATAACACCTCAGCTTCGCACTGAGAAGGTGCCCCCAAAAGACTGTTGAATTTGTAGACGTTGCTACAGCAAAAATCAGTCGTACAAACAGGATGCTTTGCAAACGTGTTGTCTCTCAAGCTCTTCTCACTCTTAGGAACAATTTCAACAGCATGGTTAGGCTTGCCCTTAAGCTTAATTCGGCTTTTGTGAAATTACTAGGCCTCTTCCGGATTTTGTTTCTTCATCGAATCTGATATTAGTTTAGGGCAGTCTTTCTTAGGCAGCTGTCCCGCCACACCTTTTTCTTATTTTTCTTTAATATCTTCAGAGAGTTTCCAAAGCTTTCCCTAACCAATAATTTAAATTCAGGGCCCACCACTTCTAGACAGTTCTTTGACACTTTCTAAAAAGTGGATTTATGTGAGCTAACATCTAAATATCTCAGAATGCCTCGATGGAGCCAGCTTTCAACAATGTCCACGAAGGGCATCCCCCCTCCTTGCAAACCTGATGTCAGGTGTTTAAATCAAAAGAATAAATCAAAGCCCACCTGAGATTAAATGCCACTGAATAATGCATTTCTTAGGACAGTCTTGACTAAGGTGCCTGCAGGAAGCAGTGGGTAGGAATATACGAAGTCTGGCTTGAGCCAGTCCTCCCTCTGGACAGACAGCTCAGGACAAGGCTGCAAATTAAAGTTTTGGTTTCTCATCACCTGGTTTCTTCTCTATTATTTTAGTTGTTGTTTTTTTGTTTTTTAATGCTGATGAGGGAATTTCAGGTATACAGCATTTCTTTTTTGTTATAATGAGGTTGTGACAGAAATATAATAATGTTATAATAAATATGGAAGTAAAGGTTTGAATCATAATAGCTGTCCCTATAGTTCTGTCAGCAATTGGTCACCCATGTGCTGGATTCTCTTATTAAAATCAGACTCCGGGAAAGACTAGGGTTTTGAAATTCGAAGTAGAATTTATCACTGTAACTTCAATCATCAAATTCTGTCCTAGAGCTGATTTCTTTACCACGAAGTTTGTTTGGGTTCTGGCATGGAGCAAGCCTTCAATGATAATGCAAGTAGCAGGAGTTACACTTTTGTAGCTGGTATTTGTGAGCTCGGACCAGGCAACATTTGGAATCATCTGAGGTGGACAGACCAGGCGGTCCCGGCACCAGCCTGTCTTGCTGTGGTCTCCATGACTCCACGTCGAAGGAGAAATGCCTATTTTGGTGATTTGTCCTCTCTGCCAGCTGGTCATGGAATAATGGAAAAACAATTGCCTGGGTTTTTTTTTTTAGCCAGCGTCTATTGCCAATACAACTTCCCGGAAGCCGTGTGTTCCCTGGGTGAGTCAGCAAATGCTTGCTCAGGTGAAACAAGGCTCCTTGAAAGAACTGTCTGTGAAACAACCAATCGTTGAAGAGTGTTTGAAAATCCTATTCCCTCAGGAGTCCTCCCACGTCAGCACTTGTGGGTATAAAAGTTGCAGGCCACGGACCTGGTCTCCAACCGTATCAAGCGGCCGACAGGCTGAACATGAGCTGGATCGGGTGCAGAACAAGAAGAAGGGGACGTGCGGCCGCCTCGCCCCACTGGAGGGTCTCTGACAGCAGGGACAGGCGGGTGCTGGGTCCAGGAAGGAAGAACGCGACGGCAAAGAAGAAAAAGGATTCACTGTGGGTTTGTGTGAGAGTGTGGCCATGTGCGTTGAAAGCAAAGGAAATGATCTGTGAAGTGATTAAAATGAGTCCATCCGCAGATGGTTCTCCGTTACAGAGTTCGTTGTATTTGTACTTTCATCAATACTTGATAACGACCCACGAATGTCAGGCTAAACAGAGACCTTTTGGAATCGGCTGTCCCTGCGCTGAACGAGCCACCCCCAGGGCTGAAACACTTTGCAAGTTGCTCCAGCCTCCTCTGTCCCCCGTGGACACGATGTCCCCCACTTCTCTGGAGAGCAGGCTGTCAGAAACTTCCCTGAGAATCCACGGTCCGTCTCCCCACCGTCGGGCTGCTGGTCTGGGAGAGGCGGGCTCCTCCATGCAGATGTTTTCTCCCCATGGAGCATAGTGATGATATTGGCACGTTGCCCCCCAAAATGGAGGGTTTCTTTCGAGGCCATCGGCTGCCTCAAGCAGAGAGTTCTGATGCTGGGACCCCAGGAGACTGTCTGAGGCTGGTGTCTGGGGTGTGCGTAAGGGGGGCAGTCATTGAAATCCTTCCCCTTTCTCTTGCTGCTCTAAGAAGGTTTTCACATCCGCTTCAGGGCTGCTGCTGTTACCTGCCAGGCTGCAGCCGGAGACGTGACTTCAAGCAGTGGTCTTTCTCTCAGATCTTCACACATCAGGACCTTGACAAATGGGTCGGGGGTGGGGAGACTTGCCTTTGCCTCTAGGATCTTCAGAAAGGCTGGGTGGTTCTTTTCAAAGCTTAAAAGGGAAGAGAAAGACGTTTTGGGGTCTAACTTGCAGCTGGGGAAAAAAAATTCAGAGTTTCTTTAAATCTTTTGGATGAGACAACGCCAGCCTGAAAGACATAGGAAAAATGTCCTGTGGATGACGTTCAGAGCGTCCTTCCTTTGTTTAAATAGCTGAACTTTGCTGACATGCCTGAAACGGGGCAACAGCTGAAACTGACATCAGAGGAAAGATATTACAACGGTTACCCATGTTAACTGCATATGACGTGTAATATCTTTTCATCAGAGCCGATGGGGCCGCCTGCCTTACTTGCCCACTGATGTCAGCAAGAGGGAAATTATAAATCTTTTCACTGCTGCCTATTTATAAAGAAATAAACGCACACTGTGTGTTAAATCCACTGTGGTTCCTCGTGACTGCTGTTATTACACGGATACTGAAGGAATTAGTGCTGATCACTTAACGGTTACGTGTTGCCAAATACGTGCTTTACCATTAAAAGCTATTGAGCTCACGTACAGAATTTTTGTGTTTGTTTTTGTTTAAAAATATACCTGGAGGCTGGTTAGGCCAGATTTCATTATGATATGCTGACATAATTATAATTCCAAGTCTTGCTCTCTCTGTTGAAACGTTTATTAAATCAAAATGACAAAATAATCCAGGATATTTTTCTGGGTTTTCGGTAGCCCGTGACATTTCATTAGCAAGGCTAAGCCTACGTCTCTACGATGGATAAGAAAGATTTGTGCATGGATTAAACTGGGGTGTGTAGACATCAACATCTCTAGGTGGTGAAGTTGATTCTAATTGGTGATATATGCCTTTGCAGAATTTGTTTCAGATTGGGGTGTTTCAAGCCTAATTCTCAATTAGCGGTTGAGCAAGATTCCTCTACCTCCCAGCCCCGCCCCACACGAAGTGGTCTTGGATTGGTGGACAGTGAGAGCATCCTCCGAACAGAAAAGAGGAGGAGCTTGAACAGAAAACTGCTGAACCCAGGATCCCATCCAAGCGTTTCTAAAAATGATAGCTTAGATTTTTTTTTTTTTTCTTGAGTGTTAACCACATGTCACACAGCGAGACATTTTCCCTCTATCCAACTTAGGTTCTCAGGGCTCTGTAACAAAAAACAGACTAACGAGACCAAGACAAACAAGTTTATTAACATGTAGTCTCGTATACGCATGGGAGGAACTCAGGGATGAGTAAAACAGGGTCTCAGATCTGCTTTTAGGTCCTCAGATAGCAATGGACCCGTTACTGACTGAATGTTTGTAACCCCACAGACTCACTTTGTGAGAAGCCTTAACTCCCTGTGGCTGTATTTGGAGACGGAGCATCTATAGAAATAATTAAGGCTAAGTGAGGTCACGAGGGTGGGGCCCTGATCCCGCAGGACTAGTGTCCTTATAAGAAGAGATGGCAGAGGGCTGGCACTCTGTGTCTCCCAGGGCACAAGGAAGAGGTCGTGTGAGCACACAACAAGAGAGCGGCTGCCTGCAAGCCAAGGGAAGAGACCTTGAAGTGAAACATACCTTGCCGGCACCTTGATCTTGGACTTCTCAGCCTCCAGAAATGTGACAGGTTTACATTAGAAAAGCCCCTCAGTATGTGCTATTTCATATGGCAGCCTCAGTTGACTAAGACAGGACCCTTGCTGCCCTCTGCATCCACGCTGTTCCTTGCCTGTTCTACCGGCATCTGCTACCCAGGTCTATAGCAGGTGAGCTCTCTGAGCTTGAGCCGTGGGTTTGCCTCTTGGTGGATGTCAGGCCAATAGGCACCACCAAGCCGAAGACTGGGAGAAGGAAGGATTTATTATTACTTGCAGCAAGTAAGGAGAGCACTGGGGATCCTTCCTAAAGCAGAGTCTCCCAGAGCAGCAAAATTGGGGAAGTTTTAAGCGAAAAGTACATGCATATTCATGAGGGAGCTTGAGCAGAGGAGAATTCAGCCTAGAATTGGGGCAGAGGTCCACAGGGTCCAGGCTTTCGTTGACTGAAATCAGGAGGATCAACATCATCATTCTGTCCTGGGGGCCTTTGTTCCTGCAGAACTCAAAGATACATTGTCATGTATATCCCTTGAGGAGGCACAAGGACTCTGTTTTATCACTGCAGTCTTATTTGACTGATTTTTCTCTGTCCCGTTCAAGGGCAAGCCTTGCGGCCAGGCTGAGATCACGGCTTAGGCCAAAATGAGTTCTTTATGTCAAGGAAGCCATTCCTGGTTCTCTTTCTCTGGGGACCTCTAACCTATCTGCTTACCCGGTGACTCCCCCGGACGCCCAGTCCCTGTGCTTTGCGTCCCTTGTCTACAAGGGCACTTTGCTCTCACTGGCATATAACTCCCTGGCTAGTTTGCCAACCAGTACCATTAGCTTCCCTGTCTGCCCATGGAGCATACAGGAACTTCCCAACACCTTCCTGCACGCCCCATGGAAAGGTCTGGAAACACACGGAGAAACCAACCCCTTCCTCTGTCCAAACTAGAGGAAGTGGACTTCTCCTCTAGGTCATATTCTAGATTTGCTCTGCCTCTGACATATAGTTAGATAATCTCCAAGATCAAGTCTCTTAGGTGGAGCCCTTGCCATGCTAATGAAACCCAAGGAATTCTGAAAATTACCATCTCCTCCCCCACACAGCTTGGCTTTCAAGACTGTTGTCTCATGAAAAATATTGAGAGGGTGGGTTTCAGGGCTCAAGTTGCTCCAGGGTCTCTTTTTGTTTCCTGAGATATCCTGTTCCTTTGTTTCCTGGGGGGAAAATGTCTCAAGGCTAATGAACAGACACATTGACAAATCATGCATATTTCACATGGGTGGGTAGGTGGGTAGGCTTCTGACTGGACTGGCTTCCTTTTAATAGAAGATGGAGTGGTGGTGTGTGTGTGCATGTGTGTGGGCTAAGGGGTGCGGATAGTTTCTAAGTCAGATAAGAATGGACTGTTATGATGTTAAAATCACTCTTAAAAATCCCTAAGTGCTATCTGGAAGGCAGACTAACTTCTCTCCATGCTCTGAAACAGATCGATTGAGCCCCAGCTAAAGAAACCGGCATGTTTAGGGGACGTGATACACACAAAAAGTTTCTTTTAAAATTACTAGAGGGCTTCCCTGGTGGCGCAGTGGTTGAGAGTCCACCTGCCAATGCAGGGGACATGGGTTCGAGCCCTGGTCTGGGAAGATCCCATGTGTGGCGGAGCAGCTAAGCCCGTGTGCCACAACTACTGAGCCTGCGCTTCTAGAGCCTGTGCTCCACAACAAGAGAGGCCGCGACAGTGAGAGGCCCACGCACCGCGATGAAGGGTGGCCCCCACTCGCCGCAACTAGAGAAGGCCCTCGCACAGAAACGAAGACCCAACACAGCCCAAAACTTAAAAATAAATAAATAAAATTTTTTAAAAATTACTAGAATCCCACTCAGCACAGTGAGGCGAGACCATAGATTCCCACCTGCCATCTTGTCCTCCAGCAGGGCAGAGGCCTGGGGCATCACCCCTTGCTGTTTAAATTGTTCCCCCTCTCTCCCCTGAGCTGGCCTCTGAATTAAGAAAAGCCCGCGAGTGTGGTGTGACCCCCCAGAATAATCTCCATTTTACATGAGGAAATGGAGGAAGTGAGGGAGGATGGTGTAAGTGGCCTAGGTAATTTCATGTGGGTGTGTTGGGCTGAGACCTGAACCACGCCAAGTTCCCTCCAGAATGTTTGAGCTCTTCATGCTGACACCATGCTGCATGTGTGCACATGTGTCTAGGAGTGAAAGGTGCAGACATATTTTGGCATTTCACTAACATTTTAAGTAACATTACTGACAATGAAGAGACCAGGAGGAATAGCTTATCCTTGACGATTTTAAGGTCCCTGGCTGGGCCGGAAAATTAAACTGACAAAGACAGATGAATAGGAGAAAGCAAATTTATTTCAGTTTTCCATGCCATGGGAGCCTTCATTAGGAAATGAACACTTGGGAGTACCTTCAAGATAACGGAGGGGTAAGACGTGGAGATCACCTTCTTCCCTACAGATACATCAGAAATAAACCTACATGTGGAACAACTCCTACAAAACACCTACTGAACGCTGGCAGAAGACCTCAGATGTCCCATAAGGCAAGAAACTCTGCATGTACCTGGGTAGGGCGAAAGAAAAGAGAAAAAAAACAGATACAAAGGAATAGGGATGGGACCTGCACCTCTGGGAAGGAGCTGTAAAGGAGGAAAAAGTTTCCACACACTAGGAAGCCCCTTCGCCAGCGGACACAGTGGGTGGCGGGGGGGAAACTTCAGAGCCACGGAGGAGAGTGCAGCCACAGGGGTGCGGAGGGCAAAGCGGAGAGATTCCCGCACAGAGGATCAGTGCCGACCAGCACTCACCAGCCCCAGAGGCTTGTCTGCTCACCCACCAGGGCGGGCGGGGGATGGGCGCTGAGGCTCCGGCTTCGCAGGTCGGATCCCAGGGAGAGGACTGGGGTTGGCTGCGAGAACACAGCCTGAAGGGATTAGAGCGCCATGGCTAGCCGGGGGGGAGTCCGAGCAAAAGTCTGGACCTGCCTAAGAGGTAGGAGACCATTGTTTCGTGGTGTGCGAGGAGAGGGGATTCAGAGTACCGCCTAAATGATCTACAGAGACGTGCGCGAGCCACGGCTATCAGCGCGGACCCCAGAGACGGGCATGAGACTCTAAGGCCGCTGCTGCTGCCACCAAGAGGCCTGTGTGTGAGCACAGGTCACTGTCCACACCTCCCCTCCCGGGAGCCTGTGTAGCCCGCCACTGCCAGGGTCCCGGGATCCAGGGACAACTTCCCCAGGAGAACGCACGGTGCGCCTCAGGCTGGTGCAACGTCACGCCGGCCTCTGCCGCCGCAGGCTCACCCCGCATCCGTGTCCCTCCCTCCCCCCGGCCTGAGTGAGCCAGAGCCCCCGAATCAGCGGCTCCTTTAACCCCATCCTGTCTGAGCGAAGAACACACGCCCTCAGGTGACCTACACACAGAGGTGGGGCCAAATCCAAAGCTGAACCCCAGGAGCTGTGCGAACAAAGAAGAGAAAGGAAAATCTCTCCCAGCAGCCTCAGGAGCAGCGGATTAAATCTCCACAGTCAACTTGATGCAACCTGCATCTGTGGAACACCTGAATAGACAACGAATCATCTCAAAATGAGGAGGTGGACTATGGGAGCAACTGTAGACTTGGGGTTTAGGTTCTGCATCTAATTTGTTTCTGTTTTATGTTTATCTTAGTTTAGTATTTAGGGTTTATTATCATTGGTACATTTGTTTATGCATTTGGTTGCTCTCTTCCTTTTTTTACATATATATATTTCCTTTTTCTCTTTTTGTGAGTGTGTATGTGTATCCTTCTTTGTGTGATTTTGTCTGTATAGCTTTGCTTTTACCATTTGTCCTACGGTTCTGCCTGTGTGCTTTTTTTTTTTTTTTTTTTTTAGTATAGTTTTTAGTGCTTGATATCATTGGTGGATTTGTTTTTTGGTTTGCTTCCTCACTTCTTTCTTATTCTAAAATTTTAATATTTTTTATTTTGTACTTTATTAACATTATTTTATTTTATTTATTTTTTCTTTCTTTTTTTCTCCCTTTTCTTCTAAGCCATGTGGCTGAAAGGGTCTTGGTGCTTCGGCCAGGTGTCAGGCCTGTGTCAATGCTAAGACCCAGCTCCATTCAACAATTAGCAAACGACAGTGCTGCACACCCTATGCCAAACAACAAGCAAGACAGGAACACAACCACACCCATTAACAGAGAGGCTGCCTAAAATCATAATAAGATCGCAGACACACCAAAACACACCACAAGATGCATTCCTGCCCACCGGAAACACAAAATTCAGCCTTATCCACCAGAACACAGGCAACAGTCCTCTCCACCAGGAAGCCTACACAACCCACTGAACCAAACCTAGCCACTGGGGGCAGACACCAAAAACAATTGGAACTACAAACCTACAGCCAGCGAAAAGGAGACCCCAAACACAGTAAGTTAAGCCAAATGAAAAGACAAGAGAAACACACAGCAGATGAAAGAGCAAGGTAAAAACCCACCAGACCAAAGAAATGAAGAGGAAATAGGCAGTCTACCTGAAAAAGAATTCAGAGTAATGATAGTAAAGATGATCCAAAATCTGGGAAATAGAATGGAGAAAATACAAGAAACATTTAACAAGGAACCAGAAGAACAGAAGAGCAAACAAACAATGAAAAACACAATAAATGAAATTAAAAATTCTCTACAAGGAATCAAGAGCAGAATAACTGAGACAGAGGAATGTATAAGTAACCTGGAAGATAAAAAAGTGGAAACAGCTACCACAAGGCAGAATAAAAAAAAAGAATGAAAAGAATTGAGGACAGTCTCAGAGACCTCTGGGACAACATTAAATGCACCAACATTTGAATTATAAGGGTCCCAGAAGAAGAAGAGAAAAAGAAAGGGACTGAGGAAATATTTGAAGAGATTATAGTTGAAAACTTCCCTAATATGGGAAAGGAAATAGTTAATCAAGTCCAGGAAGCACAGAGAGACCCATACAGGATAAATCCAAGGAAAATACACCAAGATACCTATTAATCAAACTAACAAATATTAAATGTAAAGAAAAATATTAAAAGCAGCAAGGGAAAAACAACAAATAACATACATGGGAATCCCCATAAGGTTAACAGTTAATCTTTCAGCAGAAACTCTGCAAGCCAGAAGGGAGTGGCAGGACATATTTATAGTGATGAAAGGGAAAAACCTAGAACCAAGATTACTCTACCCAGGAAGGATCTCATTCAGACTCAATGGAGAAATTAAAATCTAGAGATTTTAACTAGAGAAAGGCTGGGCGCAAAAACGAAGACCTGATGCAGCCAAAAGTAATAAATTAACAAAATAAATATATTTTTTTAAAAAAGAAAGAAAAAAGGAGAAGTAACAACTGACACTGCAGACATGAAAAGGATCATGAGAGATTACTACAAGCAACTATATGCCAATAAAATGGACATCCTGGAAGAAATGCACAAATTCTTAGAAAAGCACAAACTTCTCAGACTGAACCAGGAAGAAATAGAAAGTATAAACAGACCAATCACAAGCACTGAAATTGAGACTGTGATTAAAAATCTGCCAACAAACAAAACCCCAGGACTAGATGGCTTCACAGGTGAATTCTATCAAACATTTAGAGAAGAACTAACACCTTTCCTTCTCAAATTCTTCCAAAATATAGCAGAGGGAGGAACACTCCCAAACTCATTCTACGAGGCCACCATCATCCTGATACCAAAACCAGACAAAGATGTCACAAAGAAAGAAAACTACAGGCCAATATCACTGATGAACATAGATGCAAAAATCCTCAACAAAATACTAGCAAACAGAATCCAACAGCACATTAAAAGGATCATACACCATGATCAAGTTGGGTTTATCCCAGGAATGCAAGGATTCTTCAGTATATGCAAACGAACCAATGTGATACACCGTATCAACAAATTGGAGGAGAAAAACCATTAGATCATCTCAACAGATACAAACAAAGCTTTCAACAAAATTCAATGCACGTTTATGATAAAAACCCTCCAGAAGCTAGACATAGAGGGAACTTACCTCCACATAATAAAGGCCATATATGACAAACCCACAGCTAACATCGTTCTCAATGGTGAAAAACTGAAAACATTTCCTTTAAGATCAGGAAAAAGACACGGTTGTTCACTCTCACCACTGTCATTCAACATAGTTATGGAAGTTTTACCCACAGCAATCAGAGAAAAAAAAGAAAGAAATGGAATCCAAGTCAGAACAGAAGAAGTAAAGCTGTCACTGTTTGCAGATGACATGATACTATACATAGAGAATCCGAAAGCCTCTTCCAGAAGACTACTAGAGCTAATCAATGAATTTGGTAAAGTAGCAGGATACAAAATTAATGCACAGAAATCTCTTGCATTCCTATACACAAATGATGAAAAATCTGAAAGAGAAATTACGGAAACACTCCCATTTACCACAGCAACAAAAAGAATAAAATTCCTAGGAATAAACCTATCTGAGGAGAAAAAAGACCTGTATGCAGAAAACTATAAGATGCTGATGAAAGAAATTAAAGATGATACAAACAGATGGAGAGATATACCATGTTCTTGGGTTGGAAGAATCAATACTGTGAAAATGACACTACTACCCAAAGCAATCTACAGATTCAGTGTAATCCGTATCAAACTACCAATGGCATTTTTCACAGAACTAGAACAAAAAAATTCACAATATGTATGGAAACACAAAAGATTCCAAATAGCCAAAGCAATCTTGAGAGAGAAAAACAGAGCTGGAGAAATCAGGCTCCCAGACTTCAGACTGTACTATAAAGCTACAGTAATCAAGACAGTATGGTATTGGCACAAAAACAGAAATATAGATCAATGGAACAGGAAGCCCAGAGATAAACCCATGCATATATGGTCACCTTATTTTTGATACAGGAGCAAAAATATACAATGGAGAAAAAACAGCCTCTTAAATAAGTGGTGTTCGGAAAACTGGACAGCTACATGTAAAAGAATGAAATTAGAATACTCCCTAACACCATACACAAAAATAAACTCCAAATGGATTAAAGACCTAAATGTAAGGCCAGACACTATCAAACTCTTAAAACATAGGCAGAACACTCTATGGCATAAATCACAGCAATATTCTTTCTGACCCACCGCCTAGAGAAATGGAAATAAAAACAAAAATAAACAAATGGGACCTAATGAAACTTAGAAGCTTTTGCACAGCAAAGGAAACCACAAACAAGGCGAAAAGACAGCCCTCAGAATGGGAGAAAATATTTGCAAATGAAGCAACTGACAAAGGATTAATCTCCAATATTTACAAGCAGCTCATGCAGTTCAATATCAAAAAAACAAACAACCCAATCCAAAAATGGGCAGATGACCTAAATAGACATTTCTCCAAAGAAGATATACAGATCACCAACAAACACATGAAAGGATGCTCAACATCATTAATCATTAGAGAAATGCAAATCAAAACTACAATGAGATATCATTTCACACAGGTCAGAATGGCCATCATCAAAAAAATCTACAAACAGTAAATTCTGGAGAGGGTGTGAAGGAAAGGGAACCCTCTTGCACTGTTGGTGGGCATGAAAATTGATACAGCCACTATGGAGAACAGTATGGAGGTTTCTTAAAAAGCTAAAAATAGAACTACCATAGGACCCAGCAATCCCACTACTGGGCGTATACCCTGAGAAAACCATAATTCAAAAAGAGTTGTGTACCAAAATGTCCATTGCAACTCTATTTACAATAGCCAGGACATAGAAGCAACCTAAGTGTCCGTCAACAGATGAATGGATAAAGAAGATGTGGCACATATATAGAATAGAATATTAGTCAGCCATTAAAAGAAATGAAACTCAGTTTTTTGTATGAGGTGGATGGACCTAGAGTGTGTCATACAGAGTGAAGTAAGTCAGAAAGAGAAAAACAAATACCGTATGCTAACAGATATATATGGAATCTAAGGAAAAACAAAATGGTCATTAAGAACCTAGGGGCAAGACGGGAATAAAGGCACAGACCTACTAGAGAATGGACTTGAGGATATGCGGAGGGGGAAGGGTAAGCTGTGACAAAGTGAGAGAGTGGCAGGGACATATATAGACTACCAAACGTAAAATAGATAGCTAGTGGGAAGCAGCTGCATAGCACAGGGAGATCAGCTCAGTGCTTTGTGACCACCTAGAGGGGTGGGATAGGGAGGGTGGGAGGGAGGGAGACTCAAGAGGGAAGAGATATGGGAACATATGTATATGTATAACTGATTTACTTTGTTATAAAGCAGAAACTAACACACCATTGTAAAGCAATTATACTCCAATAAAGATGTTTGAAAAACAAAAACAAAAACAAAAAGAGTCATTTACCACAATGTTCACTGCAGCTCTATTTACAATAGCCAGGACATGGAAGCAACCTAAGTGTCCATCGACAGATGAATGGATAAAGAAGATGTGGCACATACATACAATGGAATATTAGCCATAAAAGAAACGAAAATTAGTTATTTGTAGTGAGGTGGATGGACCTAGAGTCTGTCATACAGAGTGAAGTAAGTCAGAAAGAGAAAAACAAGTACCGTATGCTAACACATATATATGGAATGTAAAAAAGCAAATAAACAAACAAAATGGTTCTGAAAAACGAAGGGGCTGAAAAAGAAAAAAGGCACAGACGTAGAGAATGGACTTGCGGTCATGGGGAGCGGGAAGGGGAAGCCGGGACGAAGTGAGAGGGTGGCGTGGACATATATACGCTACCAAATGTAAAACAGATAGCTAGTGGGAAGCAGCCGCGTAGCACAGGGAGATCAGCTCGGTGCTTTGTGACCACTTAGAGGGGTGGGATAGGGAGGGTGGGAGGGAGATGCAAGAGGGAGGATATGTGGGGATATGTGTATTTGTATAGCTGATTCACTTTATTATAAAGCAGAAACTAACACACCATTGTAAAAGCAATTACACTCCAATAAAGATGTTTAAAAAAAAAAAAGGAACAGTTGATGAAATGGTTAACCCAGAGCCTTTTTTATTCGATCTGATGAAGAGTGAACGTCGTGCGAAAACGTAGTAGGACAGAGGGTCTGAGCTAAGGGTGGGAAGCTGTGGGGAGCTTTGTGAGGCCTGTTCATTCGGATTCCCCTCGGTGTCCATCTCTGAGATAAGGATGCTCCTTTCCTCTGGGTACAGAGAGGGCATCTCTCACATGAGGTTCTTATGACTGCTTCAGGGAGGAGGCACCTGCACCAGCCATTGCTCAAATTCTTTCCACTTAAAATATTCAGCGTGCCATATTTTGGGATAGCACGTTCTGAACTCCAGCAGACTTTAATCATGGTATAAGATTCCTCACAGCTTCAGGGAAATAAAATTAGAAAATATTTGCCTTGGAAATTTGCATCCTTAGCAGTGAGATGTTAGGTGTGGCAGAGTACGGAAGAATTAAGTAGGTTTCTCATGACCTGGGGAAAATGTGATGTTTCAGACAGACTGAAAGCACCCCGGGGGCGGGGGTATGTCTTGCTTCTCCTCCCCAGTACCTGGCAGAGAGCTGGGCACCCATAGGTGTTAGGATGTTCTCATTTCAAAGTTATCAGCCATCTGGGCTTACTTTTTTCCGTTACATCTGGACCTCACCAGCTGTTCCTCACTTTTCTTCCTTGTGTCTTGCTCCGTCTGGGAAAGTGAACACTGCACGAAGTCTCTCTTCAAAGTCGAAGGTAATAGGACAGGCATACCCTTTTCAAGTTCTAAACAGAAATTGCCAAGTTTAAATCACATTCTGAGAAGTGAGAACGACTTCCTATATATACACGTAGATAAGTGACATTCGCATGCCCTGGCTTGATTCTTCAACGCCGACGTTTTGGCATTGACGGTGCTCAGAGCCGTGAGTGACGTACACGATGGGTAAGGAAGGGAGGAGCTACCATCAGCACAGTCTTGACCAGAAGTGGAAACAAACTTCTGGATTCTGAAACCTCCGGCTTACATCAGTGAAGGAACTTAATTCTCAATAAAAAGTAACAGCAACCTTTCATCAAATATAGGTCACAACTGCACTGTTACAAAGATGTGAGATTCAAGGTTTATAACTTTCCCTTCTTTCTATAGAAATATATATTTCCCTAAATCCATATATTATTAATAACCCATAAAATATTAACTTCACCTAAAAATGCATTATTAACAACATAATCTGGGCAATACACACATTGATTTTCTCCAGACACTTTATTTAGAAAACCCAAGCTCCCTTTTTCCTGACGTTGGTGAAAGAGACCATTCTACAGTTGTTGATTTGTAATGATTCATGAACTTGTAGTCAAGGAAGTCAAGACAGAATCAATAATTCTGTCAAAAAAGCAAGATTTCAAACCAAAGACTGCTCCCCAAAGTTGAGAAAGCACAGGACACTGTGGGAGTAGTATGTCTTTAGAAATGCACTACATGGTTTCTGGTTTTGTTTTCGTTTTCTGCGGGCACTTTTAAAAATAGGATCTAAGGTCCTGGAACCACCATGAGGCCCACCACGGGGATGCTATTGTCCCCCATGTATGTGCTCAAAGACATTGTGAAAAGATCAGTAGTAACAGTCGACACATTGCCTTGAGCGTGTGGACCATTTGCCACTTTAAAACAATGAGCTGGCTTTGCTCTTTGCTGACAGCGCCGCATGTTATCAACTCTGTACGAATTTTCAGAAATGGTTACCGTTAGAAGGTGCACATCATAATCCAAATCTCTGAAGGGAAAGAAGGAAGCTGTTGCCTTCCAGATTCACTTGATCCTCTTGTAGGGCTCCCAGGATCTGGAAAAATCTCATACCCACTGCCTCTGAGCACATCGCCCTGGGAAGGGCAGCTCCCACATATGGTTTGAATTCAATTAGCCAGATCCTCTGAGAGGCACTAGGGTATCGCTGAGGACATGACTTCTTGAATTCTCATTTGCAGCCTCGCAAATAATGTTCAAAAGTCATTAGACCAGAGAGAGTTTTCATTACCCTTCATTCGAGTCAACAGCCATCACTCATTGATCGAGTGCCTCCTTGGGGTACCATGGGGGTAAACCAGAGGGGATGCAGGGCGGAAAACCAAAGTGGCTGGAAGAAAACATACAGATACATAATGTCTAAGCATGTGGAAGGCAAAACCTCTCAGATGAAGGCAAAGGAAGAAGCATTTCTAGAAATGTTGAGCTGTAGTAAAAAAAAAAAAGACAGATTTGATTGTACAAAATGAGAAACTGTTGAATGTCAAAAGACACTGTAAGCAAAATATGAACGGTGAATAGCAAAGTGGGACAAATATTTGAGCTACAAGACAAAGGGTAATAGCCTTTACGAAGGCTTCATTCAGGTCCATGAAGGAAAAAACACTCTAATAGAAATACAATGAAAGGACACCGGATGGGCCCTTTACAGAAGAAAGGGAAACGGTTACGAAACTCGCACAAATGCTAAACTTCACGAGTACTCAAAGAAATGCCATTAAAACTGTTAGCTGACAACTGAGTTTACCTCTTGTTGGGTGTCCAGCCAAAAGACACAACCACGATTAGGAGAAGGAAGGATTTAGTACTTGCAGGAAGTAAGGAGAGCACCGGGGATCTTTCCCAAAGCAGAGTCTCCCCCAGACAGTAAACAGGGGAACTGTTAAGCTAAGGGTACGCGCATGTTCATGAAGGGGCTTGAGCGGCGGAGAATTCAGCCTAGAATTGGGGCGGAGGTCCACAGGGTCCAAGCTTCGGTGGATTGAAGTCCGGAGGGCCAGCATCATCATTCTGTCCTCTCCCCCGGAGTGGGGGGGGCCTGAGTTCCTGCAGAACTCAGAGACTGGATCAGATGTCATGTACCTCCCTTGAGGAGAAGCTAAGACTGTTTTATCTCTGACCTCTTGTTTCCTGACCGCTTCTCCTTTGCTCCTGCGTTCCCTGACTTCCCTTGAGATCATTGATTACTGCGAGCTGTTCAAGGGCAAGCGCTGTGGCCAGGCTTAGATCACAAAGTGGCTTAGGCCACAGACGGCTTCTCTTATGTCAAGAAAGCCATGCCTGGTTCTCTTTCTCCGGGGACCCCGACCCTATCTGCTTATAAAACGATGAAACAGCTAAACCTGTCAGCAGTTCCTTTTTTCCTTTTTTTTTTCAAGCTTGAACAAAAACTGTAGTGAACTCACAGGGGACAATGTGACTCCAAGGTGTGGGTCACCACCTCCCTGCTCCTGCCCAGATCGAAGACATCTGTCCCCTGCCCAGGCCCCTGCCCACCTGCCCTCACATGAGTACCAGCTAAGCTGCAAGGCCCGGAGTGCGGGCCAAAGACTCCCTTGGAGCGGCTGTGGAGGGAATCAGAACTCGGAGCTTTGCAACGAAGCTGCCAGGCTGCCGAGAGGCGGGCGGGGTAGATGGCTGCAGAAGGTCACACCCAGATGGCAGCTCCGGGCCCTCCAGGTCGGAAATGCCAGGCTGCACTCCCTGCAGTTGGAGCCCCTGAGGGTCCCCCCTCCCCCCGAGCAGGAGCGGAGACCCTGCTTCCGTCTTGGGCTGCGTTAAGCAGCTTCTGTTTCTGGCAACTGACGAAGCGATTCTTCTGCATTTCGAGCGGTGAAGTTAATTGGCGGAAACCTTTCCAGGGGCGCATTTGCCGATTTGTGTTAACAGCCCTTCTCAGTAAGGGGATTTACCAACGATGTGACTGGAGATTTCTGTCCAGGGACACTGAATGAAGTATTTTAAATTGTGAAGAATTGGAGACAACTTGAAAATTCCACAGGAAAGAAATTGCTTACATTCATAAGATGATCTATAAAGGTCACGGCGACATATTGATGGTAGATGGAATGGTATGCAGCCTGCTGCTAAAAAGACTAAATCATATGAATCCCAAATTGGCAGAAAATGGTGTTTTTATGCAAAGAAAAGAAACCTCTGAAAGTATATTACCCCAAATCTATTAATGTTTTCTTTTGAAATAATATCACATTTATAGGTGAATTGCAAGAATAGTACAAAGAATCCTCACATCACTTCACCCAGGCTCACCAGCTGTTCCCATTTTGCCAATGGTTACTTTACTGTGCTCTCTTTCTCTCTCTCTCTCTCTCTCTCACACACACACACACACACACACACACACACAAATATTATGACTCTCTATAAAATAATGTATAATTTTATATTGTATAAAATTTTATGTGTGTATAATAGGTACATGGTATAATTTGTATATAATATATAATTTTATATGACATGTATGTTTAAGATGTACACAATTTCTATTTTATATGAATGACGTGTGTGTAATGTATGTTATTATATATGTAATATTACACGTTATTTAAAACTGTATACTTTTTTCTGAACTGTTTGATAGGAGGTTGCAGAAATCATGCTCTTCTCCCCCTAGTGACCTTCATATGTTGTTTTTATTTTTTATTTCTTTTTAAAATATTTATTTACTTATTTATTTTATTTATTCAGTTGCGTGAGGTCTTAGTTGAGGCTTGCAGGCTCCTTGGTTGTGGCTCACTGGATCCTTAGTTGTGGCTCATGGGCTCCTTAGTTGTGGCTTGCCAGCTCCTTAGTTGTGGCATGAGAACTCCTTTAAAAAAAATTTTTTTTTAACATCTTTATTGGAGTCTAATTGCTTTACAATGGTGTGTTAGTTTCTGTTTTATAAAAAAGTGAATCAGCTATACATATACATATATCCCCATATCTCCTCGCTCTTGTATCTCCCTCCCACCCTCCTTATCCCACCCCTCTAGGTGGTCACAAAGCACAGAGCTGATCCCCCTGTGCTATGCGGCTGCTTCCCACTAGCTATCTATTTACATTTGGTAGTGTATGTATGTCAATGCTACTCTCTAGCTTCATCCCAGCTAACACTTCCCCCTTCCCTTCTTCTCAAGTCCATATTCTACGTCTGTCTCTTTATTCCTGTCCTTCCCCTAGGTTCTTCAGAACCTTCTTTTTTCTTTTAGATTCCATATATATGTGTTAGCATACACTATTTGTTTTTCTCTTTCTGACTTACTTCACTCTGTATGACAGACTATAGGTCCATCCACCTTACTACAAATAACTCAATTTCATTTCTTTTTATGGCTGTGTTATATTCCATTGTATATATGTGCCACAGCTTCTTAATGCATTCATCTGTTGATGGACACTTAGATTGCTTCCATTTCCTGGCTATTGTAAATAGAGCTGCAATGAACATTGTGGTACATGACTCTTTTTGAATTATGGTTTTCTCAGGGTATATGCCCAGTAGTGGGATTGCTGGGTCCTATGGTAGTTCTATTTTTAGTTTTTTAAGAAACCTCCACACTGTTCTCTATACTGGCTGTATCAATTTACATTCCCACCAACAGGGCAAGAGGGTCCCCTTTTCTCCACACCCTCTCCACCACTTACTGTTTGTAGATTTTTTGATGATGGCCATTCTGACCAGTGTGAGGTGATACCTCATTGTAGTTTTGATTTGCATTTCTCTAATGATTAGTGATGTTGAGCATCCTTTCATGTGTTTGTTGGCAATCTGTATGTCTTCTTTGGAGAAATGTCTATTTAGGTCGTCTGCCCATTTTTGGATTGGGTTGTTTGTTTTTTTTGTTATTGAGCTGCATGAGCTGCTTGTAAATTTTGGAGATTAATCCTCAGTCAGTTGCTTCATTTGCAAATATTTTCTCCCATTTTGAGGGTTATCTTTTCGTTTTGTTTATGGTTTCCTTTGCTGTGAAAAAGCTTCTAAGTTTCATTAGGTCCCATTTGTTTATTTTCGTTTTTATTTCCATTTCTCTAGGAGGTGGGTCAAAAAGGATCTTGCTGTGATTTATGTCATAGAGTGTTCTGCCTATGTTGTCCTCTAAGAGTTTGATAGTGTCGGGCCTTATCTTTAGGTCTTTAATCCACTTGGAGTTTATTTTTGTGTATGGTGTTAGGGAGTGTTCTAATTTCATTCTTTTACATGTAGCTGTCCAGTTTTCCCAGCACCACTTATTTAAGAGGCTGTCTTTTCTCCATTGTATATTCTTGTTCCTTTATAAAAAATAAGGTGACCATATGTGCATGGGTTTATCTATGGGCTTTCTATCCTGTTCCATTGATCTATATTTCTGTTTTTGTGCCAGTACCATACTGTCTTGATTACTGTAGCTTTGTAGTACAGTCTGAAGTCTGGGAGCCTGATTCCTCCAGCTCCATTTTTCTTTCTCAAGATTGCTTTGGCTCTTTGGAATCTTTTGTGTTTCCATACATATTGTGAATTTTTTTGTTGTACTTGTGTGAGAAATGCCTTTGGTAGTTTGATAGGGATTGCATTGAATCTGTAGATTGCTTTGGGTAGTATAGTCATTTTCACAATATTGATTCTTCCAACCCAAGAACATGATATATCTCTCCATCTGTTTGTATCATCTTTAATTTCTTTCATCAGTGTTTTATAGTTTTCTGCATACAGGTCTTTTGTCTCCTCAGATAGGTTTATTCCCAGGTATTTTATTCTTTTTGTTGCTGTGGTAAATGGGAGTGTTTCTATAATTTCTCTTTCTGATTTTTCATCATTAGTGTAAAGGAATGCCAGAGATTTCTGTGCATTAATTTTGTATCCTGCTATTTTACCAAATTCATTGATTAGCTCTAGTAGTTTTCTGGAAGAGTCTTTCGGATTCTCTATGTATAGTATCATGTCATCTGCAAACTGTGACAGCTTTACTTCTTCTTTCCCAATTTGTATTCCTTTTATTTCTTTTTCTTCTCTGATTGCTGTGGCTAGAACTCCCAAAACTATGTTGAATAAGAGTGGTGAGAGTGGGCAACCTTGTCTTGTTCCTGATCTTAGTGGAAATGGTTTCAGTTTTTCACCATTGAGGACGATGTTGGCTGTGGGTTTGTCATATATGGCCTTTATTATGTTGAGGAAAGTTCCCTCTATGCCTACTTTCTGCAGGGTTTTTATCATAAATGGGTGTTGAATTTTGTTGAAAGCTTTCTCTGCATCTATTGAGATGATCATATGGCTTTTCTCTTTCAATTTGTTAATATGGTGTATCATGTTGATTAATTTGTGTATATTGAAGAATCTTTGTATTCCAGGAATAAATCCCACTTGATCATGGTGTATGATCCTTTTAATGTGCTGTTGGATTCTGTTTGCTAGTATTTTGTTGAGGATTTTTGCATCTATGTTCATCAGTGATGTTAGCCTGTAGTATTTTTTCTCGTGACATCTTTGTCTGGTTTTGGTATCAGGTTGGTGGTGGTCTCATAGAATGAGTTTGGAAGCGTTCCTCCCTCTGCTATATTTTGGAAGAAGAGTTTGAGAAGGATAGGTGTTAGCTCGTCTCTAAATGTTTGATAGAATTCACCTGTGAAGCCATCTGGTCCTGGGGTTTTGTTTGTTGGAAAATTTTTAATCACAGTCTCAATTTCAGTGCTTGTGATTGTTTGTTTACACTTTCTGTTTTTTCCTGGTTCAGTCTTAGAAGATTGTACTTTTCTAAGAATTTGTCCATTTCTTCCAGGTTGTCCATCTTATTGGCATATAGTTGCTTGTAGTAATCTCTCATGACTTTTGTATTTCTGTAGTGTCAGTTGTTACCTCTCCTATTTCATTTCTAATTCTCTTGATTTGAGTGGTCTCCCTTTTTTTCTTGATGAGTCTGGCTAATGGTTTATCAATTTTGTTTATCTTCTCAAAAAACCAGCTTTTAGTTTTATTGATCTTTGCTATTGTTTCTTTCATTTCTTTTTCATTTATTTCTGATCTGATCTTTATTTCTTTCCTTCTGCTAACTTTGGGGATTTTTTGTTCTTCTTTCTCTTATTGCTTTAGGTGTAAGGTTAGTTTGTTTATTTGGGATGTTTCTTGTTTCTTGAGGTAGGATAGTATTGCTATAAACTTCCCTCTTAGAACTGCTTTTGTTGCATCCCATAGGTTTTGGGTCGTCGTGTTTTCATTGTCATTTGTTTCCAGGTATTTTTTGATTTCCTCTTTGATTTCTTCAGTGTTCTCTTGGTTATTTAGTAGTGTATTGTTAGGCTCCATGTGTTTGTATTTTTTACAGATTTTTTTTCCTGTAATTGATATCTAGTCCCATAGTATTCTGGTTGGAAATGATACTTGATACTATTTAAATTTTCTTAAATTTATCAAGGCTTGATTTGTGACCCAAGATATGATCTATCCTGGAGGATGTTAAATGAGCACTTGGGAAGAAAGTGTATTCTGTTGTTTTTGGATGCAATGTCCTATAAATATCAATTCAGTCCATCTTGTTTAATGTATCATTTAAAGCTTGTGCTTCCTTATTTATTTTCAATTTGGATGATCTGTCCATTGGTGAGAGTGGAGTATTAAAGTCCCCTACTATGATTGTGTTACTGTAGATTTCCCTTTTTATGGCTGTTAGTATTTGCCTTATGTATTGAGGTGCTCCTATGTTGGGTGCATAAAATATTTACAATTGTTATATCTTCTTCTTGGATTGCTGCCTTGATCATTATGTAGTGTCCTTCTTTGTCTCTTGTAATAGTCTTTATTTTAAAGACTAGTTTGTCTGATATGAGAATTGCTACTCCAGCTTTCTTGTGATTTCCATTTGCATGGAATATCTTTTTCCATCCCCTCACTTTCAGTCTGTATGTGTCCCTAGGTCTGAAGTGGGTCTCTTGTAGACAGCATACATATGGGTCTTATTTTTGTATCCATTCAGCCAGTCTGTGACTTTTGGTTGGAGCATTTAGTCCATTTCCATTTAAGGTAGTTATTGATATCTATGTTCCTGTTACCATTTTCATAATTGTTTTGGGTGTGTTATTGTAGGACTTTTCTTTCTCTTGTGTTTCCTGCCCAGAGAAGTTCCTTTAGCCTTTGTTGTAAAGCTGGTTTGGTGGTGCTGAATTCTCTTAGCTTTTGCTTGTCTGTAAAGATTTTAATTTCTCCATTGAGTCTGAATGAGATCCTTCCTGGGTAGAGTATTCTTGGTTGTAGTTTCTTCTGTTTCATCACTTTAAATATGTCCTGCCACTCCCTTCTGGCTTGCAGAGTATCTGCTGAAAGATCAGCTGTTAACCTTATGGAGATTCCCTTGTGTGTTATTTGTTGTTTTTCCCTTGCTGCTTTTAATATTTTTTCTTTGTATTTAATTTTTGATAGTTTATTATGTGTCTTGGCATGTTTCTCCTTGGATTTATCCTGTATGGGACTTTGCGCTTCCTGGACTTGATTGACTATTTCCTTTCCCATATTAGGGAATTTTTCAAAATAATCTCTTTAAATATTTTCTCAGTCCCTTTCTTTTTCTCTTCTTCTTCTGGGACCCCTATAATTCAAATGTTGGTGGGTTTAATGTTGTCCCAGAGGTCTCTAAGACTGTCCTCAATTGTTTTCATTCTTTTTTCTTTATTCTGCTCTGCAGTAGTTATTCCACTATTTTTCTTCTTCCAGGTCACTTATCCGTTCTTCTGCCTCAGTTATTCTGCTATTGATTCCTTCTAGAGAATTTTAAATTTCATTTATTGTGTTGTTCATCATTGTTTCCTCTTTAGTTCTTCTAGGTCCTTGTTAAACATTTCTTGTATTTTCTCCGTTCTATTTCCACGATTTTGGGTATCTTTGCTATGATTATTCTGAATTCTTTTTCAGGTAGACTGTCTATTTCCTCTTCATTTGTTTGGTCTGGTGGATTTTTACTTTGCTCCTTCATCTGCTGTGTGTTTCTCTGTCTTCTCATATTGCTGCACTTACTGTTTTTCTGGTCTCCTTGTCGCAGGCTGTAAATTTGTAGTTCCCATTGTTTTCGGTGTCTGCTCCCATTGGCTATGGTTGGTTTAGTGGGTTGTGTAGCCTTTCTGGTGGAGGGGACTAGTACCTGTGTTCCGGCAGATGAGTATGGATCTTGGCTTTCTGGTGGGCAGGACCATGTCTGGTAGTGTGTTTTGGGGTGTCTGTGACCTTATTATGATTGTAGGCAGCCTCTCTGCTAATGGGTGGGGTTGTGTTCCTGTCTTGCTAGTTGTTTGGCATAGGTTGTCCAGCACTGGAGCTTGCTGGTCATTGAGTGGAGCTGGGTCTTAGCATTGAGATGGAGATCTCTGGGAGACCTTTCGCCATTTGATATTACATGGAGCTGGGAGGTCTCTGGTGGACCAATGTCCTGAACTTGGGTCTCCCACCTCAGAGGCACAGGCCTGACACCCAGCTGGAGCATCAAGACCCTGTTAGCCACATGGCTCAGAAGAAAAGGGAGAAAAAAAGAAAGAAAGAAAGTATAAAATAAAATAACGTTATTAAAATAAAAAATGAAGAATAAGTAAAAAGTAATTAAAAAAAGAAAAAAGAAAGAAAGAAAAGAACAACCACACTAAAAAACAAATCCACCGATGATAGCAAGTGCTAAAAACTATGCTAAAAAAATGGACAGACAGAATCCTAGGACAAATGGTAAAAGCAAAGCTATACAGACAAAATCACACACAGAAACATACACACTCACAAAAAGAGAAAAAGGGAAAAAAAATATATATATATCCTTGCTCCCAAAGTCCACCGCCTAAATTTGGGATGATTCATTGTCTATTAAGGTGTTCCACAGATGCAGGGTACATCAGGTTGATTGTGGAGATTTAATCCGCTGCTCCTGAGGCTGCTGGGAGAGATTTCCCTTTCTCTTCTTTGTTCGCACAGCTCCTGGGGTTCAGCTTTGGACTTGGCACCACCTCTGCATGTAGGTCGCCCGAGGGCATCTGCTCTTCGCCCAGACAGGACGGGGTTAAAGGAGCAGCTGATTCGGGGGCTCTGGCTCCCTCAGGCCGGGGGGAAGGAGGGGTATGCATGCGTGGTGAGCCTGCGGCAGCAGAGGCCGGCGTGATGTTGCACCAGCTCGAGGTGCACCGCGCGTTCTCCTGGGGAAGTTGTCCCTGGATCCCGGGACCCTGGCGGTGGCGGGCTGCACAGGCTCCCAGGAGGGGAGGTGTGGAGAGTGACCTGTGCTCGCACACAGGCTTCTTGGTGGCAGCAGCAGCAGCGGCCTTAGCGTCTCATGCCCGTCTCTGGGGTCCGTGCTGATAGCTGCTGCTCATGCCCGTCTCTGGAGCTCGTTTAGGCGGCGCGCTTAATCCCCTCTCCTCGCGCACCAGGAAACAAAGGGGCAAGAAAAAGTCTCTTGCCTCTTTGGCAGCTCCAGACTTTTCCCGGACTCCCTCCCGGCCAGCCGTGGCGCACTAGCCCCCCTCAGGCTGTGTTCGCGCCGCCAACCCCAGTCCTCTCCCTGCGATCCGACCGAAGCCCGAGCATCAGCTCCCAGCCCCGCCCGCCCCGGCGGGTGAGCAGACGAGCCTCTCGGGCTGGTGAGTGCCGGTCGGCACCGGTCCTCTGCGGGAATCTCGCCGCTTTGCCCTCCGCACCCTGTGGCTGCGCTCTCCTCCGCGGCTCCGGAGCTTCCCCCTCCGCCACCCGCAGTCTCCGCCCGCGAAGGGGCTTCTAGTGTGTGGGAACCTTTCCTCCTTCACGGCTCCCTCCCACTGGTGCAGGTCCCGTCCCTATTCTTTGTCTCTGTTTATTCTTTTTTTATTTTGCCCTACCCAGGTACGTGGGGAGTTTCCTGCCTTTTGGGAGGTCTGAAGGCTTCTGCCAGCGTTCGGTGGGTGTTCTGTAGGAGCAGTTCTGCGTGTAGATGTATTTCTGATGTATCTGTGGGGAGGAAGGTGATCTCCGCGTCTCACTCCGCCATGTTGAAGGTCTTGGCATCTGTTGTTTTTATTTTCTCCCTCTTTTTTGTTCTGTATTTTCCAAACTTTCTACCATTGTAATTAGATAAAAATAACTTATTGTTATGTCCTAAGACATAATTCACAACTGTTTACCTCTCAAATTTTTAAAATAATTTAAAAACTACTCGCTAGACAATAAGTTGATTCTTTTGAAATCAGCTTAGAAATACATATCTAAGCTTTAACATATACATTTACTTTGAACTAATAATCCTACTTCTGGGATTCTATTCTAAGAAACTCCTTTAAATTTCAAAAGGGCGTTATTTAAAAAATTTAATTATAGTATTCTTTTTTAAGAGAAATAAATCTGAATAAGCCAAATGTTCAACAAGAGAGAAGTGAAAACTAGTCTACCCGTTTGAAGAAACCTTATATATGTGTTAAAATCACATGTGTGAAGAACTTATTACCACTGGGAAATAAATGGCAACATGTGACTGATGGTTTGGCTGGGTGGGGTGTGTGTAGGGGGATCATCCTGAAAAGGCTTGGGGGAGCCCCCAGAAAGAACCCCCCCTAAATGGGGAGGCCACCTGGTCTGCAGGCCAGGCTCAGCGGTCCTGTTGGGAAGGAGAGGCCAGAGAGAACCCTTGAGTCCCAAGCCATGCTTGCCAGGAGACCCATGTGCCAGGCCCAGCGAGCATGGAGGGGCTCCCACTCCCCGGGAGCACAGCAGAGAGGGCTTGCCTTTCTCCTCATTCCCTGCCCAAGGCCCTTCCATACCCAACGGCTGCCTTCTCTCCCACTAAATCCACCTGCAGCCTCAGAATCATTCTCCATATAGCATTCTGGAAGGTACTGTGCCCCCTGGAAGTGACCCTATGAAATAAACCTGCGAGCCAAGCCTTGGAGGTAAAAGTGCATGTGGAGACTCATGGGCCATTAATCCTGGCAGAGGGTGTTGGTGGAGGGGCAAGTTCACCTTGACCAGGGCCATCAGTACCCTGATAGGAAAGGCCCACCTACAAAAAGGTCAATTGTCAGAAACAGTGGTCACTGACCTGGGGAAAATGTTTCTTTAAGAATCATGTGCGTGGTCATGGTTTCATTTTCATTTCACTCTAGGCTACGTAGCCCTCTTTGGTTGCTCCCACCCTTCTTCTCAAGGCTATTTTAATGACCTGATTTAGTGCCCTTGGGAGGGGCTGCTGTCTCCCAAGGTCCTGAGCAAAGCCCTTTGGTTTGCTCAGTGGATGTTCAGCTGTGTGTGGACATCGCCTGATGCAGCCGTGACTTTGAAATCGGGATGCTATTCTTCGCCATCCTTCTTGCCGGGGTCCAGGATAAACACGGGGATGCAGGCTCGCACTCCTGAGCAGACCACAGATAGCCAATGGCGCCCCGCAGAGCAGAAAGACTTGCTGACACAACTTTGATGGATGCCAGGCCAGGATGTGAAGGAATTGGTCATTCTCTCATATGATTCGTCCAATCTTACAAAAAACAATCATTTCTAAAATGAACAGAACCATAACTGTTGCTTGAAAAGAAAATCATGAAACATAGAGATATTCTCAGTGCCAAACGCATGATCCCAGCAGTTGAATATCCTCAGGGATGCCTCTCTAAGTTCAGATTGGAAAGATTTAAAAACTGCAGGAGTCTCAAGGATTTGCAAGCAAGCCCTCTACATCTATGTCAGGATGTTGTATCCAAGGGGTGAGCCCTCTGAAAGGCAAAAAAGAGACAAAATCCCCAGGAATAAATTTCCAAGTGCAAGTTTAAACTTTAAAATCAGTTTCATTTATACCGAATGAGATCTGCAAGGAAGTGACATTTTAAAGTTTCGAGCCATTCAAGAGTAACAAAAACAACCATCATACGGGCCAGAGCCGCTGTTCTTTGATGTTTGAAAGGGCAGCAGACAGAGTGCCCAGGTGGAATTACGGCTGGATCTGAAGGCAGGAGAGTTGAAGAAAGAGGATGAGAGGAAGCATTTGACACTTCCAGACTTTGTCTGCAAACAGTGTGACACGTGGACACGCCCCAGAGAAAGCCAGGGCCACGGGCAGCTGTCTGCTATCTCCCCTGCCTGGGAAGATGCGAAACTGGACCAGAAGGACAGTGATGTTCAGCCCCCCCCCCCCCCCCCCCCCCCCCCGCCGCGGGTCTGGAGACCAGAGTAGGAATTGGTTCATTACTCCAGGATAGAAAGTCTTCCAACTATGATGAACAGAGACGCTGAAGTTCCCGTCCTCTGCTGGGGAGAGAGTGAGGAAAAGTGGCCTCTAGGGTTGAAGTTCTTGGCAAAGATGAGCAAACCTGGCCTGGAAGGGAGCCCTGGCAGAGAGTCCCCGACTCTCTTCCGGTGGCTCAGAGGAGGAAAACAAGCTCCCCACCCAACCGTCTGCTGCCTGTTTAAGCAGCTGCTTGGAAATCAAGTTTTTATAAGAAAATGCAGACCAGAAAACGCTCTGTGGCTCGTGGCTCCAAAACCTGTAAGGCTGGCACATGGTAGCTGATGAAGGCTGTCTTTTTGCCGAGACATGCATGTGAGTTGGTAGTAATGAAACGTGCTTATCTCTGTGTCAGCGAATTTCACTTCCGCAGCGGGTTGTTGTCACAAGATTAGAATGATCTCCATCTCTCAAAAAAGCCTTCAAGGTCATGACTGTATGCATGCCACTGTCATGTGGTTTTCTGGTGTCGGGGAGTTGTTCTAGGAAAATCTGGTTGGTGCAGTTCTTTTCTGGAATAGCGCTGAAGGCTCTTTTTCAGAGGCAAGTCATAAGTCAGTTTTCAAAAAGGCACCTCCTGAAGGAAACAGTGATCAGACCCAGATAAGAGGATGGCCTTTCAGAGGTGCTTTCCCAGCGGTTCAGTGCAGCCCTGTCTACTTAGCTAAATGTATAAAAAAAATCTCTGGACTTAAATGTGATTATCTAGAGATAATAGAAGTTGAGGTGGTTTTTGCTTTTTTTCTTTGTACTTTCACCTAGTTTAAGAATTTTTATCATGAACGTTGTGTTTGCTTTCTATTGCCACTGTAACTAATAACCACAAACTTAAAACAACATAAATATTTGACTTTACGGTTCTGTAGGTCAGACGTCTGGTAGGGGTCTCCCCCGGGCAAAGTCAAGGTGTCACCAGACTGCATTCCTTTCTGGGGGCTCTGGGGATGAATCCGCTCATGATCTCATTCAGGTGATTGCAGAATCCAGTGTCTTGTCGTGTGGGTCCCTTGGGGTCCCTGTTTCCTTGCTGGCCGTCAGCTGAGGGCCGTTCTCAGCTTCTAGAAGCCGGTCGTGCTCCTTGGCTCCCAAACTCCTTTCTCGTCTTCAAAGCCACTTCGAATCTCTCCTGCCTCTTTGTCCCTCTCACCTCTCAGACCAAATCCACTGCCTTTACAGACACTGGGCCCACCAACAAATCCAAGACAATTTCCCTGTTTTAAAGTCTGTTGATTGGGCTTCCCTGGTGGCGCAGTGGTTGGGAATCCGCCTGCCGATGCAGGGGACACGGGTTCGCGCCCCGGTCCGGGAAGATCCCACGTGCCGCGGAACGGCTGGGCCCGTGAGCCATGGCCGCTGAGCCTGCGTGTCCGGAGCCTGTGCTCCCCAATGGGAGAGGCTACAACGGTGAGAGACCCGCGTACCACACACACACACAAAAAAAGTCTGTTGATTAGCAAACTTAATTCCGTCTGCAAGCTTAAACCTCCTCTACCTTGTAACTTAACCTCTTCGCAGGCAATGAAGATCATGGGACCAAGTCCTGCCCCCCCAAATGTTTCTTTTTAATTAATGAAAATAAGTCCTTGAAAAGGGAGCCAAGTTCAATGAGGTGAAGGAGTGGCCACCATCTCTTAGACTTTGTAAAATCAATAATAGTCTAGTTTGGCTACAGAGGGGTCATCACTTCTGTGACTATCTAATTTTCTTAGAAACCTCTGGCTTCTTGAACTCTCAACCAAAATTCCAAATCTCTTGGCCAAACTTTCTTCTGCTTTTTCCTTTAAGAAGGAACGTCTTTGATCTCAGTGACAGGCATGTTTTCCCACGTGGCCACCCCCAACTCCCACCCCACATGCCAATCCTTCAGAAGTCTCACCTGCCCTGCTGGTTTGGTGTGTGACTTTCTTTGGCCAATGGACAGGAGCAAAGGTGATGCAGGAGGAGGTTTGAGAAGAGTTGGCACAGTAGGACCTTCCCTCCTACTCTTTGGACCCCCAAGACCCCCATGTGATGAGCGTGGCCCACAGGAGAATGAAAGATGACTCCCTGTAGAGCCGCCCAGCCCAGCTCAAGCCCTGAGACCAAGCAACCTGCCAGCTGCCAGAAATTCAAAGTTGACCATGCTAGGCTGTCCTGACCCACCCTACCTTTCAGCCAAACACAGAGACCCGGCAAAGCCAGCCTTCACCCAGCAAACACCCTACTGACCCAGACAGTCATGAGAAATGATACTCACTATTTCCTATTTCAAGCAACTAAATTTTGGAGTAGTTTGTTACATAGCTAAGTCTAACTGAACATAACTTAAGAAAAATTTGAAATTGTCAAAAAGTTTAATAAGGGAACAAAAGTCACCCACAATTCCATCAACCAGATATAACCAGTGTGACTATTTAGTGTATTTTCTATCAATGTTTTTCTTTAAAAATTTTTATACAATTTTAAAGATGATTTTCCATTTATAGTTATTCCAAAATATTGGCTATATTCCCCTTGTACAATACCTCCATCAATTTGTATATTTAGTTAGTTACATAGCTAGAGAGTGAGAGAAGAGTGATAAATAGAAAGATGGTAGAAACGCACAGAATTTATATGTGTTATATAATTTAAATCTTACTTCCCCCCCCCCCATAACTACTAATTAGCATTATTTCATGTCATTAACCTTTTCTGGGAAGTAGGGCATTCATTAACTTGGAAACATCTTCCAAACCACTGCGGTTTCCCTTGTAATCAGTCATGCGTACAAGTTCCTTTACCAGGTTGTGTACCGGTGCGTCCAAACAGCATACGTACTCAGTCTAACTGGCTTAGAACAGAACAGACCTTTACCGGCCATCTGATGTTGTCCAAATGTATCTGAATAATTGACTGGGACTGGAGCTTTGATTGGGCAAAGCTGTCCTTGGAGGCAGGAGACAGTTCTTACAACCTTGGCCTTCCTGTGACGTGTGCACCGCCCTAGCTGCAGGTCCCAGCCTGAGTGGGCAGGAAGAGCTGCGGGGTTGAAGTCCTTCTCGGATGTTTACTCCTGAGCAGCCTACCCCCCAGCCTCCCTCACTGCTGGGACATTGACCTCCTGCATGGAACTCACTCTGGAGGAGGAGCCAGCTACTCGGGTCACAGGTCTCCTAGGGAGGCCTGGCTTCTCCAAGAGTATGGGCCTTGTGTTTAGATTTGTTCCCATCCGAGACCTAGGAGAAGAGGCACCTTGAATGGGACCTACAGCTGGGGTCACTTTCAAAAACGTGGTTCCAGAGCCACAAACAAACTCACAGGCAGTCCAGTCCATGGTGGGGATGGCGGGGTGTTCCAAATCATATTGACGAGTTCCAGGGGGAAGTCTTTTCCTCTTTCGCTGGGCTTCCTCCTGCTCCTCCTCTCCTCCTGCAACAAAAAAACGCAGGAGTCTGCCCGGCAGAAATCAACTGTCCCCAGCAGGCTGCGGGAGTGAGGGCCATCCATACAGGGTTTCCTTCCCTTGTGGGAGCGGGGAAGGAAGTATGAGAACACTTCCACGGCCATAGATTCTTTTTCAGCCTGAAGTGGCAAGTGTTAGCTTCTCTAAAAGTCCCAGGAGACATTTGGAAACAGGGCCACCTGACCGGTGTCATGGGTCACAGCAGTGGTCACCCGGCCCTTCTGGTGTCTGCTTGTGCACGGCTCCAGGGAGACGGGGCTGAAGGCAGTGCTGGGGTGGGGGAAGTGGAGGCCAAGGGCATTTGCTCAAAAGCACACGTGTGACAGTCCTGCGGGCCCCCTGGAAGTGAAGGGCTGAGTCTTGTGCCCTTGTGTGGGCATAAGAGCCAGCCTAGGAAATGCAGTAAAGACCCAGATAAATGCAGGAAAATGCAGTGCAGCATGCAGCCTCGTTCTCACTTCCAGGCTGGTGTGACTTAAAGAAACACTGATGAGACTGGAATTACAGTCATCTCCGTTTCCTCAATCTCTCTCCTAGCTCTGCTCTTCTCAGCACTCAAGCTCTCTGATTGTGTTTTCATTCTGTAGCTGTCCCTACGTGCAGAAATCCTCATGAAATGCTCCCAGCCAAAGTCACAGATGCCAGCCCACTGGTGTAATCATTTTGCTGAAGTTCAATGCAAGCAAATATTTGCCTGAAAGATGGGCTTTTCGGTTTAATTGGCGGTGGTTACAATTATCTACATAGGCCCCCAGGTGATTTTAACGCAGCAGTGGATTCTCAATCCCCCTTTACGCAAATGGCAAGCTTTAGGTGGACGTGTCTCTTACAGAAGACCAAAATCACATCTCCGTGATCCTCCTCCTCATGGCGTGTGCCATTTGGACCATGAAGTCACTGCTGGGAATTCTGAACTCAGACACGGAACCAGGGCAGGCATGGTATTTGCATCCCATCAAGCCTCCATACAGAGAAGATTGCTGGTCTTCGCAAGTATTGATAATGTGAGAGTGCGTACGTGCCGTTTTCTGTGATCATGGCAATATGGTGGCTGGAGGGGAAGAGGTGGACTTTCCAAAACAGATCCACGCTATTGAAGCTCTGTGCCAACCAGGGCAGCTTCCTCCTGGGACCTGAGTTCTGCTCCTTTGTGACTCCAGGCCCGGTGCAAATGTGCCCTTGGGGATGGAAAATGTTTCCCAATCCCCGAGAGCTCTGAGACTTTTGGGCCAAATTCTCCCTGTGTGTTACGGCTATGGAAATAGGTTCCCATGGTCCAAAGAATTTAGCTGTTTATATAAAATGTGTACCAAGTCCTCCCAGGTAAGTAGGTTTTAGGCTCTTAAGAATATTGATTGATCAATTGATTGAGTCATTCATTCATTCACTCCTTCATTGGGTCAAACATTGATTGAGCAATGACTGTGTCCCAGGCCCTGTGTTAAATCCTGGAATACCCAAAAGAATAAGACACTGCCCTGTCCTCGAGGGATCTGGAGACACACAGGAAACAAAGGATTCTGCCAGAGGTGCTAAGAGTTGTGACAGAGATGGCAAAAATTCTGTGGGGCCAGAGGAGGTGGCGCTAAGTCTGCAGGAGAACACAGGTCCGTTCAGAGGAGGTTTCCAAAACAGGGTGATATCACAAAGTTGGAAATAATGACAATCGTGTCACAGTGAATATGAAGCAACTGGGACTTTCATATTTTGCTGGTGGGGGTAACAGTTGGTACAACTTTGTTGGAAACGCCCTGGCAGTTACCCTGTGCTTATACCCACGATAAGTGTGTGCGTATACCTACCAGATGACATTTAGGAGAATGCGCATTGCTGGTTTATTCACAATAGTTAAAACTGGAGACAACACAAATTTTCATCAAATAGGTTGGATGAAGAAATTGAGGCCTATTCATACAGTGAACTACTATGCAGCAATACAAAAGAAATAATGTGCCTACTGCCACAGGCAACATGAGTGACCCTCACAGACATAATGATGAGTGAAAGAAGCCAGACACAAAAGACCACCCACTAGGATACTATTTATATCTATGGTGGTAGAAGTCAGCATAGTCATAACCTGGGGCAGAAGTGCTGGAAATATTCTACACCTTTATCTAGGTGGAGGTACATGGGTTTCATACATAAGTGAAACTCGTGAATCTGTATACTTAATATTTAGACACTTTACTGCATTTACGTTATAACTCAATACAATTTTTTTTTTTTTTTTTTGCGGTATGCGGGCCTCTCACTGTTGTGGCCTCTCCCGTCGCGGAGCACAGGCTCCGGACGCGCAGGCTCAGCGGCCATGGCTCACGGGCTCAGCCGCTCCACGGCATGTGGGATCCTCCCGGACCAGGGCACGAACCCGTGTCTCCTGCATCGGCAGGCGGACTCTCAACCACTGCGCCACCAGGGAAGCCCAATACAATTTTTTAAAGTCAAAAATCAAGTAACAAATACAAAAGACAGAATGTGATCACTTAATGTCGAAGAACACACAAAGGATCCCCAAGTTTGTAGGAATTATGAACAATATGCTGGGGGAAAAAAAGCTTTTATTTTCATTTATTTATTTCGGTACGCGGGCCTCTCACTGTTGTGGCCTCTCCCGTTGCGGAGCACAGGCTCCGGACGCGCAGGCTCAGCGGCCATGGCTCACGGCACGTGGGATCTTCCCGGACCGGGGCACGAAGCCGTGTCCCCTGCATCGGCAGGCGGACTCTCAACCACTGAGCCACCAGGGAAGCCCAAAGCTTTTATTTTTAAATGTAAATGTTATAGTTCTAGGAAGAGCACACACGGGTTAGGGAGCACCTTGGGACTGACCTCATCCACATGACAGTGGCCCTGGACAATGCCTTCCTGGACCTCACTACCCGCAGTTTTAAATTGGCGTTAATAGCATTTAAGCTAATAACATCTGAAAATTTCTAATATAGTATCTGCACATAAAAACTTCAATAATGGCTGAAGCAAATATGTCAGTGTTTTCCAAAGTGACTCCCACATTTTTTAAGTGTGAAAACCTATTTCAATTTTTTCCAATGAATTTTCTTATTTTTAATTATAAACATTTTCAAGCATAGAGCAAAGTAGAAAGAAAAGTATAATAACCACACCAGTACATCCATCGAGCCATTTAACAATGTTGACATTTTGTTATATTTGCTATATTCATTTCCTGAATTAATCTTTTTTAAAAATCCATCTTATATTATGGAAAGTTTGAAACATTAAAAATAAGAAAGAGAGAATAATGTAACAAACTACCATGTGCCCAACACCCAGTCCCAATAATTATGAAGTCATGGCTAATCTCGTTTCTGTTATAACCCCACCTACTTTTCCACCTCCCGTCCCCAAATTATTTAGAAACAAATCTCAAATATCACATCATCTCATGTACAAATATTTAAGTTCATATTGCTAAAAGAAAGAACTCTCTTAAAATATAACCACAAGACCACTATCATACCTTTAAAAGTTGATAATAACTTCCTAATATCGAGTATGAATTCAATATTCAGATTTCTACATTTCTGTCATAAAAGATTTTTACAGATTGTTCAAGTCAGGAGCCAAAGTTCACATACTGCATATTGTTGCTATTTTTAAAAATTCTTTTTGAATCCATATGTTTCCCTTATTTTTCTTGCAGTTCTTTGTTGAAGTAGCCTTGTCCTGCATATCAGTGTTTCTCACACTTTAGCATGCGAAAGAATCACCTAGAAAGCTTCTTAAAATACAGATCCCTGGGCCCCAGCCCAGGATAAGTGGCTCTGGGGTAGAGCCTGAGAATTTGCATTTAACAAGCTCCCAAGTGGTGCTGATGCCAGTCTGTGAACCCGTGTTGACTAGCACTGCTCTAGTTTCCCACAGTTCAGATTTAACTAGCTGCACCCCCAGGGTGTCTTTGAATATGTTTCTCTGCTCTTTATACTTTAAAAAAATTTACTTGGCTACCTTTGAACATAGTATTTGTATGCTTTCATCAAGACACACGATGTCTGGTCATCTCTCCTTGAGACATCCATTAGTAGCTTCCAATGATTATTCCTAGATCTGTAATTTCCTTAGGCGTTGCAAAATGGTGACACCCTAATACTGTTGTTTCTTCTTCATTTTTTTTTTTTTTTTTTTTTTTTTTGGCGGTATGCGGGCCTCTCACTGTTGTGGCCTCTCCCGTTGCGGAGCACAGGCTCCGGACGCGCAGGCCTAGCGGCCATGGCTCACGGGCTTAGTTGCTCCGCGGCATGTGGGATCTTCCCGGACCAGGGCACGAACCCGTGTCTCCTGCATCGGCAGGCGGATTCTCAACCACTGCGCCACCAGGGAAGCCCCTCTTCTTCATTTATTACTTGGTGTCTACTTCTATAAAGAGAGCCTTTTCCTCATCAAGCATATGAATATCCCAAGATAGAGTTTATACAGAAAACAGGATAAGTGCTTTAATCTTTCTCTTCATTAACCCATTTTCAAAATAGTACGTTGGCTCCCTAGCATCCTGAGACACTAAAGAGATGTTTTTTGTTTGCTCCTTTTTATCTATCCTAGTGAATTCATAAATACACACACATTGATGTGTTTCAACTCACTCAGTTATTGTTTTTGATGCTCAAACTGTCCCATCTCTGACTGATGGGAGACTTGTCAGGTTAGCTCCTGGGTCCTTGTGACATGACTCTAGTGACTCACTAGCTTCCTTTCTTTTCATATGGCAAGATTTTCCAGGCTTGCCTTATACATTTCTTGGCCCACCGCTGGAATTGGCCATTTCTCCAAGGAGCCCTGGTTGCATTTATTATGAAATGGTACATAGAGACCACAGTCTAGATCCTAGAAGCATTCATCAGTGATGGGTTGGTCATTGTTCCCAGACCTTTTCAGGGAATAAAACTAGAAAAAACATTTTAAATAAAATATGTAATGAGTTTAAAGATTACTTCAGTTAGAATTTAGAGGATATTTTATTTGATCCCATCAATCTTAAATCTCAGAATCACCACCGTAACCCTACAGTCAATAATATGATTGTTAAAAAACCCTTTAAGTTGTTTTATCTTTTGTATGTTCTTTTTATTCTTAGGGTATGTCTTAAGGATGTATGGTCAAATTTTAAAGGCACATGACCTTTAAGGTCATGACACAAGTCAATACATAACTAGGTTTATTTGTTCATTTTGCTTTTGACTCTTAGGGACTCCTTTTTTGAACATTTCAATTTGTTTTATAATTATGTAAGAATATTTTTACAGTTTCAAAATAAAATCTATAAGCCAAAGTATATTCAAAGAAGTCTCACCTGTTCCTTCCCCTCTGTCATGATCCTTTCTTGCCCTTATATGGAATAACTTAAAAATACTTATGGTTTTTTGTTCTTTTAAAAATCAACATAATAATAGTATAACGTTATACACATACACATACATTCATATCACATCTTCTTGGATACATGGTAGTATACTATACACACTTTTCTCCACTTAGCTCTTTTTTAAAAAATATATCCAATTTTAAAAAAATTAGTGAATTAATTAATTTATTTTTGGCTGCATTGGGTCTTCGTTGCTGCTCTTGGGCTTTCTCTAGTTGCTGTGAGCGGGGGCTACTCTTCATTGTGGTACGTGGGGTTCTCATTGTGGTGGCTTCTCTTTGTTGCGGAGCAGGGGCTATAGGTGCGCAGGCTTCAGTAGTTGTGACACGCAGGCTCAATAGTTGCGGCTCACAGGCTCTAGAGCGCAGGCTCAGTAGTTGTGGAGCACGGGCTTAGTTGCTCCACGGCATGTGGGATCTTCCCCAACCAGGGATTGAACCCATGTCGCCTGCATTGGCAGGCGGATTCTTAACCACTGTGCCACCAGGGAAGCCCTCCACTTAGCTCTTGACACCACTTTATAATGTTAAAAATGTTAACATTGGTTAGTAGTTCCACTTTGGGCTTTCACTGATTAAGAAAATAAACAAGGAAAAAAACTTCATTGCATTCAGTAGCACTTTTAAATAGATTTATTTAAATGAATTTATTAATCCTAATGCATTGATATATAATTGGAGAATGTTAGTCCACATGTCTGTTCAGCCCACAATAAATAATACTTGGTACAAATCTCAACAATCAGAAACCACAAAAGAAGAACAACTGATTTTTAATTGTTTTATTTGTTTAGATGTCCTCCTTTAAAAAAATTTAAAATTTTGGAATAATTTTAGATTTATGGAAAAGTTGCAAAGATAGTACAGAGAGTTCTCGGATACCCTTTACCAGTTTCCCCTATTGTCAACATCTAAAATAACATGGTACGTTTGGCAAACCAGGAAACCAACATTGGTACATTACTGTTAACTCAACTCCAGACTTTATTCAAATTTCATTAATTTTTCCACTAATGTCCTTTTTCTGTTCCAGGATCAGACCCAGGATACCACATTGTGTTTAATATCTTTCCATTTTTAATTGACCTAAAAATCAATCAAAGTTAAAGAGCATTCCCATTTTATAGGTGATAAGGGACAGAAACCAAACAGCTTACTGGCAGTGCAACGATCACAGGATTTAAGTCCAAACTCGGTGGAATCTGCTTTTATAAGAGACAATCTGGTTTAGATAAAGAAAATGCAGGCTCTGGAATTAGGCAGACCTGGTTTTGAGGCCTCATTTGGGTTTACTACTTAGGAGTTGTGAGGTCTTGAATATTTACAGAGCCTTAGTTTTTCATCTGTAAAATGGGAAACTAAAATATACCTCACAGGGTAATATGAAAGGTGATAAATGATATGTGTGAGGTGTTTGGTTATAAGGAGAGCTCAATAAATGATAATAGCCATTCCCATAGCATCATTGTTGGTAGACCTATAAGTAGCACTTGGGGACTAACTGGATGTCTGGTAATCTGCTCTCCAGAATACAATTCTCTCTTATAAAGAAGATAGGCAATTTTTATCCCAGCAGCTAGCCATGGGGTTTCAACTCAGATATGCAACCTCCGATTAAGTGGCCTTAAGCAGGGGCGATTTTAGGGGGCCATTTATCGCCCAGTCTCCTGGACTAACACATCAGTTCCTGGCATCTTTAAGATGAGGCTTTCCATCAGCAGCCATTGAGGTTACCCTGTAGGTATTTTACCAGAAAATAAGCATCTAATACATTAACTTATATATTGTTTTACTTCTGAAAGGACTGTTGACACTTTTCAAGTGCTTTCTGACAAGATTTTTTAAAAAAACAAAAAAACCAAAATGCTCTTTTGAGGAAAATTACCGCAGCCTTGATTTCTGGGGTGTGTGTACATGTGCACCTGTGCATATGTTTCTTCCTCTTCTTCTTTTCCAGGGATCCGAGAAATTTTGTGCCACTTTCCAAAATAGTACTCAGAAGTAGGTCAGTAAAAGAGCTGTAAAATAGGTCAATTGCCATAAATCTAAGCAGAAGAAGGAAGTGGCATTCAGCTCCAGAAAGACTATGTTTAGACCTCTGGTACCTGCTCTGATAATGCCTAAAGGACCATTTGTGGGGAGGGAGACATCAGATACTCTATTGTACCTTCGCAGACCTCATGCATTTTCTTTTCCAGGTTGGTCACCTCTAGGATGGAGATCATGGGTGCTGGTCATCGGGACCAAGAGGGTAGATTGAAGCCTGATGGTCATTAGCAAGCCCACTATAGGCTTGGGGACAACATGCTGCCTGAGGGTGGATAAGCAGGGGACTTTTTTCCCCCCTCTGTGGCTATAGGTAGGGAAGTAGCTGGCTTTGAAGAGCAAAACCATTCTTCTGGGTAATGCTTCTGGTATTCCAAGGCACTGCAGCCGGACACGGAATCCAACCCCACATCACCCCCATCCAGAGTGATGCTGCAGTTCCCTCTGTGCTGCTGGAAAGGAGCCTAAAGGATTAGGCTGCAGGAATGGCTTTTACCTTACTTCAGTGGTCTCCTCTTGAATGATATGTGGCTTCCTCACCACGGTGGCTCATTTTTCCATACGGCACATGAGACAGTCTACATCCTGTCCCCAGAGAGACAGCATTTTCCTGATGGTGTGGGATTTTTCTTTCCCAAGACTAGGTTTTATATGGTTTCTTGGCACTCTTCCAGGTGCAAGGGGCTCTCTAATATATGAGATTATGATTTTTCAAAAACCATCAAATTTGATTTTGTGACCCAGGCTTTTCCATGTGACTTTCTGAATTATTACCAACGCACATTTCTGGTTTTAAATTATTCTGACTCATGCTCTTGTTTTTTCCATTGTTGGCAATATCTCCGAGTAACCACAATCCTTATCCATTGTCTGATTACCAGAACAAAACACAGTTTGAAGTTTGTTTGGAGTTTTAAGAGAGTTTTATTTTGTTTCTATTAAATTGAAAATAGTACCGGAAGTAAAAGACTTGGTTAAAAATCGAAGATTTTAGAAAACAAAACATGTCCTGGTGCAGATTGCTAAGCTCTGTGGAAATCAGATCTAACTTGATTTGCAATGGTAATGGGTCTTAACTGGAACGATTATAGAGGTTATTGGGAGATGCTGGTTATTGGCTGGGAAAGAAATGAAATATTGCCTACTTACCTTCTTAGACCTCAGCAATAAATACCCTTGCAGGGAATCGCTGTTCTTGAGCCTGGAGTGGAAAGCCATACAGAGAGGAAAAGTAGTAAAGACCCAAGTGGGAACGTGGTCACACACAGGCTCATTTATCTACTCAACCAGAAATTGCTGTCCCATCGCTTCGCCAGGCTCGGGGCTGGGCTTGGGCGTATCAGGTACAACGGCGAGCCGGTGAAGGAGTCCAGCCGCCGAGGGGCTCCCTGTCTGGTAAGGCGGGCGAGCTTAGACGACAGAAATGCCAGCAGTGGATCCCCAGAGCTGTGTGAGCAGAAAGAGGAAGGCCCCCCTTTGCCTGGAGTCAAAGAGAAGACAACACAGAGGAAACGGCACCTCTCCGGACCTTGAACAGTGAATCAGTTGGTAGAAAGGGGGAGAAGCACATTCTGACACTGAGAGAAGCACATGGAAAACCGTGCAGGGTCAAACACTTTTCAAATGTTGAGCGGTCCCATGTGGCTGAAGGATGGGGCTGTGCATCAGGGGTGGGAGAAAGATGAAGCTCGGAGCGCTGTCTGTGCTCAAATCCCCGATACTCTCGGCTACCCCGTGGAGGAGACTCCATGTATTACTGACGGCAGTGAGGATCCAGGTTGTCAGATGTTCACTTTTAATTTTATTTTTAACTTTTATTTTATATTGGAGTATAGTGGATTAACAATGTTGTGTTAGTTTCGGGTGGTCAGCAAAGGGATTCAACCATACGTATACATATATCCATTCTTTCTCAAATTCTTTTCCCATTTAGCTTATTATAGAATATCGAGTAGCGTTCCCTGTGCTCTACAGTAGGTCCTTGTTGGTTCTCTATTTTGTATATAGTAGTGCGTATATGTTAATCCCAAACTCCTAATTTGTCCCTCCCCCCAACTTTTCTCCTTTGGTAATCATAAGATTGTTTGCTATGTCTGTGAGTCTGTTTCTGTTTTGTAAATAAGTTCATTTGTATCATTTTTTTTTTAGATTCTGCATATAAGTGATATCATATGATACTTGCATTTAAAAATAGAATGACAGGAGAAAAGCTCCAGGAGCCTGTGACTCTCACTGAGGGAGGTACCATGACTCCCCCAGCCTGGGGCCCAGGGGCAGGGGGTGGAGGGGTCAGACTCAGAACGGATTTCGGAGGTTGAACGAACAGGAGGTGATAACTAATTAGAAGGGTGTGGCTGAGGGAGAGAGAAAGGAAGGGGTCAGATATGACTTGTGTTTGGGGCCAGAATCAGCAGAGAGGAAAGGAGACAGAGGATCCTTGGAGCCAGAAGGACCCAGTGTTCAATCCCAGCTGTACCACTTTCAAGTTTTGCATCTGTGGACAAGTCACTTTCCAGAGCCTCTGTTTCCTCTTTTAAAAGAACAGTAATTAGCAAGATTTGCTGAGGGTTGATGAGATCCTGGAGGCCTGGGGCAAGTAGACGCAGGACAGATGCGGTCTGTTGTGATCATTTTAGGTCTTCTCTGCATCAGTGGCTATAGGGGCTCATGAGAATGGGGGCCGTTGTCTGTCTCCCTAACCTGCACAGGGTGCAGAAGGAGCTCTGGGGATGTTTGCTCAACTTCTTTTCTTTATTTTTCAGCCCAGCCGAGGACAAAGAAAGCTGGAAAGTTGCTTGTGAGTATTGCTTCAGAATAGTGGAGGGAAAGGAATGCCAGCAATGCTTCTACCCAGGCAGGCAGTGGTGTGCTTTCCCCACTGATGGGTGTTGGTAGGCTGGTGGTAACGGGGGACCTGCTGAGTCTGGATGTGATGGTAATGAAAAATGTCAAATGCCTGGTAACTGCTAAAAAATGTAGTGACATCAGACCCTAGACCGGAGCTTAGTGCAGGAGGAACAATGGACCCCAGGCTCTAGATACTGGAGTTGGCTTTTCTGCCTGAGTTCATCAAGAAGTTAACGGCAGACAAGAGCCCGGCCTGAAAGTGTCCGTCAAAGAAGTGTGGGAAGTTGAGGTCCAGGAAGTGGACTGAAATAGCTATGGTGAAGAAGCGGGGCCGTGCAGGGGATGGAGGGGGGGGATGGAGGGCCAAACACACCGGTATCAGAGGAGCCAGCCTCCCCAGAGCCACCCAGAATTGCTCCTTTGCCCCAAAGTAGAAACCAGTCCAGGCCTCCGAAGAGAAGTTAAAAGTCTCAACTACAGAGAGACACGCCCTGCTCTGCCCAATAAACCAGAGGCAGGAAACCCTCCCTCTGCTTCCCTCGACCCCATGCAGATCCTTCTTGGAGCTCCGTGGGCACATTTGGCCTCTGCAGTTTCAGAGAAATCAAGAAACTGGAGAGGATCCAAAAGAGAGCAAAAAAACATGATTAAAGAGAGTAAGAATAGGACCCAAGAGGCAAGTTAAAGAAATTGGGGTTGATGTGCCTAAAACAGTAAAGACAAGATGGGAACTGCGTTCAGATACGTGAAGAGGGGCCGCTGGCCAGTTATTCCCCGATTTCAAGAGCACAGAATGAGGGGCGGCAAGTGGCCTAATTTGTCGGGAGAGATCAGGTCGAGGGGGGTTTCATAAACGTCTGCGTGCCTTGGAGTGGGCTCCCGTGGAGTTATTGTACAATAAGGCTGGCCTCCCCAGGGAGAAAACCTGCTGAAGATGTGGAGGTGCGGAGGCCCTGGCTTGTCTCCAAAGCACTGTCCCGCCCCCCCAGCCCCCCGCAAATCCCAGCTCTCCTGGCTTCCGGGAAACCAGGCATCTTTTCAGATGACAAGTGAGTTGGCCAGCCTGGACAGTGGGAGCATCTTTGCTTTTCTCTGGTGGGTCTCTTCCTCCGTGACCTTTAATCACATTTTCTCGTTGACGTGTTCACAGTACAGTCAACAGCAGACGCCTGCAAGTTCTTTGGCGCCTGGTAAAAAATGTCTTACAACTTCCGGCGGTGGCAGTTTAGATCAGATCACTGCGTGACTGGCCAGCCGCCTAGTGAAAGTACTCAGAGAAGCTTGCGAAGCTCCGCCCTGCTGGAGAGCTGCTCCGGCCCTCAGCACTGCTGGCGTGCTTAGGCGTCCTGTCCATAACCGTGCGTTCAGTCACTCATTCAACCGCCATTCGTAGAAGGAAGAGAGGCACGGTGCAGGATGAAGCTGACGTGCCCGCCTCCCCCCTCTGCCCCTAAAACACCAGCCAGAAGACATACGTATCTACAGACAGGATAACAGGGCAATTTGTTAGTAAACCAGGACCCTTGTAAAAGTGAATGGGGGGCACCACTGACAATTATGCTAGGATAAAACTGGGACCTGTGGCTACCCTATCTATAAGTCTTATTCAAAGCTCAAAGACAAGAAGGGAGGTTCCCTTGACATTGAAATTATCAGCAATCCTTGGAAGCTAGAAAAAATATAGTAATGGCATGCTTGTTTTATTAAATATGCACTAGTCCTCTATTGCTGAATAACAAATTATCCCCCAGATTAGTGGCTCAAAACAACAAAAAGTCATTATCTCATGCAGTTTCTGGGGGTCAGGAGTTCAGGAGCCGTTCAGTTGGATGCGTCTGCCTCAGGGGCTCTCTGGGAGTTGCAGTCAGTTGCTGCCCTGGGCTACAATCATCTGAAAACTCCACCATAGCTGGGAGACCCGCTTCCAAGATGGTGCGCTGATGTGGCCGAAGGCTGGAGACCTCAGTTCCTCATTTCATTTCTTCCCCATTGGGCTGCCTGAGTGTCCTCACCACACAGCAGCTGCTTCCCCCCCACCACCACCACCAGTGAGTGATTTGGGTCACTCATGCCTTTCAGGACTTGTCTCAAAACTCACACACGGTCACTTTGGCCCTATTTTATTTGTTAGAATGAGTGTCTAAGCCCAGCCTGCATGAAAAGGGAAGGAGATGAACCTTTATTTCTTGAGTGAAGGAGGATCTACAAATATTTGGTCATTCTTGTTGTGAGTTATGTTTGTTTTCGAGATTCCCTGTTTGCCTTTCTCCGAGTCCTGGCATTTCATTCTGCCTGTCCTAGTGATGGTGGCAGTGGATGGACCAGTGCAGCCAAGGGGCTATCTGAGCAGCTGGCACTCTGGCCATGTGGCTCTCTGTTCCTCTTGGGCGTCGTCAATCACTTGCGGTACTTAAAATGGGCTCTCTTGGGGGGTAATGAGTTCCGTACCACAGCAGGCATGTAAGGGGAAGTTGGATGGTCAGTTGACAGGGTGACACAGATAAGTATAGATGGGGGAAGGGAGCCAGCCTAAGTGACCTTCCGTGTCCCTTCTAGCTTGAGCATCCTTGAGTCCCTGATGGCCCCCAAGAGCATTCTTCCTTTGGCGTTCGGATGGACTACTTAAGCACCGATTCTGTGCAATAATGGAAGTATCAGAGCCAAGAGGGGTTAATCTGTCCAGGGGAGGCTCTTTGGGGGCAAGTTCCTAGAGGTGAAGGCATAGGCTCTTGAAGTGAGAAGATCTAAGAAAACAAACGTGGACTCCATGTTATTATAGGCTGAGAGGATCATGGGTTTCAATCTTCCCAAGAGATGGAATTAAAGCGATTTCCAAGAATCTTAATCATGGGGCGATTGTGTTTGTTTACTTTTGCAGCAAGCCTTGGGAACCGTGCTTGGAGAGATAAAAGCTGTCTTGCGAGCCTGTGTCTGCAGCTCCATCACTAGGTAGAGCGGCAAGTAGGCCGACCCTTCCCTTCCAGCAGAAATCAGGAGGGGCTGCCTGTAACGTCCTGCCTTAGGAACGTTTGTCTCCATTTTTTCACCTGCTTGGACTCAAAGCAGATTGAACTAAATGTGAGCTTGGGTGAGAAATAAGTGCCCTGTTCATTGTGAATGCCCATGCTGCGGAGCAAAAATAGCACACAGGAAACGGTATTGCAAAGGTCAATTCTTCTGGAAAGGAAAAGACAACAAGCCATCTATCTGAAATTTTAATGAGCAGACCCTGGCCTCTGACCTCATGCCTTTACCCAACAATCCAGTATTGAATGCCGTGTCTGCTTCCATTTCCTGCGGGGGCGGAGGCAGAGCTCCCGGCCAGAGGCCGGCCATCTGCCCGACATGGGATCCGCCCTCTGCCTAGCTGGCTGTTATTGAGGGTCATGAAGTCATTATGGATAGAGTGTCAGCCCAGGCTCCTCGCTTCACAGAGATGGTGGATTAGAAGGTTGAGAAACCAGGGCTAGTGGATAAGATTTTCTTCCCTATCTTTCTTTTTTCCCTCTGCATTGACTGTTTTGTTTCATTCAGTCAAAAACAAACCAAGGACAGTCTTGGGGGCACATTTAGCCCTTTGGAGAGAGCTTTGCAGCTTCCAGGTTTAAAAAAAAAAATTGGACTTCTATAGTCAAGAGCTGAATATTAAAGGAGAAAAAGAAATGGACCATTAGGAGAGACAGTGTATAAAGCCCCCGGTCCAGTGCACAGTGCATATTACGTCCACTATGAGTAAACAATTTAACCCCGTCAGAAAGATTCAAGAGGCCAGCAGCTGGGCTCATCCGAAAGTGAGTCTCCCTCATTGATCTCAAAGGAAACCATTTAAAATTCTCTTGTGCAGTGTCTGAAAGTTCTGTGGAAAAGAAACATCAGAATCACCTGCGTACTCACTAAAACTGTCCTTCCCAGACCTCTCTGTAAGAAGGATCGCCAGGGTAAATGCCAAATTTGAATTCTTAACATCAGGAATCCCGTGGCTTGGGGAGGCGTCCTAGCTCATTTAATGCTCACTACCACCTGGGAGGTTTGTATTTTACTTTCACTTAACAGATGCTAAACCTGAAGCTTGGAAATCAGAGCTAAAGACACAGGCTGCATCTGCAAATCGATCTGGTGTGGGCTCTGACCTACTTCTTAGCCCTGTGACTGCAGGAAAACGATTGAACCTCTAGACACGGCAATTTCCTCATCTGGATCTTCAGGATTTTAAAATGAAACCATGCACGGGAAGCACTTGATCACAATACTCCAATTATATGAATATGTAATAAATAACATAGTGGTTAACAAACAACCTAATGATTATTAAAGAGGCCAAGTAAGCAGCTCACACCGTTCAATAGTTGTGACTGATCAGTTTGTCCTACCAGACAGAAGAGTCTTTGAAGGCAAGAGGTATTTCTCATCTGTCTGGTTTCCCAAGTCCGTAACAGAGCGTTGCTAATTGCTGATTGAGCAAATGAATGAACAAAGAAAGGACAGACAGAGGGGTGAGTAGTAGGGCTGGATTTAAACTGGGGCTTGGACCCAGGCCTGGCTTCCAGATGGAGTGCTGAGATGTCCTGGCATTGAGAAGGGTGTCCTGGGGCCAGTGCCTCTGGCTTTTTTGGGGTTTTTTTTTTTCTAAAAAGGCCTGCACGTTGTTCAGAGGGGCTGAGCTGGTCCTCGCGAACACTGCAGAAACCTGGGGGGTGGGAGGAAGATAGGGGAAAAGCCACTTTGCAGTAAAAAGAGATGGTGAGGAAGGGAGTTCCCTCAAATGCTGCCTACACGCCTCTTGGCATGGGGCTTCGCTCAGAAATCGGTGGGAGGTCACAGGACAGATTTCTGCCGGTGATTTTCCCTCCAGGCTGCACATGAGAATCACCTGGGGCTTTGGAAACTATTCCGGCTCCGTCCGTCCATGGCTGGAGATTCTGATTCACCTGAGTGGCGGTGTTACTATCTCCCTGGCCCTTAGGGTTCAGATAGGTGGCCACGGCTGGGGATCATGGAGGTTCCACAAGGTGGGGGCCACCCATCCTTGACCCCTCCTGCTCCTATAGTCTGTGTAGTCCTCTCGTTGCTGCTTCCCGCGGTCTCGGAGAGGGCAAGTCCCGTTGTTAAAACGGCTATTATGTCTCTTTGAGGCCTTCCTAGGCAGAAGAGAAGGAGACCGCCTAGAACTCGGCCTGGGAGGCAAGGCCCTCCATTCACTTCACGGGTATTTCCCAGTGGCCCCCGGCCCCGCGGCCTGTAGAGGCCCATTTCAAGGGCGTGGGAGGGCACCTGGGACTCTGTGTTCTTAACAGACAAACCCAGACGTTTCTCACGATCAGGAAAGTCTGGGGAAAATCGCTGTGCGCTTTTTTTTTTTGGGGGGGGGGTCCTGCCATGGAGGAAAAACTTGATCCAATCTATCAACGTAAAACCTAAAGCAGTGCATCGAAAGCAGGATGCCCAGACGTCGCGTGCCTGCAGGTCCAAGTTCATTCTCTCGCACGAGATGTCCATTTGGGGGCTTAGGGGACGGGGCCCGGGGACGGCCGCCTGGGCGGCGGACAGCCTCGCCGACCTGCTACCCGCGTTCCGGGAGCGAGCAGCCGAGTCATCATTTCCAGCCTCAGACTCTGGAAAGCTGGACGGTGCAGCCGCGTGTGCTTTTGGCAGCCGGGCGCCCGGGGCCCCGCGGCCACATCATCCCGGGGCGGGGATGTGTGCGCTCCGGACGCCCGCGCCGCCACCGAGCCACGTCTGTGCCGCCGCCGGGGCGCGCGGCCCGGGAGGCGCCTTGCCCCGAGCCGCCCCGGGGGTGGGCCAGAGCCGGCTCTGGGCGGGACCCTGGCGGGGGCCCCTGACCGGTCTCTAGGACCCGCGGGACGCCGCGGGCGGGCGGGCGGGGGTGCGGGGGAGACCATAATTTGTTCCGTGGTGATGAGAACGGTGACTGTTGGCTGTGGATCCATTTCACAGGCCTGCCTCCTCTCCCTAACGATCTTCCTCGTCCCCGGGCCAACTCGGACAGTTTGCTCGTTTATTGCAACGGTCAAGGCTGGCTCGTGCCAGAACAGCGTGCGCGCGCGCACACACACGCACACACACACGCGCCGGGGAAAACTTTTTTAAAAAAATGAAAGCCTAGACTAGCTCTTCAGCGGCCGGGCGCTGCGCGAGGGGTTCGGAGTTGACTCCCCGCAGCAGGAAGTCCCTCGGGCCGCGACGCCCGGCCCCCGCTCGGCGCCCGCGGGGGATGGTGCAGCGCCCGCCGCCCGGCCCCGAGAGCTGCTGCTGCACGGAAGGCCGGCGACGATGGCAGCGCGCCCGCCGCCCGCGCCCCCCGCCCGCGCCCTCCTGCTCGCCCTGGCCGGGGCTCTTCTGGCGCCGCGCGCGGCCCGAGGTAAGTCGCCGAGCCCAGGCGGCTCCCCGCCGGTCCCCCGCTGTCCCCGCCCGCCCGCTGGGGACTCGCCCTCCGGGGGCACCACGCGCCGCACGGGGGGGACGCCGAGTGGCGGGATTGCCCCGCGACCCGGCGCGCGGGGACGCGGCTGCGGAGCCCCCGGGCTCGGGCTCCCGGCTCGGAGGGGACCCCCGCCCCCCGGCCCCCACCCCAGGTGCCAATTCCCGGGGGAAGGAGGGAGCCCTTGGCTCCGGGCCTGGAAGCCGCCGGCGCGTAGCCCGGGTGGCCCAGCCTCGGGGCCGCTGCCGCGTGTCCTCCCATCTCGGGGATCATTTGCCAGGGTATCTGTGTCTTGACAGTTACACGTGTCGCCCGGGACGATGCGCGTCGGGTCGTCTTACCCTGTCCCTTAGTGAATCCCCCCATCTCTAACTGGTCAGCCCTCCATGAGGTTTCCTGTGCACCCCTGCTCCCCCTCGGATACACCTGGGGGGACGCCCAGTAGCCGCGCAGGTGAGCCGTCCTCGTGCCCGCAGGTGTGCCTGCGGCGTTCCACGGCGCTCTCCATTTTAAAAATGGACTCTCTTGCCTACTTCTTGAATTTTCTTTCCCTCTCCTTCTAATTCCGGATACCTCCCTAGTTGTCAGTGGCGGCTAGATTTGAGCAGAATCTTTGTTTCCCGCCACTCCCGTCAGGTTCTCAGCTAAATAATCGCTTAAGTCAACCTTGTGTAAAGCGACAGCTCATTTCCACGTTAAGCCAAAGTGTGGCTATTATAGCTGTTTTATAGATCTAGGTTTTCCCGAGTTGTATCCCCTTAAATGGGTACCTGTGGATCTTTCCGTTTTGCACAATGAGAACTCGAACAGCAGGTGCCTTTTTAAAAAATCGCAAGTTTCTGCCCGTCGCCGTCACCGCCACTGCCGTCTTTCTGCCGCTAGAGGCGCTGTCGGCCTACCGATGAAAGACTTGCCTTGGCCTCCAGCTCGAAATTTCTGTGAGTCTATGTAACAGGCATTATTTTTCAACAACTGGCCTCAATCACAAACCGTTATTACCTTATGATACGTTTAATTTTGTAATTGCCACTGCTGCCCTCCACCCCACCCCACCTCCGTACCCCACCGCGTCTAATGTAATGTGGCTAAAACCCAGCTCTCCATAAAATCCACACGGCAATGAAGACCAATTTGAGAATTAATGATTAAGTAAAAAGATTGCTCAAAGCAAGGAAGAAGCAATGAGAACGCCAAGAAAGAATACTGCTGACTGTTGAGTTAAAAAAACTCTATGATCTGCAAGTGAAAATAATAGTTGTCAAAAATGTTCTGAAAGACTTTTGTACAAATGGGTCCTTTTGAGTATTTATTGAGAAAGAACTTTTAAAAAACTGAAACAGAATCTCAAAGTGTGCCTGAGGTGGCCTTGGACTTGACACATGCTCTGTACACAGAAACGGAAGTCCACTGACCATGGACAATACTTTTTTTTTTTTTTTTTTTTAGAGGAAAATGTTTACTAAATCAAGCTAATAATGGGAAATTATTTCATGGAGGAAGGACTTTTATTATTTTATGACTGCAGCTTTGGTAGAGGTAGTTTTTCCTTAGGATAGATATGACTCAGAATAGAAAGCCTAAACATTTAGAATGGGTTACATGCTGTGATATCCCAGGATTCACTGCTTGTTTATCCTTGGATTCTCGGTATCGAGTTTTAAGTCAATCAGTGCACCAAATCACAGCACATAATGAAACATTTCTTTGTGTTGGCAAGAAAAAGGGAGGAATTACTACTTGTTGAAGGCAGAGCATATTTTGGGTTTTGTCCCTCTGTGTGTTACCGTTCGTGGGCATCTCAGCTCTAACAGGTCCAAAACAGAACCCTAGATCCCAAACTCTCTATTCCTGAATCCATTTTCCAACCCGTGCCCCCATCTTTCCAAGTCGGTAATAACATCCTCTGCCTTTTCCAGATGCCTCATGCAAACACTTAGAAAGTCATCCTGAGTCTCTCCTTTCCCTCCACAAGCCACCAACCTCCAAAATGTATTCTCATCTACCCACTTCCCCGTTTCAAGTGGCCTTCCCCAGCCTCGGCCGCTTTTTCCCCCCTTCTGTTGATCTCTTTTGCAGAGCCTCTTATCCCTCGTGCAGTAGCCTCCTAACTCATCTGCTGGCTTCCCCTCTTGTCCCTGTGAAATGTACTCTTCCCAGCACCACAGCCAGAGTCATCAGTCTCAGTCAGGAGTTGGATCATGCTGGTTTCCTGTTTAAAACTCTCCAGTGACTTCCTACGGCTCTTAAAAAAATCCAAACCTCAGTATAACATATTTCCTGTTTTCCTCTGTTATCTCCTTTCTCACCACTCTCTCCCGTGCTCACGACTCCATCCACACTGACTTCTCCTCTTTCTGACTTTCCAGTATAATACCCGCCATAATAAAAAAACAATATTTAACGTTTGCACCATGAAGCAAATATTGCTTATGGTTGAGCCACACAGCGTTCTGTAATTCCTTTTTCAACTTTTTGTTTTTCCTAGAGCTAATAATTGCTTTTTGTTTGTTTGTTTGTTTGTTTCTTTTTTTTTTTTTTTTTACCGTTTTGCTTTGTTTCTTGTGTACCAATCTGTACCTCCAAACCCTCTGGGAGAATCGGTAAGCTCCTTCCAATATGATCAAACACATCAGGTAATCTATTCACTGTTTATTTTTTCTTGGTATTATCTCTCTTGGAGCCCTTTTCTTCCTGCTCCAGTGTGAACTGGTTACATTTTAGGTTTGCATGTCAACTGTTGTCTCAGGACTGCTCTCTTGCCGAGATGCTGGAAACTCCTCTTACATCCTTCCTGTGTTGGATTGCCTGCTTTCTGAGCACCATAACTTTCTTTTTCTAGTTTATGCCTTATTTTTGTGGAGCACATCTTCTAGTAACTTCCTAAAAGGGCATGTGGGAGATAAAATTTTTTGATAACTTGTTAGGAATGTTTAAATACTCCCCATTGCAAGTAACAGAAAACCTGACCACAGTAAGTCCCTTACATACGAACAAGTTCCATTCCGGGAGTGCGTTCGTAAGTCCAATTTGTTCGTAAGTCCAACAAAGTTAGCCTAGGTACCCAACTAACACGATCGGCTGTATAGTACCATACTGTAATAGGTTTGTAATACTTTTCACACAAATAATACTTTAAAAAAATAAAGAAAACAGTTTTAATCTTACAGTACAGTACCTTGAAAAGTACAGTAGTGCAGTACAACAGCTGGCACCCAGGGGCCGGCATCGAGTGAACAGGCAGGAAGAGTTACTCCGTGGAGGAGGTAGGGAGGTGGGAGATGGTAGAGCTGAAGGATCGTCAGCAACAGGAGACGGAGGGCAAGCTGCAATTTCACTCACGCCTGACGTTAGTGGAACCCATGTTCATGTCTTTGAAAGTTCACAGCTTGAAGGTTCGGGTGTAGGGGACTTACTGTACAGCAGTTTTTAAAAAATCTTTACATCCCGAGCGTTTGTGAAGTAAGCGGTGTAGTAGCTGCTGTAGTGAGACCGTGATACTACTAGGCACCCGAGCTTTTACTTTTGCTTGTGTGTCTGCCATACTTACATGTTGGCTTTTGCTTTTATGCTTAATGCCTCATGGTCTTATGATAGCTGCTGTACGTTTTGGCATTATATCTGCATTCTAGGCCATAATAAGGCAAAAGAGGCAAAAAGCGGAGTCAGCAAATCTATTTTATTGGGAAAATAAAAGTATTTCCAGAAACCTTTGTAGCAGATTTTCTCTTGGCTAGACTGTGACACAGGGCCACTGCTTGCTGCATGGGAAGATAGAAAAGTAAATATTTTTAGTTGTATACTTTGGTGTTTCAATCGAAACAGAGCTTTATGAGTAAGAAAGAAGTTTAGAATGTGTGTCTTGCATGCAAATATATATATGCAAACCAACAATTTTATATATATATATATATATATATACACACAAACACATACACACATATATGTATTTCACCCCGGATATATATATTAAAGGTAGTAATATATATCACCTTTGATTGTTAGTTTTTTTAGGAATAAAATTTCAAATGGAAATCATATTTCCTTAGTATTTTATAAGGCATTTCTTCATTGTCTCTATGCCCATTGCCACTTGGGAAGTTGATAGCATGGTGATTGTTAATCCTTTATATGTAGTCTGTTTTCTTTCTCACGGCTTTTATCATCTTCTCTTAATCCCCAGTATTTTTACATTTCATGATAATGTGCTTTAGCTAAATTCTTATCAGTAGTCCTGATGGGATTTTCTGTTTGAACTTTCATGCTGTGAAGTTCTAGTGTACTTTCTTTTATTATTTCTTCAATGATTTCTTCCTCACTGTTTTTGTCATGCTTTTTTCTGAAACTGCTCTTAGCTGAATGTCCTAACTTCCTGAAAACATCCTCTAATTGTCTTCTTTGTTCAACTTTCTGGGAGAGTTTGTTTAATTTCACTTTCCAACCCTGCTACTGAAGTTGTTTATTTCTGCTACTACATATTTAATTTCCAAGAAATGTTTCTTGTTCCATGAATGTTCCTTTTTTTAAAATAAGGTTCTGTTCTTTTATATATATATATATAATGGATGTAAGTTTTTGGTGAGCTCTTGGCATGTATTAAGTTTTACTTTTTACACATTTTTGCTTCGCTGACTTTATTCACACTATTAGCTCTCAGATCCTCGCCCACTCCTGTTTGCTATAATCTCTGGCTTTCTTCAAGTGTCTGTATTTTGGCTGTCTGTTTATATTTAACAATGAGACACTAAAAAGCTGATTGAAACTTCTGTGTGCTTCAAAGACGGGCTTAGTAACTGGTCGGCCTTCACTGGGTTGGGGGACCTCCATACATCACTGACTGTCTTTTTTCGTAGGCTGGTCAGTTTCCCCAAAGAGGAATCTTACAGCCTCCTGCTGAGGACTTAAGCCTGGCTAATAGGGCCTGTGAGCTGAGTAGTAGAGCAGGGTTAAGGTGGATGTCTCACCGATGAGTGTGCTTTGCTTCTTCTTCTTCTTCTTTTTTTTTTTTTTTAATCCTTTTGCTTTCAGTTTGGCACTCTGCTACCACTTCTTCACTCTCAGCTCTGCCGGGCGTCCTCGTGTACAGAATCTCTCTGCTTTAGTGTCTGCAGAAAATACATCTCCTGTCTGATGAAGTGGGAGGGGCCATCACCTAGCTGTGCTGGCTTTGCAAGGGCCCTACAGCTCTAACTTTTCCTTGGACCGTCTTTCAGCCCAGCCTGTACTGACCATCAGAGGTGCCCAGTGCCTCCCATCCCCAAGTCTTTTCAAGGTTCTTCTCATCCATCTCACCTTCTAGATGGCTTCCCTCTTCTCCAGGTAACGGGTTTCCAGTTCTCTCTCCTCTGCTGAGTAGGTAACCACTTGTCTCACCTCTTCTAAAGCCTTGTTGCTTTCTCTTACCTGTTGCTATTTTCTCTCCAATTCTTTGGTTTCTTAAAATTATTTTTATGTTATTATTTATATTGTAGGCTTTCAGGAGGGAGTGCAGATAAACACCTGTGAGTCTGCCATGCACATTTAAAAGTCAGCCCAGGCTTTTATTATGGCACTCTGTATACAGACATGTTTTTTTTTTTTTTTTCCTCTCTCTCACTTGTCATTTGGCTCTTTCTGTTCCTTCCTTGTGGAAACAAAAATTACATCCATTTTTAAATGTTTCAAAACTTTCTTTTAAAAATCTATAAATACTCCAAGTCAACATATACCTAATTGGATAGACATTGCAGCTGTGGAAACTGTAAGGATTTTTTTTCCTAAGGAATGCAACTACATCATCTAAAGAAGCTAAGCATATTTCTTTCTGGTGTAGATGATGCTGTAATGAATTCATTACAGTTGCAGCAAATTTTTTTTTTTTTTTTTTGTATCAGAGTGTGTTCCAGAGGCCTCTTAAAGCTAAACTGTTCCTGCAGTCTCTATGATTTATAAAGACAGGTGTGAGAAACATCTTCAGATGTTCCTTCTGTACCAAATGGCTAGACCTCTAGTCCTTTGGCTGCGTGCCCACTGAAAGCTGTATGAAACAGCTCTGCAATATGTGCAGTCCTTTAATTATCAGCTCTCTGGGTTTGAGAAAGTGAAGTTGGTATAATCTATGCAGAATGTTTTGGGAAATAGTTTCTTGCACTTGTAGTAGCTGTTTCTCTACGTGTGTTTCTGTAGTATTTTATGAAACCTAAAGTTTTCATACAAGCACACGGTTACTTAAAAAGGCAGTTGTTGAGTGCTTCGGTGCCAGAAACTATTGCAAGATCTTTGCATGCACTGTATCATTCAGTCCTTGGGGACGAATCTTGCCCTCACTCTACCGGGGAGGAAACCATGGCTTCGGACGGTTGAGTGTCTGCTAAGTGGCCGATGCAGGGCCATCTCTAGGCACTCTCATGACGGGGACCAGGTCCTAGCCTAGAGGCGTAGTAAACAGTTTGTCATCTATGTACTTTATCTTTGAAATAATCATACTGTCTACAGCAATGTGACTGTAGCATCGTTTGCTTTGGAATGGAATGATAACGCAGTTCAAATGAACTTTACTTGCCAGTTGAAATGTGTGCCTTGAATATCATGCTTTCTGACAAGCTGCCATTTCAGTCCTTATATTTACGCCAGCTCATCCCTCATCCTGGTGCCTTGTGCTTTATTTAATGTTCAGTATACCTTGCCTCCACTTGATCGATGAGATGGAGAAGCCAACTAATTCAGCATCATATTGATATTTTTTATCCTTTAAGCTTTTATGTCATCCCCAGGTGACACTAAGAGCTCAGTTTCTAGGCAGCTGCTTAAAGAATCGGGCAAGCTCGTTGGATTAACTCTGGACCTTCCGTCTGTCCTGGAAACATTGGCCTCCCTGATGCTTTTAGGTGATCCATTCTTAGAACTGTTGTTGATATACCCTGACATCTTCTCTTGGCAGGGTGTGGTAAATACTGGCCTGCAACTTGACCAAAAGGTTCCTTGTTTTGTGTTTTGCTATATTTGTGATTAAACTCAGGATAGGATGGAGCATTTCTCATGAGATCTATGTTCACATGAATCTGAATGTCATCAGAGAACCTGGTTTTACTTTCTTAAATCCTGGTGGTTCGGTGGTGTTCTTGGGAACTTGCATCAGAACTTAAGAGTCGAGGTTATACCTTAAAATGCAGCTGCACTTTGGTTGATGGAATACATGTATTCCTGAAATGAGGCAAGCTAAGCAAAATTTCTAAGCTGAAATAATTTATTCATCCAATTTCAGTATAATTTGAGATATGATCATGAAAAAGGTCATGGAAAAGAATTTTGGCCCCATTATCCATTCCTTCACAAAATGTGAAATATTGTAAAAGTTGAAAAAAAGACATAGAATAAGTTACACATCCATATTGTTGCCAACCATATTTTACTATAGATGCTTCAGAATTTTTAAAATTTAAAGATGTAAAATGTTAAAGCTTATTTGTAATCACTGCTAATTCTCTCCAGCCATCCAGTTCTTCACCTTCTTTCTGAAAAGACAACCACTATTCTGAAATTGGTAGGTAGAATATATATATATGTGTGTGTTCATACATATACATGTATCTCTAATCAATATTTGATATTATTTATGTATTAAATATTATATAAATGGTACCCTACTGTATACAACAGACTTCTTCAGCTTGCTTTATTTATTTTTTTATATTTTTGGCTGCGTTGGGTCTTCATTGGTGCACGTGGGCTTTCCGTAGTTCCAGCAAGCGGGGGCTACCCTTGGTTGCGACGTGCAGCTTTCTCATTGTGGTGGCTTCTCCTGTTGCGGAGCATGGGCTCTAGGCATGCGGGCTTCAGTAGTTGTGGCACACGGGCTTAGTTGCTCCACGGCATGTGGGATCTTCCTGGACCAGGGCTCGAACCTGTGTCCCCTGCATTGGCAGGCAAATTCTTAATCACTGCACCACCAGGGAAGTCCTGCAACTCACTTTTCTAAAAATCAGTGTGTTTTTAAAGACTTATTCTTACTGATACATGTTCTTGCTTCATTCCTTTTAATTGAATGGTTAAACCGTAAATTGTACACTCCTGTGTGGATAAGTATGTTTTCGCCTACTTTTTGATATTGCACTGGTGCAAGGATACTTCTACCTATCTCCTCATATACAGGTGTGAGCTCTAAGGAAGCTATTACAAATGAATGGCTGAATCGGAGGATAAGCCAGTTTTCTGCTTTGATATACATTGCTACTTTGCTTTCTAAAGGTTGCACCCATTTTCATGCCTACTTGTCAGAGAGTTCTGGTTATCCGTATTTTTGCCAATACTTGGCACTTGCAGACTTTTAAATGTTGCCAAACTGGATGTGAAATGTTTCATTGTTTTTATTGGCATTTTCCTGATTCTTAGAGACTTTAAGACTTTTCTTAAGAAATGTGTTTATATTGCTCTTCATGTTTCTTCTTTGGATCACTTATTATTTGCCCATTTTTTCTTTCTAAGTGTGGTTTAAGAAATCCTTCTCTCTTTTCTGAGCTCCAAAAGAGATTTTAATAATTTCTTCTAAATTTTAACTTTTTGCTGTTCACTTTTAGTATAACTGGAACTTATTTTTATTTGTTGTATGAGGGTATGGTCTATTTTGCCTCATATAGATAAGATAACCAACCATCCTAGTAACATTTATTGAATCCTTTCCTCCTTCTGATAAACACCAAGTCTAGACAGATAGGCTTCTGGGTTCCTTGTTCTGCTGGACTAGTTCTTTCATCCTATTTTCAGTACCATACTATTTTCAGTATTCTGTACTATAACGAGTCTTACATATTTAGATTGGTTGGTATATGGTGGTATTGGGGGCAGACAGTGGGGTCAGCTTGGCGTGGTTTGCATATCAGCTCTGTCACCTACTGACATGTGACCTTGGGAAGGCAAGTGACCATCCTGTGTTGTTAGGACTTTTGCAGTTTCAATACTGAAAGTCCCACATCTCAGGACCCCTCAGAGCTGGGCAAACCATGAGGGTTGGTCACCCTAAACCTCAGTCAAATTATGAAAACTCTTTTTTCCCCAGTTACTCCCTTTATGAAATGGTGATAATAATAGTATCTGCCCCCATAGGGGTGTGTGTGAGGAAGATTAAATGAGATAATACATGGAAAGTGCTTTGAACAGGGCCTAGCCCATACTAAGTGCTCAAAAAGGTTAATTTCCTCTTCCTGTCTCCCTTCCTCTCCTTTATAGAATTGTCTTGAGTATTCTTGAAATGCTTCTCATATGAACTTTAGAATCTCCGTGCTAAGTTCTTCAAAATACTCAGTAGGAACTTACAGATTAATTTGGGGAGATTTGACATTCCCATGACATCAAAGCTTCCTGCCATAAATGTGGTCGTTTCTTTGTATGTTTTCTTTAATTTTATTCAGTAAGTTAAAAAATTTTCTGAAGTTCTTGCGCATCTTTTTAAGATATATTTCAAGGTACTCTAAGTACTTACTAGATTCACTCTTATTCTGAATGTCATCACTATTTTCTTTAATTAAAAAATTTTACTACAGCAAATTTTAAACATGTGCAAAAGTCGACAGACTGGTATAATGAACACTCATGTGTCTATTACTCAGCTTCAACAAGTACCAGCTCATGACTAATCTTGTTTTATCTGTGGAATTATGTCTTTTTAAAAAGTTCTAATTGATGTTTTCTTTTTCAGTATAAATAAATGTTACTAATTTTTGTACTTTGATTTTGAATTCGGCAACCATGCTTGATTTTTAAAATAAATTTATTTATTTATTGTTGGGTGTGTTGGGTCTTCGTTTCTGTGCGAGAGCTTTTTCTAGTTGCCACGAGCGGAGGCCACCCTTCATCGCAGTGCGCGGGCCTCTCACTGTCACGGCCTCTCTTGTTGCAGAGCACAGGCCTCCACACGTGCAGGCTCAATAGTTGTGGCTCACGGGCCTAGTTGCTCCGCGGCATATGGGATCTTCCCAGACCAGGGCTCGAACTCGTGTCCCCTGCATTGACAAGCAGATTCTCAACCACTGCACACACCATCAGGGAAGCCCCATGCTTGATTTTTATTAGTTCTAATAGTTTGTAGACTAACTTCATAGAAATTCTAACTATCATCTAAAAATGATGGTAATTTTTGTTTTTTCCTTTACGGTTCTTTTACATTCTACCTCTCATTTCTTTTCTTTCATTGGCTAGCACCTCCACTACAATGATGAACAAAAGTGGTGATTGCAAATGTCTTTGGGTTGTTTTTCCCCAACTTTAATGAGAATAGGTTTTCACCATTGATGAAGATGCTTACTGAAAAATTTTGCTATGCATGTCGTTTAATCTTTTTTTTAATATAAACTAAGAACATTTCTCTATACTTCTAATTTGCTAAAATGTTTTCTTTTTAACATATAAACATGGTTGCTTAATTTTTTAAAAAAACTTTTCCTCAGCATCTGTTGGTATGATTAGTTGTTCATTTGTTGGGTTTTTTCCCCCTCCTCTATTCCGTTAGTAGTGTAGTGAATTATATTAATAGATTTTATGTTGTTAAACCATCCTTGAATTCTTAGAATAAATCTTCCATAATTTGGGTGCATTTTAAAAATACAATGTTGGATCCCATTTACTAAAATTTTATTTAGGATTTTAGCCCCTGTAGGACAATGTTGATAACCACCATTAGTCTTTAATTTTCCTTTCTCCAAATATCTTTTAGTTTTCATTTCAAAGCTTTACTATTAGCCTCAGAAAGTGAGTTAGGGAGTTTTAGTTACATCTTTTTCTATTCCTAGGACAGCTTAGGTATAAGAGGTTATTTTTTCCTTAACAGTTGTTGAAACTTGATTTAATATTATCAAAGCATGGTGTTTTTTCATCAGAAATCTGATAGTTGATTTAATCTCCTTAAGGATTATAGTGCTATTCATATTATCTCTTTCTTTCTGAAATAATTTTGCTGCATTTTTCTTTTGTTGATCGTTTATTTTTGTTTTCTATTTCATTAATTTCTGTCCCTTTCTTCTACTTTCTTGGGGTTTATACTGTTATTCTATTTCTCACTTCTTCTGAAAGCTCTTTCATTTAAGCTGAACTTTTCCCTCCAATTACTGCTTTCATTGTTTTGCTGTTAGGTTTGTGTTATCATCATGGCCAAAATAATCTATACCTTGCATTACGATTTTTTGAGTGCGAAGTTATTTAGACATATGTTTTGATTGGTGTGTATGTGAGAGAGTGTGCGTGTTTTGCTTTCTAAATGGTTGGGTAAGATTAGTTATCTTTGTTGTTGATATCTGATTTTATTACACTGGTGTCAAAGAAAGTGATCTGTGTCCTATTGACTCTCATGCATTTGAAATTGTCCTTATGAGCTAATACCTGGTAAATTTTTATAAAATTACATGTGTGTTTAAAAATAATGTATATGCTCTAAGTATTGGGTATAGGATTCTAGATTTGTCAATTAGATTAAGCTTGTTAACTGATGTCATATCATATATTATGACTAACATTTCTCATTCAGTATTTCTGTGTCTAAGAGAGGTTTTAAGAATCTAATATAATCATAGATTTTCCATTTTTCCTTGTAATTCTGTCAGTTTTTGCATCATACGTTTTGAGGCTAGTTTGTTGGGTCTATTCAACTGTGTACAGCTCCAGATGTGTCTAAGACAAATATTACTGTATCAGTTTTCTTTGGGTTAATATTTTTCTGGTATGTCTTTTCCTATCTCTTTACTTTCAAATTTTCCATGTCATTATCTTTCACATATGTCTATTATAAACAAAATATGCCTAGATTTTAAAACTTTATAATTGCTGTCTCTTAACTCACTAGGTCCATCACTTCATGTGTATTGTGACCTTTGATGTTTTTGAACTCATCTTCCATTTTGTTCTCTATTTACTAAAAGTTTACTGAATTTTGCTATTTTTAGGCACCTTTTTTTTCCTGTCTCCTTTTATATTGCTGAAGGATTTATTTACACCTACTTCTCTCCAGCTCTGTTAATTTAGAGGTTATATATCCTGTTTCCACAATTTAGTAGTACTGTTAAATATCAAACTGCGCTTCAAGTAACAAAGTGTAAAGGTAGCCAGTGACCCTGGCCACCTCCCAAATACCACCACTGGCCAAGAATGTTTCCGTGTCTTTCATCGTCTCTCCCATTTGTTATTATTGCTGTCTAGCATTTTAGTCTACCACTTTGAAGCACATCTCTCATCAAAAAAATATAGTGGGGTGGTGGTAGACTTTGCTTTTGTTTTTAGTAGTGCAGGCTTATTTTGATTTATCCAGTGTAACCAGTGCCTTCTTTTCCCATCATGGCTTCTTGCAAACCTCTTCTGCCTGTTGGATTCAGTTTGCTTTTTATCAAAATCATGTTGCATTGAAGGTCTGTGAATAGCAAATGCCCTGTATTTGTTTGGCTGGAAAATGCTTGTTTTCTCTTTTTCTTAAATGTTAGCTTAACTATATACAGAATTCTAGGTTGACAGTTACTGTCCTTTAGCAGGTATTACCTATGGTATGCTGGCCTCTGCTGTCACTGTTGAGACATCTTTAGTTTAATGATTGTTGTTTTGCACTAGACCTGCCTTTTTATCTGGTTCCTTTTAAGGTTGTCTTTTGTTTGTTTGTGGTTCTGTAGTTTTATTATCATGTTTTTTGATATGGACCTATTTTTAATTTATGTATATCTGACCTTGCCATGCTTCTTAAATCCAAGCAAATGTAGAAAGTTCTTAGTCATTATCCCTTCAATGACTGTTTTGCCCTCATTTTCTCTTTATCTCCTTCGGAGCTTTTTTATATGTAATTGGATCTTATCGTTCAGTCATGCTGTTTCTCTTTGTCTCTTTTTCACTCTGCTTTACGTGCTGGGTGATGTCTCCCAATTTAGATTCCATTTCATAATTCTCTCTTGAGCTGTGTCTAGGTTGCTGTTTAAACAGTCTGTGGACTTACTTTGCAATTTCCAATGCCTTTAGTTTTTCATTTATAGAAGCTTAATTTTGTTCTTTTTTGAACCTGATAGATCATTAAAAATAATGTCCTTTTACTGTCTCCCATTATGGCTTCTGTGTTTTCTTCTACATCTTTAACACTTTGGGATGCATATGTTGTTATCCCTCTTAGATTATTCTGTTGTCTCTAGTTCTTAGGGTGCTGTATCTGTATTGTCATAAATTATCTCTTCTGATGCCTTGCAATTTTGAATTGTGAACTCATTTTCAGCTTTTTCCTTTCCACCACTATCCCCTCCATGAGCGTCCTATGCACCTGGGATTGTGAAAGGTCCAGCAGAGCAGAGTTTTACTTATGATAGGTGTTTCAAGTGTTTTACTCATCTGCGGCCAGTTTTTATGTTAATTTCTCATCTTGGGAATCTTACACCACATAGTTATTGTAATTTTGGTCTCCACACCCATGTGGAGGCTTGAAGTTTTGATTTCTGTCGGAGACTGCCTGACTCTCACCAGCAGTCTGGGTAAACATAGCCACTTTGCAGTTTCCCTGGGGCATTTGGTAGAGTTTTTCTAGCCCCTTGAACTTGGGAAGGGCAGTCCTGCAGAATGCTGGCTTTCTGCAAGGATCTCAGCTCCAGTTTCCCATCTCGTGTGTTCCAGATCATACCTCCTGTCATTAAAATTACAGCTCCTAGACTGAAGGCCTGTATCTGTTGCGTCTCCTAGATTTCCATGGTATTGGCAGTGTTTGAATGCTCTGGCTATGAATTCCTTTTTTATTTATGGGTCCTGGTAATTTCCTTTCCTTTCTTTCTAGTTTAGTTATGTATGTACTGTAAAAATGTCACATTTTATTTAGCATTTTTTATGTGTTTGCAGTGGGAAGGTTTTCTATCTGCATCAGTTCAGTTCACCACCACGCTTTCGGAACTGGAAGTCCCCAACATTGATTCTTTGATTCCCTAAGTATATTTGCCTGCTGTCATCCTGGATTTGTACCAGGGGCTAAGGATATGATGGTGAGAAAAACAGATGCAGACCTTCACCCCCTGGCATGTGGAGTGAGTGGATCCTGAGGATGTACAGAAGATGAGTTGAACCCACCCAGTACCCGGATTCTTGGCCTCCAATACTGCTCCAAAAACTCGGTCAGAAAAGCGAGTCAGCTGCTCTCCTGCTGGTATGTTAGTCTTTGCCTTGGCAGCTGCAGGGGTGAGATGTGCTGATGATGGGGCCAAGCTGGGCTTTGGGGGTGAAGCCATCAGCTGTTCCCTTCTCCCTCTGGCTGAGGCAAAATGAGAACAGCTGGGAAAAAAGGCCGGCACGCCCTCCCAGAAGCCATTCCTCTGCCAGCACAGGTGTCAACAGAATTCCATTCATATGAGCCTTCCAGGAGCGTATATCAAGTTTGTTCCATGCTTTAAAATTCTGATACAGAGAGTGGATTGTAAAATGGGGTGAGCTGATGATTGAAACCCTCATCTGTATACATTTGTACCTTTTGGAATGAGTAATATGATCCCATAGAGATTGATGACTCTGCTGATTTATCTAGAAAAATCAAATGCCTGGTTTGTCATGTAAATTTGGATGTGTCAGATTTTGTCTACTCAGTTCATTAAGTTTTGTCTCCAGTTTCTTAGTAGGGAAAGTCTTATTTAGCTGGAATAGATGGTCCTCCTGAAACTTCCTCTCAAAGCTGACACACGTTTCAGTCTCTCTTTCTTGTCTCTGCTCACCCTTAAAGTGCTTTTTAACCCTCATTCTCCACTCAGCACAGCTGAGGGCCATGCTGTTGGTTACAGAGGCCCAGTTGGAAAGTGACTCCGACAAGGTGACGGAAGGGACTGGCTAGGAGGTAGTTTGAAAAGCCAAGTCAAGACAGCTGTCTGAAGCATGAAAGATCCCTGAGAGAAGCTTCTGCTTCTCTTCTGGTCATAAATGGCATCAAATAATGAGATTTCTTTGACTTACCTCCCCTGATGTCTCTTCCATGTGGACTTCACGTGTTCTCCTGCTGTAGTAATGAAGTTGAAAGCGTGCTAGGGTCTTGGCCAGGATTCTGGGGTGAGAAGGCCTGGCTCTGAGCTCTGACTCTGGGCCTCTTTGTAGCTGTGTGACCTTGAGAAACCTACTCAGTCTTTCTGAACTTCAGTTTCCTTATTCGTCCAAGAAGAGTAGGGAGACAGCCCATCTCACTGGGTTGCAGAGACCATTGGGTGAGGGAAATGCCGGAAAAAGCATTCTGTAATTTATTTGTTTTTTAAAATTTTAATTGGAGTATAGTTGCTTTCCAATGCTATGTTAGTTTCTACTGTACAGCAAAGTGAATCAGCTATACATGTATATATATATATATATATGTATATATATATGTATATATCCCCTCATTTTTGGATTCCCTTCCCATTTAGGTCACCACATAACATTGAGTTCCCTGTGCTATACAGTAGGTTCTCATTATTTGTCTATTTTATACATAGTATCAATTGTGTGTATAAAGCATTTTGTAATTTAAAGTCTGCCCTTTAGATTGTGGGGTACGTGTTCCCCCTGGTCCTTCAGTGATGTGGATTTGCTCTCCTGTCTTGGGAGGCATGCATTTCTCAACATCAACCACCCTCCCTTCCTGCTCTCGGTAGATGGGTGTACAAGTTAACCCCAAAGGTCAACAGAGGTTTGGGAGAGCCGGACATTTTTGCTCCTTTTTTTCCCACCTTATATCTCATGTTTCATTCTTTGCTTTCATTGACCTTGGGTTAGGGCATCTCTTTGTTAACAAGGACCATTTGAGATTGCTTTAATAGTGTCAACTCTTGCAAATATCATTTAGTCATGGCAAACAACATGTGTGTTAGTTTCCTACTTCTCTATTGTATGGGGCACATTATGGGCAGGACATCAGGGTTGGAGAAGGAGACCCAGGCCAGGGTCATTTTCCAAGCCCCCCCCCGCCCCCCGCCCCAGCTTCTTGGTTTCTCGAGAAAGGGGTTTGGGAGGACGACTAAGAGTAGAATTGCAAGGAAAATAAAATTGAACATGCTCATCGGGGTGCTGGGTAGGTGTTAATAAGAATTGCTGTAGGGATAGAAAGGGATCGTTCACATTTTATGGGGGAAGCATAGATGTACGCTCTTAACTTTTGTGTGAATTACCACTTAGAGTATGTGATTACAGCAGTGCAGACAGTGAGAGGCTCTGCATCCCTGTGGTTCCAGTGAATGCAAATTAAGAACATTCCAGAATCTGACAGAAATGTTCCACCCAGACTGAATGGTGTTATTTTCCCAATTTATAGAAAAAAATAAGTCAATGGAAAGATATTTCCCCCCACTGCCAAGATTGTTTATCTCCATAATCTTTCTTAAGCTGTTGGTTCCAGCTACCATCTCCCCTGAGTTACAAAGAAGCAAATGCGTTTTCAAAAATGTCCACTCAGTCTTAGTTCAACATATCATCAGACAACACCCAAGGGCTCCTGGTTACTGTTTTACCTTTGTGCCTGAATAACAGTCATAGTTCCTTATGGTAATTGCTCATACTTTGAGGACAGAATTAAGGGATTCCATACATGCGTTTTTGCTTTTGTGGTTTCTGTATACTGGCACTGTTCTGTGAGCTTTACTTTGTTCTCAGTCCATCCTAACCACTCACCTGGGAGGTAGATATATGGTCACTGTCTTTTCCAGATAGGAAAGCTGAGCTCAGGAAGTTAAAATTGCACGAAGACACACAGCTAGCAGGTAGCACAACTGGAGTTTTGTATCTGAATTACTGTACCAATAGGAACTACAGAAATGGAACAGATGCTAATAGCAGTCACAGTGATGACTCAGCAACTAACCTACCATGTAGCAGGCACTGGGCTAAGCCTTTTCCATCAATTCTCTCTTTAAAATCTCACAGCCCTGGGAGGTGTGTGCCATTTTTATATCCATTTTACAGAAGCAGGGACTAAGGCAAAGAGAACTTGTGACTTGCTTTAGCCCCTGCTTCTAATGAGAGGCTGAGCCGGGACCAAACGAGACAGCTGATTTCAGAGTCCACATGATAAACCACTGGGCTACCATGGGAAGAACCAGAATTTCCAGGTGTCTGTCCAGATTCAGAACCCTTTGCAGCTGACCCATCTTGTGTTGATATGGGGGCATCAGGGTTTGAGGAGAGAACCGCTCGTCTTTCTAGGAAGGCACTGAGTAGAGCAATGCTTGAGATTTCTACCGTGTAGACCCTGGCGACTTTTCCTGCGGGTGGTTCCTGACCTTCAGGGAGTCACAGGAAAGATAGGACTAGTGACCCATTTTCTGTTTTCTTTTTTCTTTTTTTTGGCCTCGCTGTGTGGCGTGCAGGATCGTAGCTCCCTGACCAGGCATCAAACCCACGCCCCCTGGAGTGAAAGCGTGGAGTCTTAACCACTGGACCACCAGGGGAGTTCCTGGTGACCCATTTTCAAAGTCCAATATCTTTGACCCTTTGTTTCTTCATTAAAGGAACGTGTGGACTTAGCTAAAATATTGTCTCTGCAGGGGAAACTTACTGTTTGATGATTACACACGCGGTCCTCTGTTCTCTCGCTCACAAATAAACCGCAGGACTCACCCTGATCGCTTTTCTCTGGGATGGCTCGAGAAAATATTAAAATTCTAAATGCACATGCATGAGTGTGTTCGTTATGAATTGCTGTGTAACAAATTACACAACTCAGTGGTTTCAAATAACACACAGTCATGACTTCACAGTTTTGTGGGGCAGGAATGTGGGCACAGCTTAGTGGGAACTTTGCTTCAGCTTCTCTCCCAGGCTGCCATCCAGGGTGAGCCAGGTTCGGGCTCTTGCCTGAAGGTTGCACGGGGAAAGCATCTGCTCCCAAGCTTGTGTGGCTGTTGGCAGAATGCAGTTCCTGGAGAGCTGTTGACCGGGGTCTTGGCTCCTAGCTGACCACTGGCTGGTGGCCTCTGTCATGTCCCTGACAGTCACCCCTCCAACACTGCAGCTTCTTCAAAGCCAGCAAGCTGAGAAGGCAGTAGAGAGCATCTGCCAGGAAAAAAAGTCACAAGTCTTTGTAAGCTAATCATGGAAGCTATTGCCATATTCCACTGGGCAGAAGCCATGCACCCGGGCAGCCTGTCTCTCGGGGAGGAGGTGACACCAGGAGTGAGTACCAGGAAGCAGGGTCTATGGGAACCATCTCAATAGTCTGTCCACCACCGTGAATTACTTGGTAATGAGTGTTGTTAATATCAGTGTGGCCTTGACAGCTGGAAGCTTCTGTTTGCAGAGCTATCAGCTTACTATGTACAGGGGCCAGAACTGGTTGCAGCATCCTCTTAGTAAGGTGGCTGTGTGTTTCTGCCTGTTTATTCCTTAACTGTTCCCCTGTTGTGTGTCCTTTTGAGCTGCAGTGAATTCCTTGCTTCTGCCTGACAGCATTTGGCCTCACTCCTACTTAGCTAGACATCACTGCTTCAGGGCACCCTGTTCTTGGTCCTCGCTGCCCCACTCCAGGGGAGGAGAGGTCCCCTTGTTAAGCACGCTCAAAGTGCTGTTTCTCTGTCAGAGGATCCGTTCGTCCGCCTGGTTAGACTTTAAGCTCCGTGGTCACGGAGACCATATCCATCTTCCTCTCTGCTGTCCCCAGCGCTTAGCACACCCCAGCTGTTGAATAAATATTGGCACAATGAGTGAAGAGCCCCACTTCATCTGCTTCTTTTTCTTTTAAGCAGATGTGGTTCACTGAAGCCGGACTCTTTACTGAAACATTTTGTCTTTGTACAAACTTTCGTGTAAATGAATGAGCACATTTGGAAAATCTGTTTTAAAAAGACCAGGTGTCCCAATATTTGGTACAGAAAAGGCAGCTAGTATCTATGCGTGATCCAAAAGAAGCAGCTCCAGGGAATACTATGAAACTCTTCTTTGAGTGTTATTTTTATTGTCTAGAAAAGAGGAGCTGGTCATTTAATAAAAGTTGATGAGTTCTCTGTCAGTTTTAGCTTGTTCCTGTCATCTCATTGAGGAGCACACAGATGGAAGGATGGTTGTGAACGACGCTGTGTACTGATGTGGCTTTTAGCTGTCCCTAGCAATATCTACTGACCTGGTGAAGATAAACCGACCTGCATATTCACTTTTTTCCTTTTTAGTCCGTCTCCCCACACTTTAAACTTTTCAAATGGTTTTGACCCAAATGAGTCGACATTCAATTGGAGGGTTAAATGACTCTTTTGTAAAACAGACTCAACGTCAGCATCTACAAAAGCAACAAAAAACAAACCACAAAACCTCACAACAGCCTAATTTGCAAGTCACGAATTTTACTTTGTTTTATATTGTTTTCTTATATTGACCTTGTTTATCCTTTTATTTATGTCCATGTTGGGTGATTTCAGTGGTTTGGGGAAAAACATTTTTAGAGAAATACGTTTGAAAACATCAAAGTTTATCATTGATAAACTCACAGTAATTTTCTTAAGTACATTTCTTAAGGTTGCACCCTATTTATTTTTATAAAACATTTTTCTCTTGGTGGTTTACCATCAGTGCTTTGCATAAATAGCATAAAAACTAAGCCCAGCTCATGAACAATTGAAGTAGGTTATCAAAGGAAGAGTGAAATTAATGTTGCTGAAAAGTTTTTAGAATAAGAGCCGGGTGGCCTATTTAGGTATAGTTCTGGGACTATGAACTATTAAGTTTACAGACTGGCAGCCCCATTCTTTTCCCGTGTGTGTGTGTGTGTGTGTGTGTGTGTGTGTGTGTGTGTGTGTGTTGGGAGACGCAATTAATCATGAATTCAATTTCTTTAACAGGTATATGGCCATATAGACATTTCTCATTTTGTGCCAGTTTTGGTAATTTGGGTCTCTTATTTTTTTTTAATTTTTAAATTTTTTTTCAGTTTTCTTTTTTTCTTTTAACATCTTTATTGGACTATAATTGCTTTACAATGGTGTGTTAACATCTGCTTTATAACAAAGTGAATCAGCTATACATATACATATATCCCCATATCTCTTCCCTCTTGCGTCTCCCTCCCTATCCCACCCCCCCATCCCACCCCTCTAGGTGGTCACAGAGCACCGAGCTGATCTCCCTGTGCTATGTGGCTGCTTCCCACTAGCTATCTATTTTACATTTGGTAGTGTATATAAGTCCATGCCACTCTCTTACTTTGTCCCATCTTAACCTTGCCCCTCCCCACGTCCTCAAGTCCATTCTCTACATCTGCATCTTTATTCCTGTCCCGCCACTAGGTTCTTCATAACCATTTTTTTTTTGGATTCCATATATATGTGTTAGCATACAGTACTTGTTTTTCTCTTTCTGACTTACTCCACTCTGTATGACAGTCTCTGGGTCCATCCACCTCACTACAGATCACTCAGTTTCGTTCCTTTTTATGGCTGAGTAATATTCCATCATATATATGTGCCACATCTTCTTTATCCATTCATCTGTCCACGGACACTTAGGTTGCTTCCATGTCCTGGCTATTGTAAATAGAGCTGCAATGAACATTTTGGTACATGACTCTTTTTGAATTATGGTTTTCTCTGGGTATGTGCCCAGTAGTGGGATTGCTGGGTCGAATGATAGTTCTATTTTTAATTTTTTAAGGAACCTCCATACTGTTCTCCATAGTGTCTGTATCAATTTACATTCACACCAACAGTGCAAGAGGGTTCCCTTTTCTCCACATCCTCTCCAGCATTTATTGTTTGTAGATTTTTTGATGATGGCCGTTCTGACCAGTGTGAAATGATATCTCATTGTAGTTTTGATTTGCATTTCTCTAATGATTAGTGATGTTGAGCATCCTTTCATGTGTTTGTTGGCAATCTGTATGTCTTCTTTGGAGAAATGTCTATTTAGGTCTTCTACCCATTTTTGGATTGGGTTGTTTGTTTTTTTCATATTGAGCTGCATGAGCTGCTTGTAAATTTTGGAGATTAATCCTTTGTCAGTTGCTTCATTTGCAAATATTTTCTCCCATTCTGAGTGTTGTCTTTTGATCTTGTTTATGGTTTCCTTTGCTGTGCAAAAGCTTTTAAGTTTCATTAGGTCCCATTTGTTTATTTTTGTTTTTATTTCCATTTCTCTAGGAGGTGGGTCAAAAAGGATCTTGCTGTGATTTATGTCATAGAGTGTTCTGCCTATGTTTTCCTCTAAGAGTTTGATAGTGTCTGGCCTTATCTTTAGGTCTTTAATCCATTTGGTGTTTATTTTTGTGTATGGTGTTAGGGAGTGTTCCAATTTCATCCTTTTACATGTAGCTGTCCAGTTTTCCCAGCACCACTTATTGAAGAGGCTGTCTTTTCTCCATTGTACATTCTTGTTCCTTTATAAAAAATAAGGTGACCATATGTGCATGGGTTTATCTATGGGCTTTCTATCCTGTTCCATTGATCTATATTTCTGTTTTTGTGCCAGTACCATACTGTCTTGATTACTGTAGCTTTGTAGTATAGTCTGAAGTCCAGTAGGAGCTGATTCCTTCAGCTCCGTTTTTCCTTCTCAAGATTGCTTTGGCTATTTGGGATCTTTTGTGTTTCCATATAAATTGTGAAATTTTTTGTTCTAGTTCTGTGAAAAATGCCAGTGGTAGTTTGATAGGCATTGCATTGAATCTGTAGATTGCTTTGCGTACTATAGTCATATTCACAGTGTTGATTGTTCAAATCCAAGAACATGGTATATCTCTCCTTCTGTTTGTATCATCTTTAATTTCTTTCATCAGTGTCTTATAGTTTTCTGCATACAGGTCTTTTGTCTCCTTAGGTAGGTTTATTCCTTGGTATTTTATTCTTTTTGTTGCAGTCATAAATGGGAGTGTTTCCTTAATTTCTCTTTCAGTTTTTTCATCATTAATATATAGGAATGCAAGAGATTTCTGTGCATTAATTTTGCATCCCGCAACTTTACCAAATCCATTGATTAGCTCTAGTAGTTTTCTGGTAGCATCTTTAGGATTCTCTATGCATAGTATCATGTTATCCTCAAACAGTGACAGTTTTACTTCTTTTCCGATTTGGATTCCTTTTATTTCTTTTTCTTCTCTGACTGCTGTGGCTAAAACTTCCAAAACTATGTTGAATAATAGTGGTGAGAGTGGGCAACCTTGTCTTGTTCCTGATCTTAGTGGAAATGGTTTCAGTTTTCACCATTGAGAATGATGTTGGCTGTGGGTTGGTCATGTATGGGCCTTTATTATGTTGAGGTAAGTTCCCTCTATGCCTAGTTTCTGGAGGGATTTTATCATAAATGGGCATTGAATTTTGTCGAAAGTTTTTCTGCATCTATTGAGATGATCATATGGATTTTATCCCTCAGTTTGTTCATATGGTGTATCACATTGATTGATTTGCATACATTGAAGAATCCTTGCATTCCTGGGATTAAACCCCCCTTGATCATGGTGTACGATCCTTTTATGTGCTGTTAGATTCTATTTGCTAGTATTTTGTTGAGGATTTTTGCATGTATGTCCATCAGTGATATTGGCCTGTTGTTTTCTTTCTTTGTGACATCTTTGTCTGGTTTTGGTATCAGGTTGATGGTGGCCTCGTAGAATGAGTTTGAGAGCGTTCCTCCCTCTGCTATATTTCGGAAGGGTTTGAGAAGGGAAGGTGTTAGCTGTATTCTAAATGTTTGATAGAATTCGCCTGTGAAGCCATCTGGTCCTGGGCTTTTGTTTGCTGGAAGAGTTTTAATCACAGTGTCAATTTCATTGCTTGTGATTGGTCTGTTTATATTTTTTATTTCTTCCTGGTTCAGTCTCAGAAGGTTGTGCTTTTCTAAGAATTTGTCCATTTCTTCCAGGGTGCCCATTTTATTGGCATATATTTCTTGTAGTAATCTCTCATGATCCCTTGTATTTTAGCAGTGTCAGTTGTTACTTCTCCTTTTTCATTTCTAATTCTGTTGATTTGAGTCTTTTCCCTTTTTTCTTGTTGAGTCTGGCTAATGATTTATCAAATTTGTTTATTCTCAAAGAACCAGCTTTTAGCTTTATTGATCTTTGTTATTGTTTCCTTCATTTCTTTTCATTTATTTCTTTTTTTTTGTGGTTTTTTTTTTTTTTTTTTTTTTTTTTTTTGGCGGTACGCGGGCCTCTCACTGTCGTGGCCTCTCCTGTTGCAGAGCACAGGCTCCGGACGCGCAGGCGCAGCGGCCATGGCTCGCGGGCCCAGCCGCTCCGTGGCACGTGGGATCTTCCCAGACTGGGGCATGAACCCGCGTCCCCTGCATCGGCAGGCGGACTCTCAACCACTGCGCCTCCAGGGAAGCCCCTCTTTTCATTTATTTCTGATTTGATCTTTATGATTTCTTTCCTTCTGCTAATTTTGGGGTTTCTTTGTTCTTCTTTCTCTAGTTGCTCTAGGTGTAAAGTTAGGTTGTTTATTTGAGATGTTTCTTGTGGCTTGAGGTAGGATTGTATTGTTATAAACTTCCCTCTTAGAACTTTTTTTGCTGCCTCCCATAGGTTTTGGGTCATCGTGTTTGCATTGTCATTTGTTTCTAGGTATTTTTTAATTTCCTCTTTGATTTCTTCAGTGATCTCTTGGTTATTAAGTAGTGTATTGTTTAGCCTCCACGTGTTTGTATTTTTTACAGATGTTTTACTGTAATTGATATCTAATCTCATAGCGTTTTGGTCCGAAAAGGTACTTGATACGATTTCAATTCTCTTAAATTTACCAAGGCTTGATTTGTGACCCAAGATATGATCTATCCTGGAGAATGTTCCATGAGCACTTGAGAAGAAAGTATATTCTGTTGTTTTTGGATGCAGGGTCCTATAAATATCAATTAAGTCCATCTTGTTTAATGTATCATTTAAAGCTTGTGTTTATTTATTTTCATTTTGGATGATCTGTCCATTGGTGAAAGTGGGGTGTTAAAGTCCCCTCCTATGTTTGTGTTACTGTTGATTTCCCCTTTTATGGCTGTTAGCATTTGCTTTATGTATGGAGGTGCTCCTATGTTGGGTGCATAAATATTTACAATTGTTATATCTTCTTGGATTGATCCCTTGATCATTATGTAGTGTCCTTCTTTGTCTCTTGTAATAGTCTTTATTTTAAAGACTAGTTTGTCTGATATGAGAATTGCTACTCCAGCTTTCTTGTGATTTCCATTTGCATGGAATATCTTTTTCCATCCCCTCACTTTCAGTCTGTATGTGTCCCTAGGTCTGAAGTGGGTCTCTTGTAGACAGCATATATATGGGTCTTATTTTTGTATCCATTCAGCCAGTCTGTGACTTTTGGTTCGAGCATTTAATCCATTCACCTTTAAGGTAATTATCAATATGTATGTTCCTATTACCATTTTCTTAATTGTTTTGGGTTTGTTATTGTAGGCCTTTTCCTTCTCTTGTGTTTCCTGCCTAGAGAAGTTCCTTTAGCATTTGTCGTAAAGCTGGTTTGGTGCTGCTGAATTCTTAGCTTTTCCTTGTCTGTAAAGGTTTTAATTTCTCTGTCGGATCTGAATGAGATCCTTCCTGGGTAGAGTAATCTTGGTTGTAGGTTTTTCCCTTTCATCACTTTAAATATGTCCTGCCACTCCCTTCTGGCTTGCAGAGTTTCTGCTGAAAGATCAGCTGTTAACCTTATGGCGATTCCCTTGTATGTTATTTGTTGTTTTTCCCTTGCTGCTTTTAATATTATTTCTTTGTGTTTAATTTTTTATACTTTGATTAATATGTGTCTTGGCATGTTTATCCTTTGATTTATCCTGTATGGAACTCTCTGTGCTTCCTGGACTTGATTAACTATTTCCTTACCCATATTAGGGAAGTTTTCAACTATAATCTCTTCAAATATTTTCTCAGTCCGTTTCTCTATCTCTTCTTCCTCCGGGACCCCTATAATTCAAATGTTGGTGCATTTAATGTTGTCCTAGAGGTCTCTGAGACTTTCCTCAATTCTTTTCATTCTTTTTTCTTTATTCTGCTCTGCTGCAGTAGTTTTTTCCACTATTTTATCTTCCAGGTCACTTATCCATTCTTCTGCCTCAGTTATTCTTCTATTGATTCCTTCTAGAGAATTTTTAATTTCATTTATTGTGTTGTTCATCATTGTTTGTTTGCTTTATAGTTTTTCTAGGTCCTTGTTAAACGTTTCTTGTATTTTCTCCCTTCTATTTCCATGATTTTGGATCATCCTTACTATGATTATTCTGAATTCTTTTTCAGGTAGACTGCCTATTTCCTCTTCATTTGTTTGGTCTGGTGGGTCTTTACCTTGTTCCTTCATATGCTGTGTGTTTCTCTGTGTTTTCATTTTGTTTAACTTACTGTGTTTGGGGTCTCCTTTACGCAGGCTGCAGGTTTGTAGTTCCCGTTGTTTTTGGTGTCTGTCCCCAGTGGCTAAGGTTGTTTCAGTGGGCTGTGTAGGGTTCCTGGTGGAGGGGACTGGTGCCTGTTTTCTGGTGGATGAAGATGGATCTTGTCTTTCTGGTGGGCGGGACCACGTCCAGTGGTGTGTTTTGCAGTGTCTTGGGGTTATGATGATCTTAGGCACCCTCTCTGCTAATGGGTGGCGTTGTGTTCCTGTCTTGCTAGTTGTTTGGCATAGGGTGTCCAGCACTGTAGCTTGCTAGATGTTGAGTGGAGCTCAACATCTTAGCGTTGAGATGGAGATCTCTGGGAGAGCTTTTGCCGTTTGATATTACATGGAGCCGGGAAGTCTCTGGTGGACCAATGTGCTGAACTCAGCTCTCCCACCTCAGAGGCACAGGCCTGACACCCAGCTGGAGCACCAAGACCCTGTTAGCCTCACGGCTCAGAAGAAAAGGAGTAAAAAAGAAAGAAAAAAATAAAAATATAAAATAAAATAAAGTTACAAAAATAAAAAATATTTTCTAAAATAAAAGAATTGAAAAGTAATTTTAAAAAGATAAAGAAAGAAAGAGGAGAGCAGTCAAACCAAAAGGCAAATCTACCAATGATAGCAAGTGCTAAAAACCATACTAAAAAAAAAAAAGCAAGATACAAAAAAAAAACCCCGAAAATTAAAAAAACACAAACGGACAGACAGAACCCCAGGACAAATGGTAAAAGCAAAGCTATACAGACAAAATCACAGAAAGAAGCGTACACATACACACTCACAAAAAGAGAAGAAGGAAAAAATATATATACATCCTTGCTCCTAAAGTCACCGCCTCAATTTGGGATGATTCGTTGTCTATTCAGGTATTCCACAGATGCAGGGTACATCAGGTTGATTGTGGAGCTTTAATCTGCTGCTCCTGAGGCTGCTGGGAGAATTTCCCTTTCTCTTCTTTGTTCGCACAGCTCCTGGGGTTCAGCTTTGGATTTGGCCCCGCCTCTGCGCGTAGGTTGCCTGAGGGTGTCTGTTCTTCGCTCAGACAGGACAGGGTTAAAGGAGCAGCTGATTTGGGGGCTCTGGTTCCCTAAGGCCGGGGGTACGGAGGGGTACGCATGCGGGGTGAGCCTGTGGTGGCAGAGGCTGGTGTGACGCTGCACCAGCCTGGGGCCGCCGTGCGTTCTCCTGGGGAAGTTGTCCCTGGATCCTGGGACCCTGGCAGCGGCGGGCTGCACGGGCTCCCGGGAGGGGAGGTGTGGAGAGTGACCTATGCTCGCATACCATCTTCTTGGTGGCGGTAGCAGCGGCCTTAGCGTCTCAAGCCCGTCTCTGGTGTCCGCGCTGGTAGCCGTGGCTCGCGCCCATCTCTGGAGCTTGGTTAGGCAGTGCTCTGAATCCCCTTTCCTCGTGCACCCGGAAACAATGGTCTCTCGCCTCTTAGGAGGGTCCAGACCTTTTTCCCAGACTCCCTCCCAGCCAGCCGTGGCGCACCAGCCCCTTCAGGCTGTGTTCACGCCGCCAACCCCAGTCCTCTCCCTGCGATCCGACCAAAGCCCAAGCCAAAGCTCCCCGCCCCCGCCCTCCCCGGTGGGTGAGCAGACAAGCCTCTTAGGCTGCTGAGTGCTGGTCGGCACCGATCCTCTGCGGGAATCTCTCTGCTTTGCCCTCCACACCCTGTTGCTGCGCTCTCCTCTGTGGCTCTGAAGCTTCCCTCCTCCGCTACCTGCAGTCTCTGCCCGTGAAGGGCCTTCCTACTGTGTGAAAAACCTTTCCTCCTTCACAGCTCTCTCCCACTGGTGCAGGTCCCGTGCCTATTCTTTGTCTCTGTTTTTTCTTTTCTCTTTTGCCCTGCCCAGGTACGTGGGGAGTTTCTTGCCTTTTGGGAGGTCTGAGTTCCTCTGCCAGCGTTCAGTAGGTGTTCTGTAGGAGTTGTTCCACATGTAGATGTATTTCTGATTTATTTGTGGGGAGGCAGGTGATCTCCACGTCTCACTCCTCCGTCATCTTGAAGGTCTCTCTCTGGTAATTTGTGTCTTTTAAAGAACATGTCCATGTCATCTGAGTTAACAGATTTATTGGCATAACATTTTCCCTAATTTTTTACCATTTTTAATGCCCATGCTTATAATGATGCCCTCTCTTTAATTCCTGAAACTGGTAAGTTGTGATTTTTCTCACTTTTTCTTTCATCTTGCTAGGAATTTAACAATTTTATCGATGTTTTTGAACAACTCACTTTTGATTTCAAAGGTTTTTTTCTCTTTTTTTTGGTTTTCTATTTCAATTATTTCTATGCTTTAGCATTTCTTTCCTTCTACTTTGTCTCTGATTTGCTATTCTTATGGTGGATCCTTAGATTATTGACATAAAACCTTTTGCCTTTTCCCATATAAGCATTTGAAAATATAAGCATCCCTGTAATCACATCTTTATTAGCTTAGCTTCAAGTCTTTATTTCATATCATAAATTTTTATATGCTGTATTTTCACTATCATTCAGCTCAATATATTTATGTTTCTTGTAATTTAATTCGTTGACCTTAGCTTATTTGGAAATACATTACTCAGTGTCCACGTATTTGAGGAATTTAAAAGATATCTTTCTGTTTTTAATTTTTAATTTCTTGTAATCAGAGAATAATAGGGTCTTTATGATTTCCCTGTTTACACTTGTTGAGACTTGTTTTATACGCCAGTTTATAGTCTGTATTTATCCCATGAACAGTTGAAAGGAACATGTATTCTGTAGCTGTTGGATAGGGTAGTGTTCTATAAATAGCAAAATTGGTGGATGGTGTTGTCAAATCTTCTATAAGCCTACTGATTTTTTTTGTTTACCGTTTCTGTCAATTACAGGGAGGGTAGTATAACCTTTAACTAGAGTTGGCAATTCTAATTCTCCTTTCAATTCTGTCAGTTTTCTTCATGTATTTTGAAACTCTTCCTTGGTTTATATACACCTAAGATTGTTATGTCTGTTTGATGAATTGACCAGTTTATCACTATGAAATTTGATCTCAGGTGCTAATTCACCTTGATCTCAGGTGCTAATTCTTGTCTTTAAGTCTACTTTGACTGACATTAATATAGCTATCTCCACTTTCTTATGCTTATTTAGTGCATGCATATGTATGCTTGGAATGTCTTTTTCCATTTTTATTTTTTATTTTCAACCTGGCTTTGTATTGTTGCTTAAAGTGCATTTCCTATAGGTAGTAAATAGTTGGCCTTGCATTTTAATCTGTTCTGAGGGTCTCTTCCTTTAAAGTGGAACAGTTAATCCAATTATATTTAATGTAATTATTCCTATGGGGAGTTAAGTTCATTATCTTACTCTTTCATATTTGCCCAATATGTTTTTCTTTTTGATGGAGTTGTTTTAGCATTTCATTATTTTTAACTGTATTTCCTAATTTGATTATGGGTATTTTTTAGTGGTTGCTACAACATTTATTTCTCTGAATTATTTTTTATTGTTTTATTGCAGTCTCTCAAACATAAAGAACAGTTTAAAAACACTTGTGCAAATAGCAGGAATCCCTCTTATGTTTTGGTCTTTAATGTGAAGGCCCCTGGCATTTCACCATTGATTATGATATTGACTGTAGATTTAAGATGCAAGTTTATTATTTTAAGGAAAACTCTATTTCTGGTTTTCAAGTAGGAATTTTTAAAAAATCAGTATTGGAGTTTGAATTTACTAACTGCCTTTTAGACTCTTAATGAGGCACTGCTTCTTCCCCGCCTTTTAATCTTTTGATCTACTGATATAAATACTCATTGGCTTATAGCTATAATTATTCATTGATGGATTTCTCAATATCAAAATATCCTTACATTTTGGGGACATATCCAACTCTGTATCATATTTTTAACATGCTGCTGAATTTAATTTCCTAATGTTCTAATTAAGATTTTTCACATCTCTATTAAGTAGGCAAAGTGGTTTTATATCAGTTGTGTATTGACATATACTGCTTAATAAACTGCCCCAAAGTCAGTGGCTTCAAACAATAAAAGATTTCTTTGGCTCGTGAGTCTGCAAGTCAGGGGATGACATTGAGCAGTTCTGGTCTCTGCAAGGCTTGCTGGTGTGCTTGTACATCTACTGTCCACAGGGTGACTAGGCTCCACTCCACATGTCTGTCCCTCCCTCCAGCAGGCTAGCCCAGGCTCCTTCTCACAGGAAGGTGGAGGAACAAGATGGAACAAGCCCTAATGTGAAAGCCCATTTCAAGTCTCTGCTTGGGTCCTACCTGCTAACATTCCATTATGTGTCAGGTAGTCAAACCCAGAATCAAGGGATAGGGAAATGGGCAAAGTCATATCCCAGCCCCAAAGCTACAGGGTCCTTGGGGCAAAGATAGAGGGACAGTGAAGTATTAGGGACATTCTAGCAACCAGCTGTAATCCTAAAGTTTCCTTTGTCCTGTCTGTGGGTGTGCATGTGTATTTTTGGGGGATAGCAAAAATAATATGAGAATAATTTGCCTTTGGGGGCTTTAAAAGCTCTCCTTTGGACCCAGCATCTATATGGAACATAAATCTTGTACAGATTTTTCAACTTCTTATGTGGTCATTGGTTTTGCCATTTCTTAGCCAATTTTTTTTAACTTAGCCTTTCCTAGAAAATCTTTATTTATTCATGCTTCACATGTTAGTATAAATAATGTGTAGTACTTGGTGGTAATTTAAATTTTGTACCTGTAATTATACTCATTTACAATTTATCTTTCTCCTTGTTTGGACTTAGAGTTTTACATAGGCATTTGGTCTGTCTGAAGAATTAAGACTTGGATTTATTAATCAAATCTATTGCTTTTATTTCTGGCTTCTAATTTAATAATTTCTGCTTTTATTTCTTAACTCCTTCCTCTTAAATTTCATTGTTTTGGTTTTGTTTTTTTCTAGTTTAATGGTTAGTTCATTTATATTCATATCTTAATCATAAAAGCATTTTAAAACTATGCCTTTTCCTGATAGTAAATTTTTGGCTACCCCCCACCCACCATATACTTTGATGTGTAGCATTCTTTAGACAGAAGTTAAGACATTTTCTACCTTTTTTTTTCTTGTTTCTGTGGAGAATTGCTGTTTGAAGATTGACATAAATCTTTTGGAGGACAGATATTCTGTGAAGTACTAAATTCCAAGACTGAGGCAAATTTTAACAGAAATATGTGAAAAATCACATCTCCTTATTTTGCCATCACTACAAAAAATGAGTATAGATTTAGAATTCCATCAATTGACTATCTCTTTTGAGTATTCCTCTTTTCAAAAACCATTTTCTTACCAGTGGATATCTGATATCTTGACATGGTCAATTCCATGGCATTCACTTTGCAAATGGATGCAATAGAAGAGTTGGATGTTCATGAATATTTTTACTCTCCAAAGACTACGTCCATGGAGCTTTCATTCTGAATAGCCAACCAGTTTGTTCTCATCATTAAACATGATGTTTCCATTAAAACCCTACTCTTAAAAAAAATTAATGATGAAAATTTAGTCAAACTTTAATGTCATTAGCAGGTATAATTGCCAGTAAGGTATATAGAATATAAAGAATTATGGGATTTCAGAATGTGGAAGAAACTCACCCAGTTCTGTGATTACTGACCTTTTTCATCATTCTCTACATGAATGTTTATTGAGCATCTGCTGCATCCCAGACACCACGTGCAGTTACTTCCAAATCCTCCCTTGCCCTTCCTTCCAGAGCAGAGGAGGAAGTTATTGAGTTATTTGACAGCCAAGGTTTTCAGAGAATCAATTGCAATGGACAAACCAGCATTATCATGGGATGCATTCTGGGGCTTTTATTTTCATAAAAATTACTCCCAGCACCCTGATACTACATCCTTGGAACTGCAAGAAGCCAGGGTGACAAACTGTAAATCTGTCATTTTTCAGATAAGGAAGGTATCTGAAAAATGACAGATTTACAGTTTGTAAATCTGTAACGCTGAGAAGGTCAAAGGACTGTCCAAAGATAGATGCCAAACAAGTAAAGGAGCATGATTTTATGGAGGCATAGATGTACTATCAATGGGAAAGTAAGCTAAGTAAATACATGCAAATATCTTTCCCTTTTAAAAAAGTTTTGTTATCAGTATAAAAGTTATTTAAAATCCGTCATCAAATTTAATTAATTTTTAAATTGAAGTATAGTTGATTTTCAATGTGTTAATTATTGCTGTACAGCAAAGTAATTCACATATGTGTGTATATATATATATATATATATATTATATACACACACACACACACACACATTCTTTTAAAAAACATATTCTTTACCATTATGGTTTATCATAGGATGTTGAATATAGTTTGCATCTGCTAATCCCAACCTCCCACTCCATCCCTTCCCCAACCCCCTCCCCCTTGGCAACCACCAGTCTGTTCTCTATGTCTGTGATTCTGTTTCATAGATAAGTTCATTTGTGACACATTTTATTTTAATTATTTATTAATTTTTGGCTGCGTTGGGTCTTCATCATTGCGCGCGTGCTTTCTCTAGTTGTGGCAAGTGGGGGCTACTCTTTGTTGTGGTATGCGGGCTTCTCATTGCGATGGCTTCTGGTTGTGGAGCACAGGCTCTAGGCGTGCGGTCTCAGTAGTTATGGCGCACAGGCTTAGTTGCTCCATGGCATGTGGGATCTTCCTGGACCAGGGATCAAACCTGTGTCCCCTGCACTGGCAGGTGGATTCTTAACCACTGCACCACCAGGAAAGTCCTGTGGCATATTTTAGATTCCACATATAAGTGATATCATATGGTATTTGTCTTTCTCTTTCTGACCTACTTCACTTAGTATGATAATCTCTAGTTGCATCCATGTTGCTGCAAATGGCATTATTTCATTCTTTTTAAAGGCTGAGTAGTATTCCATTGTATATATGTACCACATCTTCTTTATCCATTCATCTGTCAACGGACACTTAGGTTGTTTCCATGTCTTGGCTCTTGTGAACAGTGATGCTGGTGATACTAATGAACAGCGATGAAGAAAGAGGTGCATGTATCTTTTTGAATTACAGTTTTGTCTGTAATTAAAATATGCCCAGGAGTGGGATTGCTGGATCATATAGTATTTCTGTTTTTAGTTTTCTGGGGAACCTTTATACTGTTCTCCATAGTGGCTGTACCAACTTACATTCCCACCAAGTGTAGGAGGGTTACCTTTTCAACATACCCTCTCCAGCATTTGTTATTTGTAGACTTTTTTTTTTTTTCTTCAGTATGCGGGCCTCTCACTGCTGTGGCCTCTCCCGCCGCAGAGCACAGGCTCCGGACGCACAGGCCCAGCGGCCACAGCTCACAGGCCCAGCCGCTCCGTGGCACACGGGATCCCCCAGGACCGGGGCACGAACCCACGTCCCCCCCACCAGCAGGTGGACCCCCAACCACTGCACCACCAGGGAAGCCCTGTAGACTTTTTAATGATGGTCATTCTGACTGGTGTGAGGTGGTACCTCATTGTAGTTCTGATTTGCGTTTCTCTAATGGTTAGCGATATCGAGCATCTTTTCATGTGCCTATTGGCCACCTGTATGTCTTCTTTGGAGAAATGTCTATAGAGTCTGTCATCAAATTTAAATGGCTACCTTCCTTTGGCATTGCCGTTGGGCCTGTGGAAGTTGCTGTAAACATGATTCCCTGGCCAGGGTTAAGACGTGATCTTGTAGACTTGGGAGGGGGCATTATCCCTGGGGAATGGGTTTCCACAAGTCAGGGTGCCTGGATGCCTATGGCCAGCCCTTTGTGCCAGAGCAGTCAATTGGTTACAGAAGGCAGTTTCCCCTTCTTTTTAGGGACTCTGGAAGGTTCATTATGAAATCTTCCCAAAGATACATGAGCAGGGCCAGGCTAGACCTGGATTGCATTAGCTTTGTCTACTCACAAACAGCGGGCAGCATTAGAAGAGTCATAAATCTCTTATTTGCGTTTTTTTTTTTTTTTTTTTTTATGACCAGAGCCACTCATGTAACTCAGCTCTTTAATAAACAGGTTGAGATTCTCTGCAAAGCAAATGGAAAAAAATGACAATCTCATGTAACCACAGTGTCTGCTGAGTTTTCTCACCATGTTCACATGTTTACATGTGTGGCTTTCTCGGTTCTGAGTGTTGTCCTGCGTGCCCCCTCTTGGTGCCTCTCCCCTCTGTCCCTCAGAAGCCTCCTGACCACAGTCCTGCCCTCTTGCCTCCACCACGGGTTCCTTTCTCTGGGTCGGGGGAGGCATCCTCCCTAGGAGCTCCACCGTCTTGGTCTGACACATTGTCTTCTCCACTTATACTGTGAAATCTTTCCGAGCTGGGCTAGTGACCTATGACTCTTGACCCCAAGACAGGGCAGGTGCTCCATAAAGGCCAGCAGTTTAAATACTGACCTCATGATGCTGTGAGCTCCTTGATACCAGAGTTCAGGGCTCAGACATCTCCTGTTATCAGGAGTTGCATCCATTTAAGGATGCAGAGGGTGTGGTGATTCCCTTTGACTCTGTGGGCTGTATTCAGTACACGGGAGATGCTCAAATGTCCCAAGGATGAAGGATGGATGTTCCGGAGAAGTAAAGAGAAGCCTGCTTTGATCATGGTGGGAATCACCAAATAGGGACATGTCCATGGCAATAACAGCCTTTGTGCTTCTATTTTAGGGTGGTGGTCAGGGGCTGTTGGTTCAGAGGCCTGGGTCTCTAAGACCATTGGTCCACCAGATGGCCTGCGTTGGAATCACTTGCGAGAGCTTGTTAGGAATGCAGATTCATATCCCACCTGGTACCCAACCCTGATTCAGGATCTCATCTCTGCTGTTTTTTGGGGGTGCTGCTTGTTTATCAAGCCTCTTAAGTAATTCAACTCATAGCAGTGCTGACCGACTGTGGTCTAAGCAGTCCATCCACTGCCAAGTTTCCCAATTTGGTGTTGAGTTCTCCATGACTTTTTAATTTTTAATTAATTTATTTATTTTTAAATTTATTTGATTGAAGTATAGTTGATTTACAATGTTGTGTTAATTTCTGCTGTACAGCAAAGTGATTCAGTTATACATATATATATATATATATTTTCTTTCTCATATTCTTTTCCATTGTGGTTCATTACAGGATATTGAATATAGTTCCCTGTGCTCTACAGTAGGACCTTGTTGTTTACCCATTCTCTCTATAATAGTTTGCACCTGCTAACTCCAAGCTCCCAATACATCCATCTCACCGACCACCACCCGCTTGGCAACCACAAGTCCATGATTGTTTTATTTGTGTGTATCACCTGTGCTATTGTTTACTTATGCAATTTTTTTCTTAATTTATCCTAAATTTTCCTTTGTCAATATACATATTTTACTTAAATTTATTTAAGAAGAAAATTGTACTTCTATAGTATAAATAGAAGTTTCACTTGACATAAATATTATAGGGCTTCCCTGGTGGCGCAGTGGTTGAGAGTCCACCTGCCGACGCAGGGGACACGGGTTCGTGCCCCGGTCCGGGAAGATCCCACATACGCGGAGCCATGGCCGCTGAGCCTGCGCGTCCGGAGCCTGTGCTCCGCAACGGGAGAGGCCACAGCAGTGAGAGGCCCGTGTACTGCAAAAAAAAATTATAAAAATCAGGCAAAGGAAAACAAAACACTGCTTTTAAATCCCAAACAGTGGTGCCTGTTGATGTCGCTGAGCAGGAGACCTGCTCCTGCATGAGAAGGGCGGTTAGCCAGGGGCCAGGGAGGTTGGAGGCACACTGTACCCAGCAGCGTTTGGCTCCAGTAGAAGACTTGAGGGGGCACCCAGAAGGCAGTAACTTGTCGCCCCATTGACCTAACGTTATACCCGAGAGCATCTGGCGTGCAGCCCTCTGGTGGGTCTGAGCCTTCAAGGGGCTCTTATGTGTGTTGGGTCCCAAGGGAATGGAGGTCTGAGTTCCTTCGGTGACAATCCTAGACAACTTGGTAGAGGGGAGAAGGCCAAGTTACAGTGATGGAGGGGAGGGTCCAGAGCCCTCCCGTGACCTGTGAGAGCTTTCCATGGTCCACCGCTGGGTGTGAGTCCCAAGACAGGTGAAGGCTAAAGGCTGGGATCAGGGGATGTGCGGACAACACCTGAAGCCAACTGGAGCCTCTGGGGGCTCAGTGTCCCCCACTGGAGGTGAGGAGGCTCGGCAGGCAGTGCACCGATGGAGGCAGTGTCTTGTTAACGGGGAGGCTGACGTTTCCTTCCTGGACCCTGGACCCAGACCATGAAAACCAGGGAGTGTTTTCAGGCACGACACGTGACATCGTCTGGAACTCATCTCTCTCTGGCACGTCCGTTCAGCGTGTTTGTGTAGCACGTGGTAGGACCAGGGTGATGTGCTGGGGCTGTGGTCACAGAGGAGAGTCACACCGTCTCTCTCTCTCTCTCGAGGCCAGCTCCCAGGTGGCTCAGGCTCTGTGTCAGGAAGAGCAGACACAGCACTCAGAGGGCCCAGGGCAGGATGAAATTACTCCTGGCCAAAGGATTTGGGCCACTTCCCAGGTGGATAGAGGTCTGCTGTATCCCGAGCGAGCGAGGTGACATCCAGGGAGGCAGAGAACCAGCCTGTCCGTCAGATGGGAGGCCCCACTGGTGTGCGTGGGGCTGGCAGAGGGTAGAGCTGGCAGGAGTGCAGTCACAGGCAGGCCGCATCCGGCGAGGTCCAGGTGGCTGCAGGAAATGTGAAGTTGGAGGAGAAAGCCAGGGGACGGAAGTGAAAAGTCAGGGGGCCTCAGCTGCTTGGAGAGGTGAGCCTGGCCCTCGGGGCCCGAGAGCTGTGTTCCTTGGATGCCTCTTTGCCAACAGCCCAGCGTCTCTTGAAAGCCTGCCCATCGCCAAGCCCTGTTTCCTCTAACGCAAGCAGCTGATTTGGACACACTGAGGAGGAGGTGGCAGTGTGGTGTCCCCGACAGATGGGAGGCCAGCATGAGCATGAAAGCCTGGAAGGTTAAAACGGATCATCCAACAGCCCAGACCACAGTGACTCTGGGTCTCAGGTGACCACGGCAAGGTGAAGCCCCGGGGTTTGATCTTACCCTCTGCCAGCTGCCAGGGGCATGAGCTCTGACAAGGCATGTGGCTTCCGCAAGGTTCACTCCGATCCACCCCGTCTCCATTCCCACCCCTGGGTAAAAAGGGGCCCGTACAGCCTACTGCAGCATTGTTGAGTTGAGTGAGATAGCATATAGGGAAAGCATATTATAAACTGTAAACTGGGAGACGCCTGGTACAAGACTGTCATTTAGGACCACACACGCTCATACATGCAGGTCTCTCTACAAAATCTTCTAAGAAATGAGCAAAGTCGAGCTCTGAGGCAGGAGCTTCCTTCAATGCTGGTGACAGTGAAGGACAAAATGAGTCTGTCAACCCTGCAGGCAGCTGTCCCTGTCCCAGGCCTGAATTCCTCTTTCCCCTCCCCCTCCCTTTCTCAAAGTCTGCCCTCCAGGCCTCTAGAGAACTCTGCGGACTGAGAGTGTGTGTGTGTGTGTGTGTGTGTGTGTGTGTGTGTGTGTGTGTGTGTGTGTGTGTGTGTGTGTGTGTGTGTTGGTGTGATTTCAGGAGAGTTTCTCTCCATATGGCTCTGATTTAATGCCGATACTGTCAAGTTACAAAATATAAATTGTATTATTTCCACAGAAGATCAATGTGACAATTTCTTTGCTCCCCGCCCAGCCCTGCTCACAAAAAGTAATCTTTAGGACACACTGGAAGAGTTAGTGGAATTACAGTGCGTGCCAGCCCGTGGACCCTGCTTTCTTTGAGTTGTTTCAATTTTTCCATTTTCTGCTTGGGAACAGGGAGGTATTGAAATATTTACAAGAATATCATAGGCCAGCCAGTGGTAAATATGTCTGCTCTCTAAGAGACTAGAGCTTTGTCTACAGTTTGGGGGAAATTGAAACATTTTAAAAGAAAAAGGGAAGTTTACAAATCTGTGTTTTTTTGACACTGTAAACTAAATATCTATTTTTCAATAAATTTGGGGTTTCCTCTAGAAATTTGTTTTATGGGGGAAATCCCTTAGAAGAACAGTCCAGTAGACCTGAGCATGCTTGCATACAAAAAAGGCATGATGCTAGCTTTTTCTGCTTTGGACTAGCAGAAGCGGACATATTAGCATATGTATTTTCCTAGATGCGTTTTCCTAGATGAAGAGAGATTCAGAACTTTTGACCTTTATTAAAATACGAGTTGCCACCCTTGATAATTTCATTCTAAAGATGGAGTTTTTGACAGCAGTATCCTCTCTGTTTCCGGCATTATGCAAATATTTGGCTTCTAGTGGGTCTTGGGTCTATTTGGGCTCTAGTCTCTTCTAACAATTGCATACTAAAACAGGCATCTCTGGGCAGTGGCCCGCTCCTAAACTTAGCTTTCTTTAACATGTTTAAAAAGCAAATAATTTTGGTATTGTGGTCTGCTGCAGACATCATTTGTACTTTAGCCAGGATATTATTTGAGAACTGCAAAGCTCTCTAGGTATTCCGTCTCTATATAAACCATGTGTTAGAAAGATATAAATTCAGTTTTGAAATATTCGTTAGACTGCTTTTGGCTTTCAGTCCGTGCCAGACATGTGCTTTGGTGGCAGATGGAGTCATGTGGACCCTTGAATGAAACTCTTTATTTTGTATAGACTTTGTCTTCTAGCAGTTGCATTAGACAAGTCGGGAGATTATGAGGATACTGTTACCTAAGGGGTGCGTTCTCGAGTGAACTTAAGATCTCTTTTCCTCCTTTAAAATATGTCACTAGGTTGTTTGGTTTCACATTCTGTGCTGTAGAAAATATTGTCATACACCGTGAATTGATGGAGACAAATTACGTTTCTGTTATTCGCATGTTAACTTCAAATTTTGGAACCAGAACATGTTCCTAAGAACTGGTTGAATTTTTTTGGCTTTGGGGCCAGTGAACTATTCAAGGAAGCCTAAATCTAGCACTACCTGATGAAACAAGGGACTCCTATTTCAGTCTGAATTTCAGATAAACATTGAATAGTTTTTCAGTGTAAGTAGGTCCCCAATAGTGCATTGAACATACTTATACTACAAAATCATTTGTTGATTATCTGAAATTCAGAATGAACTGGAAGTCAGACTTTTGTTTGCTACATATGGCAACTTGACATAGATCCCAGTTTATCATTCACTGTCATAAACAGTGACTATCAAAGAAAATTACTCAGTGATGAAGGCTGGAGATGGAGGAGATCTCAGTCCAGCTCTTCCATATAATAAAAACGAATGTTCTATTTGAACAAAGTCTGAAAGCAGACCAGGAGTAGATCACATCTATTGCACTTCTGATTGGAGTCAGGCCATTACCTTTTTTTTTTTTTAACATCTTTATTGGAGTATAATTGCTTTACAATGGTATGTTAGTTTCTGCTGTGTAACAAAGTGGATCAGCTATACATATACATATATCCCCGTATCTCCTCCCTCTTGCGTCTCCCTCCCACCCTCCCTATCCCACCCCTCTAGGTGGTCACAGAGCACCGAGCTGAGCCATTACCTTTTTTCTCCTCATATACATCCATTTCCTCACATTTCCACTCCTTGCTGTTTGTTTCTGTGTTGTGTAGATGGACCTGGGGTATAAGTTTAAGAAGGCTTTTTTTCCCTCCCTTGTCCTCTTCATACCCCTTCCCCCCATGCGTGAATGCCCAAATCCTGCCTCTTCAAGGCCTGGTATAATTGGCACCCCTTTGGTGGAGACTTCCTGGACCATCTCAACTACATTTTGTTTTCTACTTCAACTCTGGTTGCTCTTAGAGACGTTTATCCTTTTCTTCACTAGACTTTCTGCTTCTTGAGGGCAGAGTCAAGTTTAGTCCCCGGAAAGAACACAAAGCTGCCAGGAAATCGACGCTCGGAAAAGGTTTCTTTCTTTCCTTCCTTCCTTTGCTCTGTGATGGCTACTCCTAATTGAGTGCTGCTGTGTACCGGGTGTTTCCACACCCATCTCCTTGCATTTTCTCAGCTATTCCAGGGGTGCAGTACTGTGTACGCCATCGTACACATTAGAAAGGTCCCACCTTTGGTGAAAGGCAGAGCTTGAACTGTCGTTGATTCACATGGAACCCTGAAATGCTGTTGGCTTTTATCCTGCACCACCTACCAACACACCACGCTGAACAGTGGAAGACAAATCCCCACTGGTGTGTGACAGCCAGCCTCTACTCTTAGGGGAGGATTCTGGTTGATGCAGCAGTTGTTTGTTTGTTTTAGAAATAAGCCTGCTTAATATTCTTTTTTTTTTAACATCTTTATTGGAGTATAACTGTTTTACAATGGTGTGTTAGTTTCTGCTTTACAACAAAGTGAATCAGTTATACATATACATATGTTCCCATATCTCTTCCCTCTTGCGTCTCCCTCCCTCCCACCCTCCCTATCCCAGCCCTCTAGGTGGTCACAGAGCACCGAGCTGATCTCCCTGTGCTATGCGGCTGCTTCCCACTAGCTATCCATTCTACGTTTGGTAGTGTGTATATGTCCCTGCCACTCTCTCACTTTGTCCCAGCTTACCCTTCCCCCTCCCCGTGTCCTCAAGTCCATGCTCTAGTAGGTCTGTGTTTTATTCCCGTCCTACCACTAATCTCTTCATGACTTTTTTTTTCTTAGATTACATATATATGTGTTAGCATACGGTATTGGTTTTTCTCCTTCTGACTTACTGCACTCTGTATGACAGACTCCAGGTCTATCCACCTCATTACAAATAACTCAGTTTCATTTCTTTTTATGGCTGAGTAATATTCCATTGTATATATATATATATGCCACATCTTCTTTATCCATTCATCTGTCGATGGACACTGAGGTTGCTTCCATGTCTTGGCTATTGTAAATAGAGCTGCAATGAACATTTTGGTACATGACTCTTTTTGAATTATGGTTTTCTCAGGGTATATGCCCAGTAGTGGGATTGCTGTGTCATATGGTAGTCCTATTTTTATTATTTATTTATTTATTTATTTATTTTTAAACATCTTTATTGGAGTATAACTGTTTTACAATAGTGTGTTAGTTTTTCCTTTACAACAAAGTGAATCAGTTATACATATACATATGTTCCCATATCTCTTCCCTCTTGCATCACCCTCTCTCCCACCCTCCCTATCCCACCCCTCTAGGTGGTCACAAAGCACAGAGGTGATCTCCCTGTGCTATGTGGCAGCTTCCCACTAGCTATCTAATTTACATTTGGTAGTGTATATATGTCCCTGCCACTCTCCCACTTCATCACAGCCCACCCTTCCCCCTCCCTATATCCTCAAGTCCATGCTCTAGTAAGTCTGTGTTTTATTCCTGTCCTACCACTAATCTCTTCATGACATTTTTTTCCCCTTAGAGTCCATATATATGTGTTAGCATACGGTATCTGTTTTTCTCCTTCTGACTTACTTCTCTCTGTATGACAGACTCCAGGTCCATCCACCTCATTATAAATAACTCAGTTTCATTTCTTTTTATGGCTGAGTAATATTCCATTGTATATATGTGCCACATCTTCTTTATCCATTCATCTGTCGATGGACACTGAGGTTGCTTCCATGTCTTGGCTATTGTAAGTAGAGCTGCAATGAACATTTTGGTACATGACTCTTTTTGAATTATGGTTTTCTCAGGGTATATGCCCAGTAGTGGGATTGCTGGGTCATATGGTAGTCCTATTTTTAGCTTTTTAAGGAACCTCCATACTGTTCTCCGTGGTGGCTGTATCAATTTACATTCCCACCAACAGTACAAGAGGGTTCCCTTTTCTCCACACCCTCTCTATATTCTTAACTCATAGTTTCACATGCATAAATTAGAACAAATTAGACACATTAAAAATGGGCAGTATAGAACTGATAACTGGCAAGGTCCTACTGTGTGGCACAGGGAACTATATTCAATATCCTGTAATAAACCATAATGGAAAAGAATAAAAAAAATAGATATGAGCAAATAATCCTGAAACTAAGAAAAGAAAATATCTGATAAAAATGTGAGGGACTTCCCTGGTGGTCTAGTGGTTAAGACTCCACAGTTCCCATGCAGGGGGCGTGGGTTCAATCCGTGGTCAGGAACAAAGATCCCACATGCTGTTCAGCCAAAAAAATAAAAAAAAGTGAAAAATTTCAACCTCAGTGACAAATAAATGCGTGTTGAAACAACAAAGAAATACATTTTTTTCTTTACCAATTGTCATATATTTTTTAGGGGGCTTTTTCTTTATAATAATTGTCTACTGAGTCGTCATCCTGCCATGGCCTGGTCATTGTTGAATAGATGGGAAGCAGTCACAGTTCAGATCCAGCAAGGGCGGGAGGGAGCACTGGCCACTTCCTGCCCCCTCGACCACGTCCATCAGTTCAGGGAAGCAACAGAAAATTGTGCCCTCCTCTTGCTGAGTCAACTGTGCTATACTGTGTGACCAGAAGCTGAACCAGGAAAGGACAGGACCAGCTCCCGGCGTTGTCAGCAGCCCTCTGACGCGGGTGGCACGTAGTTGGCATATCAGTGATAATTTTACAGGGAATGGGAAGTCCATTTAGAATAATGAATGCATCCTTAGTGTGAATTTTAAACCGGGGCACTCACACTCAGCCTACCCATGTACCTGCTCTCAGAAGATACTTATTGGCCAGCAAAGGATTGGCTAGTTCTCTTGTCTGTGGGAATAGGTCAGACCGAGCTGGGTATATTACTGAGAGGAAACTGCTGGAAAATTCTTTTATTTTTTTAATCAATTTTTTATTGGAGTATAGTTGATTTACAATGTTGTGTTAGTTTTGGTGGTACAGCAAAGTGAATTGGTTATACATATACATATATCCACTCTATTTTAGATTCTTTTCCCATATAGGTCATTACAGAGTATTGAGTAGAGTTCCCTGTGCTATACACTAGGTTCTTATTAGTTATTTATTTTATATATAGTAGTGTGTATATGTCAATCCCAATCCCCCAATTTATCCCCTCCCCTTGGTAACCATAAGTTTGTTTTCTACATCTGTAACTCTATTTCTGCCTTATAAATAAGTTCACTTGTACCATCTTTTTAGATTCCACATATAAGAAATATCATATTATATTTGTCATTCTCTGTCTGACTTGCTTCACTAAGTAACCATCTCTAGGTCCATCCATGTTGCTGCAAATGGCATTATTTTGTTCTTTCTTATGGCTGAGTAATATTCCATTATGTATACATACTACATCTTCTTTATCCATTCATCATTGATGGACATTTAGCTTGCTTCCATGTCCTGGCTATTGTAAATAGTACAGCAATGTACATTAGGGGTGCATGTATCTTTTCGAATTATGGTTTTCTCTGGATATATGCTCAGGAGCTGGATCATATGGTAACTCTATTTTTACGTTTTCAAGGAACCTCAACACTGTTCTCCACAGTGATTGTACCAATTTACATTCCCACCAACAGTGCAAGAGTGTTCCCTTTTCTCCACACCCTCTCCAGCATTTATTGTTTGTAGATTTTTTGATGATGGCCATTCTGACTGGTGAGAGGTGATTCCTCATTGTAGTTCTGATTTGCATTTCTCTAATAATTAATGATGTTGAGCATCTTTTCATGTGCTTTTTGGCCATCTGCATGTCTTCTTTTTTAAAAAAATTTAATTAATTTATTTTTTATACAGCAGGTTCTTATTAGGCATCCATTTTATACATATTAGTGTATACATGTCAATCCCAATCTCCCAATTTATCCCACCCCCTCCCCACCTTTTTCCCCTTGGTGTCCACGTTTGTGCTCTACATGTGTGTCTCTATTCCGGCCTTGCAAACCGCTTCATCTGTACCATTTTTCTAGATTCTACATATATGTGTTAACGTACGATATTTGTTTTTCTATTTCTGACTTATTTCACTCTGTATGACAGTCTCTAGATCCATCCACGTCTCTACAAATGACCCAATTTCTTTCCTTTTATGGCTGAGTAATATTCCATTGTATATATGTATATGTACCACATCTTTATCCATTCATCTGTAGATGGGTATTTAGGTTGCTTCCATGATCTGGCTATTGCAAATAGTGCTGCACTGAACATTGGGGTGCATGTGTCTTTTTGAATTATGGTTTTCTCTGGGTATATGCCCAGTAGTGGGATTGCTGGGTCATATGGTAATTCCATTTTTAGCATTTTAAGGAACCTCCATACTGTTCTCCATAGTGGCTGTATCAATTTACATTCCCACCAACAGTAAAAAAGGATTCCCTTTTCTCCACACCCTCTCCAGCATTTGTTGTTTGTAGGTTTTCTGATGATGCCCATTCTAACTGGTACGAGATGGTACCTCATTGTAGTTTTGATTTGCATTTCTCTAATAATTAGTGATGTTGAGTAGTTTTTCATGTGCCTCTTGGCCATCTGTATGTCTTCTTTGGAGAAATGTCTATTTAGGTCGTCTGCCATTTTTTGATTAGGTTGTTTGTTTTTTTAATATTGAGCTTCATGAGCTGTTTATATATTTTGGAGATTAATCTTCTGTCCATTGATTCATTTGCAAATATTTTCTCCCATTCTGAGGGTTGTCTTTTCATCTTATTTATAGTTTCCTTTGCTGTGCAAAAGCTTTTAAGTTTCATTAGGTCCCATTTGTTTATTTTTGTTTTTATTTCCATTAGTCTAGGAGGTGGGTCAAAAAAGATTTTGCTGGGATTTATGTCAAACGGTGTTCTTCCTATGTTTTCCTCTAATAAGAGTTTTATAGTGTCTGGTCTTACCCTTAGGTCTTTAATCCATTTTGAGTTAATTTCTATGTGTAGTGTTAGGTAGTGTTCGATTTTCATTCTTTTACATGTAGCTGCCCAGTTTTCCCAGCACCACTTATTGAAGAGACTGTCTTTTCTCCATTGTATATCCTTCCCTCCTTTGTCATAGATTAGTTGACCATAGGTGTGTGGGTTTATCTGTGGGCTTTCTATCCTGTTCCATTGATCTGTATTTTTGTCTTTGTGGCAATACCATATTGTCTTGATTACTGTAGCTTTGTAGTATAGTCTGAAGACAGGGAGTCTGATTCCTCCAGCTCCATTTTTTCCCCTCAAGATTGCTTTGGCTGTTCAGGATGTTTTGTGTTTCCATACAGATTTTAAGATTGTTTTGTTCTAGTTCTGTGGAAAATGCCATTGGTAATTTGATAGGGATTGCATTGAATCTGTAGGTTGCTTTGGGTAGTATAGTCATTTTCATAATATTGCTTTTTCCAATCCAAGAACATGGTATATCTCTCCATCTGTTTGTGTCATCTTTGATTTCTTTCATCAGTGTCTTACAGTTTTCTGAGTACAATACTTTTACCTCCTTAGGTAGGTTTATTCCTAGGTATTTTATTCTTTTTGTTGCAATTGTGAATGGGATTGTTTCCTTAATTTCTCTTTCTGATCTTTCATTGTTAGTGTATAGGGATGCAAGAGATTTCAGTGCATTAATTCTGCATCCTGCAACTTTACGAAATTCATTGATTAGCTCTAGTAGTTTTCTGGTGGCATCTTTAGGATTATCTGTGTTTATTATCATGTCATCTGCAAACAGTGACAGTTTTACTTTTTCTTTTCCAATTTGTATTCCTTTTATTTCTTTTTCTTCTCTGATTGCCATGGCTAGGACTTCCGAAACTATGTTGAATATAGTGGCAAGAGTGGCCATCCTTTTCTTGTTCCTGATATTAAAGGAAATGCTTTCAGTTTTCACCATCGAGAATGATGTTTCCTGTCGGTTTGTCATATATGGCCTTTATCGTGTTTAGGTAGGTACCCTCTATGCACACTTTCTGGAGAGCTTTTTATCATAAATGGGTGTTGAATTTTGTTAAAAATCTTTTTCTGCATCTATTGAGATGGTCATATGGTTTTTATTCTTCAATTTGTTTCTGTGGTGTATCACACTGATTGATTTGCATATATTGAAGAACCTTTGCCTCCATGGGATAAATCCTACTTAATCATGGTGTATGAACCTTTTAATGTGTTGTTGGATTCTGTTTGCTAGTATTTTGTTGAGGATTTTTGCATCAGTGATATTGGTTTGTAATTTGCTTTTTCTATAGTATCTTTGTCTGGTTTTGATATCAGGGTGATGGTGGCCTCATAGTATGAGTTTTGGAGTGTTCCTTCCTCTGCAGTTTTTTGGAAGAGTTTGAGAAGAATGGGTTAGAGATTTATCTCTTCTCTAAATGTTTGATAGAATTCACTTGTGAAACCGTCTGGTCCTGGACTTCTGTTTGTTGGAAGATTTTTAATCACAGTTTCATTTTCATTGCTTGTGATTATCTGTTCATATTTTCTATTTCTTCTTGTTTCTTCAGTCTTGGAAGGTTATACCTTTCTAAGAATTTGTCCATTTCTTCCAGGTTGTCCATTTTATTGGCATAGAGTTGCTTGTAGTAGTCTCTGATGATACCCTGTATTTCTGTGGTGTCCATTGTAACTTCTCCTTTTTCATTTGTAATTTTATTGATTTGAGTCCTCTCCCTCTTTTTCTTGATGAGTCTGGCGAAAGGTTTATCAATTTTGTTAATCTCCTCAAAGAACCAGCTTCTGGTTTTACTGATCTTTGCTATTGTTTTCTTTGTTTCTATTTCATTTATTTCTGCTCTGATCTTTATGATTTCTTTCCTTCTACTATGGGTTTTGTTTGTTCTTCTTTCTCTAGTTCCTTTAGGTGTAAGGTTAGATTACTTCTTTGTGATTTTTCTTGTTTCTTGAGGTAAGATTATATTGCTATAACCTTCTCTCTTAGAACTGCTTTTGCTGCATCCCATAGGTTTTGAATTGTCATGTTTTCATTGTTATTTGTCTCTAGGTATTTTTTTATTTCCTCTGATTTCTTCAGTGATCTCTTGGTTATTTAATAATGCATTGTTTAGCTTCCATGTGTTTGCGTTTTTTACAGTTTTTTTCCCCTGTAATTGATTTCTTATCTCATAGTGGTCGGAAGAGATGCTTGATATGATTTCAGTTTTCTTAAATTTACTGAGGCTTGATTTGTGACCCAAGATGTGATCTATCCTGGAGAATGTTCTGTGTGCACTTGAGAAGAAAGTGTCACCTGCTGTTTTTGGATGGAATGTCCTATAAATATCAGTTAAATCTGTCTGGTCTATTGTGTCGTTTAAAGCTTCTGTTTCCTTATTAATTTTTCATCTGTATGATCTGTCCATTGGTGTGAGGTATTGAAGTCCCCCACTATTATTGTGTTACTCTTGATTTCCTCTTTTATTGCTGTTAGCATTTCCCTTATGTATGGAGGTGCTCCTCTGTTGGGTGCATAAATATTTACAATTGTTATATCTTCTTCTTGGATTGATCCCTTGATCATTAGGTAGTGTCCTTCCTTGTTTCTGGCAACATTCTTTATTTTAAAGTCTATTTTATATGATATGAGTATTGCTACTCCAGCTTTCTTTTGATTTGCATTTGCATGGAATATCTTTTTCCATCTCCTCACTTTCAGTGTGGTATGTGTCCCTAGGCCTGAAGTTGGTCTCTTGCAGACAGCATATATAAGGGTCTTGTTTTCGTATCCATTCAGCAAGCTTGTTTCTTTTGGTTGGAGCATTTAATCCATTCACATTTAAGGTAATTATCGATATGTATATTCCTATTACCATTTTCTTAATTGTTTTCCGTTTGTTTTTGTATGTCCTTTTATTCTCTTGTGTTTCCCACTCAGAGAAGTTCCTTTAACATTAGTTGTAGAGCTGATTTGGTAGTGTTGGATTCTCTTAGCTTTTACTTGTCTGTAAAGCTTTTGATTTCTCTGTCGAATCTGAATGAGATCCTTGCTGGGTAGAGTAATCTTGGTTGTAGCTTCTTCCCTTTCATGACTTTAAATATATAGTGCTGATCCCTTCTGGCTTGTAGAGTTTCTGCTGAGAAATCAGCTGTTAACCTTATGGGAGTTCCCTTGTATGTCATTTGTTGGGAGTTCCGTTGTATGTCATATGTCGTTTTTCCCTTGTGGCTTTTAATAATTTTTCTTAGTGTTTAATTTTTGTCAGTTTGATTACTATGTGTCTCAGCATGTTTCTCCTTGGATTTATCCTGCCTGGGACTGTCTATGCTTCCTGGACTTGGGTGGCTCTTTCCTTTCCCACGTTAGGGAAGTTCTCAACTATAATCTCTTCAAATATTTTCACAGGTCCTTTCTCTCTCTTTTCTCCTTCTGGGACCCCTATAATGCGAATGTTGTTGCGTTTAATGTTGTCCCAGAGGTCTCTTAGGCTGTCTTCATTTCTTTTCATTCTCATTTCTTTATTCTGTTCCATGGCAGTGAATTCCACCATTCTGTCTTCCAGGTCACTTATCTGTTCTTTCGCCTCAGTTATTCTGCTATTGATTCCTTCTAGTGCATTTTTCATTTCAGTTATTCTATTGTTCTTTTCTGCTTGTTTGTTCTTTAATTCTTCTAGGTGTTTGTTCTTTAATTCTTCTAAACCTTTGTTAAACTTTTCTTACATCTTCTCAATCTTAGCCTCCATTCTTTTTCTGAGGTCCTGGATCATTTTCAGTATCATTATTCTGCATTCTTTTTCTGGAAGGTTGCCTATCTCCAGTGCATTTAGTTGTTTTTCTGGGGTTTTATGTTGTTCCTTCATCTGGTACATAGCCCTCTGCTTTTTAATTTTGTCTGTCTTTCTGTGAATGTGGTTTCTGTTCCACAGCCTGCAGGATTGTAGTTCTTGCTTCTGCTGTCTGCCCTCTGGTAGATGAGGCTATCTTAAGAGGATTGTGCAAGCTTCCTGATGGGAGGGACTCATTGTTGGTAGAGCTGAGTGTTGCTCTGGTGGGCAGAGCTCAGAAAAACTTTAGTCCGCTTGTCTGCTGATGGGTGGGGCTGAGTTCCCTCCCTGTGGGTTGTTTGGCCTGAGGTGACCCAGCACTGGAGCCTACCTGGTTCTTTGGTGGGGCTAATGGTGGACTCCAGAAGGGCTCATTCCAAGGAGTACTTCCCAGAGCTTCTGCTGCCAGTGCCGTCTCTGCAGGAGACCTCCAACACTAGCAGGTAGGTCTGGTTCAGTCTCCCCTGGGGTCACTGCTCCTTCCCCTGGGTCCTGATGTGCACACTACTTTGTGTGTGCCTCCAAGAGTGGAGTCTCTGTTTCCCCCAGTCCTGTCGAAGTCCTGCAGTCAAATCCCGCTAGCCTTCAAAGTCTGATTCTCTAGGAATTCCTCCTCCCATTGCCAGACCCCCAGGTTGGGAAGCCTGACGTGGGGCTCAGAACCTTCACTCTAGTAGGTGGACTTCTGTGGTATAAGCGTTCTCCAGTTTGTGAGTCACCCACCCAGTGGTTATGGGATTTGATTTTATTGTGATTGTGCCCCTCATACAGTCTCATTGTGGCTTCTCCTTTGTCTTTGGATGTGGGGTATCTTTTTGGTGAGTTCCAGTGTCTTCCTGTCGATGATTGTTCAGCAGTTAGTTGTGATTCCGGTGCTCTCGCAAGAGGGAGTGAGCGCACATCCTTTTACTCTACCATCTTGAACCAATCCTGGAAAATTCTTAAACTGAACAGTTTTTTGTACTTTTTTGACTTTATCTGTGTGAGGTGAAGCAAAGACTTAAAAACAGGTAAGCACCTTGTTCAGTTTCAACAAACTGAGAACAAAAGTATTTCTAATCAAAATTATTAAACACCATCCTAGCTCATTCTAGAAGCCTAGTCAATATTTGTCAAATCACATAGAACTAAAACTTCTCTGAGCTCAGGACTCCAATCCTATGTCATAATCATTTGGGGTGTCCTGTTTGCCTCTTTAAATTAGGGCCCCCCAAATTCAGTGGGCAAAGTCAATAACTAGAAAATTAAAGTCATAAAAATCGTATCGACACCTGCCTCCTGATAGCCACACTTTCCTTCCCCTTGGTCGTTAGGAGTTAGGCAGGTGTTTCCCTAACTTAGCAACCTCCATCCTCACTCTCCTTCAAGTCCAAGACTCCCACTCTTGCCCTGTTCCTCCCCACCATCTGGCCCAAGCCACAGCCTCCCTGCAATTGGGTTCCCAGCAGGTGGAGAAGTGGAGAAGGGGAAGTTCCTGAAGCAGGGGCAGGAGGTAGAGGATATGGCCGTAGTATTGCATTGTTCAATTCTGAATATATTTCCTCTTAAACACACTTGGGGTTTAGGTCTATAAGCTCTTCCCCGAGTGAAAACTTAGAGCATTTTTCTCATAAAGAAAATGAAGTGTTTCTAAATGGTGGTATGAGAGTCAAGCACATATGAGTTCACAAGTGTTGCAGAACCAGCCTTCAAAAACTCACCAAGTCTGTAGAAAAGGCTTTCTGCTCTAGAACACACTAAGCTCTCTACTGCCTTATGGCGTTTGTGTTCACGCCCTCTTGATGGGAAACCCCGCCATAGACTTTTGTTCTTATCAAATGTATCCTCTCCTTTAAGATTGGAGGAGGGGGAGCCTGTCGGTGATGAGGCTACAAAGAAGGAGTCAGCTAGAAAGTAGAGTTTTTAGAAAACAGAAGAGAGCAAAATCAAAGCACAAAATACCCAACTGGAGTTGTTGAATGTGGGTGGTTAAAAAAAAAAAAGACCACGCCCAAGATGTCACCCAGCCATGTGACTTAAGGACTGGTGTTGAATGGTGGTGGCTCTGGAAAGACATGTAGGATGGAAAATGGTTTTTCTGATTGGGGGATGGAGGGAAACCTTTGGTTTTTAAACGGCTGAGTTGGAGGTGACGACGGTGACAAGACATTGAAATTAGTGACCAGCAGATATTGTAATACAGACTGCGCTTGGATGAATTGGCCAGATAGAAAAATATTGATTTGGGCAACGTCAGTTCAAAAATTAATGAGTTCTCTCAGGGACAGACTAGGGAGGGAAGATCAGTTCCAAGAGCTGAGACTTGGGAGACGTTCAAGTCCCCCCAGGAGGAAGGGAGGCAGGGGAAAGGAGTCTGAATGGAGAAGCGAGCCCTGGTTGAAGAAGTGGAAGAAAACCAGAGTCACTGAGTGCTGCTGAGTTGGGAGTATATTTCAGCAGGAGGTGCTCGAAGATGACGGTGGTGCAGCGAGGTTATTAGTGCCCTTAGATGGCACAGGGTCTTTAGCATAGATGCTAAATGGCTGCTCTATCGTTGTTTAACTCCATCTGGTAGGTTTACAGCAGTGAATGGGATTAAACAAGTTTCTATTTTTGTCCTTTTGCTGTTCACTTCCAACATTTGCTCCTGGGGTAAGATTTTAATAATTGGTTCCATTTTTCCCTTACCTTATTTCTTGCAAAGTCAATTTTGGAAAATTCTGACCCCTATCCTCCACCCCAAAAATATTACAGATGAATTCCTGCAGCATGTCTTTGTCCTTGTGATGAAGGACAAAGTGAATGACTGACTGCATTTGAAATGCAAAGGCCTTGGGTTTTGTCATTAATTCTGCCATTTATTCTTGGGAAACATTAGAAATAACCTACGTAACTTCGTAGTTCAGTTTCACCATTCATAAAATAGGACTTGCATTAGCTTCCACTGACCAGCAAAGGAATATAAAAATATAAGTTAATGTTGTAAATGACTTTGCTCCCCACAGACAGGAGACAGTTTAGACATGAAAAATCATTTTTATGTGTAGTAGAGACCACTTGTGCTTGGGATATTAATCCATTTGAAACATTTATGGGAAGAAATAACTAGCTTTCTTTGAATTTTGAAATGACATATAAAACATCATTCCAAAATTGTAATTGTTCCCTGGTCCTTGATTGCTTTTATTTCCAAATGGGCTGTGTCCTCAGAAATGCCCAGGGCTGTGTATCTGTGATGCCAGGAAAGCTGGTAAGAAAGTAAAACATCATAAATCAGTTGCTTTGTCATCATGAGTCCAAATGATTGATTTTTAAAATTTTTTATCCATCATAAAAGTAATATGTCTGATTCTAGAAAAATCAGAGTTACATGCAAACATAAAGAAGAAACTCAATGAATTCATAGCCCTAATACTCAGAAAAAAACCTGCAAGAGCATTTTGGTGTCTTCATTTCCAAAGACTGATTTAAAAAATACAAAAAAAGAAGCTAAATGACAGCCACCTACGCTTTGCATCTACAATGTCACCTTGCTGTCTTGCCAGAACTCTGCGGTGGACACTGGTCGGTAGCCCTCCTGGACATGTAAAGGATTTGAGTATCAAGGAGGGCAGGAGACTGGCCCAAAAGCATCCATGTAGCCTGTGGGGGGGTGCACAGTGCCTCTTCTGACTCGAAACACTGCAGCTTCTTCCCTTATATGAGGCTGTGTCTTGATAATTCAGCCTTCCGGTGTAGATAATTACAATCTTAAGGTCTGAGCAAACCTGGATCTGTTTCAACATACTTTTATCAAAGTAGTTATGTGACTGTCACTTGGTGTCACCTTCCTAAACCAACTTTTAATTTCTGTACCATTTCAGAGCCTTGTATCCAATAACCAAAAAAAAAAAGAAAAAAAATGTTCAGTTTTTTTAGCAACTTGTTTCTATGTTCCATAGACTTACCTGGAGGTACTTAGAGGGGCCTTTCTACTGCCTAAGGCTCAACTACTTTTGCATACCTCTGCCTTGTTATACTCTAGGAAACCTTGTCAATTGCCTCATGCTTTTCACTTGACAGCAGTCACCGCATCTTTCCTCCATCTGAACAAATAGCAATGTTAGAAGAGAGGTGAAGGGTAGAGACTCCAGTTTGCTGATATTTGGAGCCATGAGTGATAACAGCCATTCATTTCTGAGCCTTTTGATACTGAATTGCTCTAGAATGACATTCTTCTTGCAAGATGCAGATTAGATCTTTAAATGATTATTAATAGACTTTATTTTAAAGGATAGTTTTATATTTACAGGAAGATGGAGAAGACAATATAGAGAGTTCCCCTGCAGCCCATAACCAGTTTCCCCCTATTATTAACATCTTCCCTGAGTATTGTACAATTGTTAACAATTAATGAACCGATATTGACATAATATTTTAAACTACAGTTCATACTTTATTCCAGTCTCCTTACTTTTTACCTAATGTCCTTTTCCTGTTCCTCAGTCCCAGGCAGGATTCCACAATACGTTTAGTCATTATGTCGCATCAGGCTCCTCTTGGCTGTGACAATTTCGATGACATTGATAGTTTTGAGGTGTGCTGGTCAAATCTATTGTAGGATGCACTGTATTGGCATTTGTCTCAAGATTAGATTGAGGTTATGGTTTTTAGGGATTAAGATCACAGAGGTAAAGCGTCATTTTCATCATATCCTATGAAGAGTACATCCCAACAACAGGACTATGGTTGTTGATGTTGACGTTTATCATCTGGGTGATGTAGTGTTTTTCAGGTTTTTCCATTGTAAAATTACTCTTTCTTAGATTAACTTTTGCCATGGTTCTTTTTAAACATCCTCGAGCTATACCATTTAAAAATCACATCCCCTGGGCTTCCCTGGTGGCACAGTGGTTAAGAATCCGCCTGCCACTGCAGGGGACACGGGTTCGAGCCCTGGTCTGGGAAGATCTCACATGCCGCAGAGCAGCTAAGCCTGTGTGCCACAACTACTGAGCCTGTCCTCTAGAACCCGTGAGCCACAACTACTGAGCCCACGTGCCACAACTACTGAAGCCTGCGTGACTAGAGCCCACGCTCCACAGCAAGAGAAGCCACTGCAATGAGAAGCCTGTGCACCGCAATGAAGAGTAGCCACCTCTCGCCACAACTAGAGAAAACTCGTGCATAGCAACGAAGACCCAAAGCAGCCAAAAATAAAGAAAAAAATTAAATTAAATTAAAATTTTAATAAAATTAAAAATAAAAATCACATCCCTAGTTATCACCCATGGAGTCTGCAGATTAGATGAGAGATGACATTGTTATTTGGATAAGACTATAGATAGGAATCTGAACCAAAGAAATATATTTGTCCTCTATGGGAATGTTGCCACCATATTTCTCTGAATCAAGATGCTACTCAGTCAATTTTATAAGATTTTCTTCAGCTCTCAGATATTTGGAGCTAATAAAAATGCTTTATGCATTTCCAGGGCCTTGTCCCCAGATTCTTTCGCAGTTCATAATGGTTGCCTCAATTTTTCCCCCCAGCTAGATTTTCTAAGGAATATTTATCTTTTTTAAAAATTAATTAATTTATTTATTTTTGGCTGCATTGGGTCTTCGTTGCTGCACATGGGCTTCTCATTGCGATGGCTTCTCTTGTTGGGGAGCACGGGCTCTAGGTGCGCAGGCTTCACTAATTGTGGCACGGGGGCTCAGTAGTTGTGGCTCGCAGGCTCTAGAGCTCAGGCTCAGTAGTTGTGGCGCATGGGCTTAGTTGCTCCACGGCACGTGGGATCTTCCCAGACCAGGGCACAAACCCATGTCCCCTGCATTGGCAGGTGGATTCTTAACCACTGTGCCACTTGGGAAGCCCAGGAATATTTATCTTAATCCTACTTTTGGTACCTCAGATTAATTCTCCTCTCTTAGGTTCATGTAGGGATTGATAGTGATGTCCCTTTAAAGCCAGAATTCCGGGCATGATGTTTTAAGTTTTGTCTTGACTAGTAATCTTATCAGAGGTTGTTACCCCAGTGGCCCATTGGGCAGCTTGAATGGATACCCGCCAAGTACCTAAATATCCACATTTTCTAATGATGGACATGAAGTTGTCATCTTCACACTATTAGCGTGGTTTGGTTGGAGAACAACTGTCTAGGAGTCTGGAAACTTGGATTCTGACAGCCTAGTCTGTTCTCATGCATTAAGCTTTTCGAAAGCCCTTTGACTACACTGACTTATTTGAGCTTCCTTGACCCTATGAGAATTAGTGGGGAAGAGAATGTGGTTCCCATTTTGTAGAGAGCAGAACCTCAGATGCATATTTTGACTGAGGGCAATAAATCAAAGAGGGGTCAAGACCAGAGCCAAGTCTTGTGGCTCCAAGGTGTCCATTGTTCATGATCTCAGAACTCCGTGTCAACCTTCACCTCTGGCGAGCTGAAGCCCTTAGGTGGGCATTAGGGTGGTCTGGACCTCCCTTAGTAAGCTAGGCCAAGGAGGCTTGGCTGGAGCAGGAACGAGGCAGGACTTCCATGGGCAGCCAGGCTCTGGGTGATTCACACGGAGGGGGGATCTGAAGTCACTTTTGGGGGTGTTTTCATTGCTGACTTTTCCAGGACCTTAAAAGCCATGGCTGCAAAGATTCTTGCCTAAGGAACTGGGTCTATAACTTCCCTTTTCACCAGCCATAATCAGGTCTGAAGATGACAAACTCAGACAAGCAAAGAAGGCACACACATACCTCATGGGAAAGCAGAGCTGATTGTCACAGACGATACCTGCGGTAGGAACCCGAATATTCTAATATGCTTTTTTTCCACCATGAGACTGAAGCAAACTGGCCATCTTATCAAAAGGACAAGTCATGTATCTGGTTACTCAGCAGACAGAAAGCTCGAAGTTCCTCCTCAAGATAAGCTATTCACATTCACATTTTTTTATTTAGTCAACTGAGTTTTGTTGATACCCCAATATTTGGAAAAACAAAATGTGTGCAAACTGTATATTTTCTAAGGTCATATTTTTTCCCCTGGGTTTCTAGGGCTTGAATGTGTGGCCTGCTTTTATGGTTTGTCAACAAGATCACTCCATAAAATGCATTCTGATATCTCACAGCTGTGTATAATTTATTCTGTCTATCCATGCAGCACAAATAAAATTTTTATTTGCATCATCTAAAAGAAATACCAGTGTATAAATACATAAGCAAAGCTCATAAGAAACCATCTTCTGACTCCATATACTGCTGGGGGGATATTGTGCAACCAATTAAAAAGCTGAGAGATGGCTTCATTATCCATGTAGATAGATCATAAATACTGTACTCAGCAAATAGTATATTTATTCAATTTCTTTAAAAGGTTGCACAACATTCTCCAAGTGCTGGCACAGTCTGCCTCTCAATTCTCCTTGGAATATTTAGAAACTAAAGCCTCTTAGAGGGGGAAAAAAAAAAATCAGCCCCGAAGGACTTCTTTTGATTAAGATGTCGGAATATGTAGGTGAAAAGGGAAATGTTCAGTGGTTGGAACATTTTGCCCTTAGGGGAGTAAATAGTGGTCTTTCTCTGCTCCTAGGAATCTTGGAGGGTAAAGGTCCAGGGGACTAAGAATGTTCTTTATATTTGGTTCATGCAGCTTCAGTTTGATTATCGAATAGGGAACCCCATGAAGGTCCCCTGCCCAGCTTCCCCCAAGTCAAGGATGTGGCCTTGCTGCCTCTCCAGGTTCCCCCACTGGCAGAGGCAAGCTAACGGTGCAACCAAGAGACCTGGATGTCACGGCACCATCTCTTTCTGCTGAGACAGGCAGCTTCTGAATGAGTCCTATTAAATGCAAAGACATTTTCTCTAGGTCTCTGAGGCCTGGGTGGTCATCTTCCATTCCTTTGAGCGTCGTGGCTGGGATAACCACGAAAACCGTCGCGTCTTCTGCGGCTGGGCGCTGGGTGATCCAGGACTCCGGTTTTAGGTTTAACAAGCCTTGGGCAATTGGATTTGCGATTCAGTGCTCGATTTAACAACCTGCTTGCATTGGAAACTTAGGCTAACAGAACCGCCAGGAGTATAGCTTATAATCAAATTGGTTTGTTTATGTAGAGGAAATTTGAAAATGGTTGCAATCACTTTCGGAAGAGTTTTACCTGACTTTTCAGAAGATTAACACGTCAGCCAGGGTGACTCTTGGCACGTGGCATGGTTTTCACTGGCTGAGGGGCAAGTTCAGACGGATCTGCCGTTTTCACCCCATAATTGTGGGTGTTTCAAAGCCTTCTTAATCCAATCCAAACAACACACCAGCACTCTTTCAAGATAAGTTCATTTCCTGGCACTTAGCCCTGCTGTGCAGGAGCTGTGTAACTGGATCAGAACTCACGTCGTTTCAGGCAGTTCCGACGTGGGAACCCCGCTGAGGGTCCTGAGCAAGAGAGACCCAGGGCTCGGCAAAAGCTCAGAGAGCGACGCCCATAAAACCAGTCGGTGTTCTGCACGCTTCCTGTGTATCGTCTGCCCCGGGCCTCCCCGCCCTCGGCCTCGTTCTACGGAAAAGGAACACACTTGCTGACCCTCTGCTGACATGTTCTTCCCACGGCTCTGGATGGGGCTGGAAGGTTCTCATCTTCACGTCTCATTTCTGTGCCTCCCGTCCCGGCAAATGAAGGTCTCTCCTCCCTGTGCGTCAGAGGTAGCCCCCACCCCCACTCAACCACCACCTTGTTTTTCTCATTACATTTTATTTTGAAATCACTTTAGCTTTACAAAAGAGTTACGAGGACAGCATGGGGTGTCCCTGTAGCCCTGTTGTTTCAGGGTCCTGGTTACTCTCTGAAATGGTCTTATTCATTCAGCCGTCTCTCTCCCAATATAATAATACAAGTCACGAGGGCAGCTTGGTCTGTGTCCCTCTCTTAGATACACGGGATGGAGAGAACCAAGTGTGCTGGGACAAAGCTGTATTTAAGAGATGAGGGTCCCCACAGTGTAGACAGAGGGGGCTGGTTCCAGGTGGCACGAGGGCCTCCTGGGCCGAAGCAGGCGGAATGGCTTTTTGAATGGAAGACCTCAGGTCTAGAGGGCCCATCACAAGGCGAGCACTTAGTGAACAGTTTGGTGAACGAGTGAGTGAGTGAATGAGTGAACGAACAGATAAGTGGGCCAACAACGGGACCAGGACCGATGGCCAATACGTGGTCAGGTTGGTAGTGGTGCTGGGGTGTGTCTCACTCCAAAACCCATGCTTGTAGCGACTCTGCGCCATCTTGGAGCACATTGGAGGGCATGAAATCAAGCCACTGGAGGAAGTTCATTTATTCAAGCTCTCTGTGCCATCCGCGACCGCCCCCTCTGCAGCCGGGAAAGACCTCTGATGAATTCCATGCAGACGGCCATCCTCTCCTCCCTCCTGCCCTCCACTAATGTCCACAGAGGAAGTTCATTTATTCAAGATCTCTGTGCCATCCGCGACCGCCCCCTCTGCAGCCGGGAAAGACCTCTGATGAATTCCATGCAGACAGCCATCCTCTCCTCCCTCCTGCCCTCCACTAATGTCCACAGAGGTCACCACCCGGAGCCAGCCCCCTCCGCTTACACGGCTGGAACTCCCGTCTGTCTGGCACGGGCCCATCCCTGAGAACCTCGCGCCTCCCAGGCCTGAGACCGCGAGCCCTCCTGTCCTTGCTGCCCTGGCCCGCGGTCCCTTCTCTGCCTCCGGTGCCTCGTGTGGCCGACGGCCCCAGCTCACCCCCTCTGCCATTGGCCATGGCCCCGACTTTCGGTTCCTCCTCGGTCCCTTGGCGCTCAGCAACTGGGAGTTTCAAATGCTTCGTGACCAGCTTGAGAATTTTCCAGAGAGGCTGTGTCAGACAGTTAATACTCAAGTAGTAATCCTTTTGTAACCTGACTATAACTGCAGACTTCCACACTGAGCATGATAAAATGGTGTGGATTTAAAAGTATTTGGGGGCCTGTAAAATGTCTAGGATTAAAATTTCAATACCATTTGTGCCCAATAAATGCGAACTCTTTAGTAACTTGAAACTGTGGTATTATGACTCAGGTCTGAAAATTATGAGTCCTGGTTGAAGAAATGGGAATACCATGTGAGGAATCAGCTCCCGTCCTTCACCTTGAGGGATAGACTGTGGTCGCACCGAATAGCAGGAGGGTGACCTCATAGGGGAGCTAGCCCGGAGAAACGACTGTGTTTGTTAAGAAAGCAATACACTCTCCAGAAGAGAAATATGTTACACTTTCCATTAGGATTGTTTATGGAAATGGGGCTACACTGAACCTGGCTCAGTATATTAGCTGCTTTGACAGTACCCCAGGAAACAAGATCACATGATAGGTGATAGAACGACTTAATTTTTTTTTTTTTCCCCGTGAACCAGTCTAGTCAGTCTGAACTCGAGAAATTAATTTTGTCCATAGAATCACTCCCATAGCACATAAACTTAGCCTCCATAAGTACAGAGAACGGAGTTGGCATTGTGTTTAACTGATTCGCTGGAACTTAAGTAAATGGATTTAGTCTTCATATACCTAAAGCCCTGAGACTTTAAATAGAGCTGATCTTAAGCAAAGCATTAATGCATCATTTAAAAAGTCACGGCTCGTGGGTTGTTGTTGCTCGTTGAAGGACAGAATTATATACTTTGACGATGCTGAATCACCCAGCACATGCCACAGGGCTTGAAGGAAAAAATTAGCTCTTGTTTTCTTTGTTACAAAATTTTTTGTGTCCGATTGACAGAGAATTAATCAGTTTTAACACTTGCCCATGATTGAATAGCTTATGGTGCTTCCCTGGCCTTATTCACCTTCCAGATATTTTCATTGAGTCTTCGATGTCACACGTCTGACGCTAGACTCTTCCGGACTGGAATAAGCATGAAGATTTTTCTTTGTGTTGCAGGCGTGAACTTGGGAAGCAGATTCGTACCTTCCATGCAACAGGCCAGCACGAGGGACGGGAGAGGAGCTTACGAAGTGGTCAGTGCCTCTCTTTTGAATGGAGACCCGTGGAACCCAGTGACAAACGTGGTCACGAAGGTCAGTTCTTTTGGTTTTGTTTTTCTTCTTGACTTTTCAATGACTGAAGTTTAAAAATCACATTAACTGCATTCATATTCTCTTATTCAAGTTTTGTCTTTATCGACTTTAATTCCAACTTTATCCTTCCTTATAAAGTGAAATCTTCATTATTAAGAAGATAAAATACCAACTGGTTTTGATGTGACAGTTCTGATGAGTCTCTCAATGCTGTTACTGTCTGTGGAAACTTATTTTTTCAAGCACACACCAGGGATAACATTTCCAGATATATAACTTTCAGCTCATTTTACTTGAGTGCTGGATATTTTTCTATATTCATGTCTGTTTCATTAACATTTCAGTTTTATCGATCGATTATTGGTAGAAACATTTTAATGCAACTTTTTAAAAAAGTTTGTAATGAGTTTTTTAAAAAATATTTATTTATTTATTTTTGGCTGTGTTGGGTCTTCCTTGCTGTGTGCGGGCCTTCCCTAGTTGCCGTGAGCGGGGGCTACTCTTTGTTGCGGTGCGCGGGCTTCTCATTGTGGTGGCTTCTCTTGTTGCGGATCACGGGCTTCAGTAGTTGTGGCACATGGGCTCAGTAGTTGTGGCTCGCGGGCTCTAGAGCGCAGGCTCAGTAGTTGTGGCGCACAGGCTTAATTGCTCCGCGGCATGTGGGATCTTCCCGGACCAGGGCTTGAACCCGTGTCCCCTGCATTGGCAGACAGATTCTTAACCACTGCGCCACCAGGGAAGTCTCTGTAATGAGTTTTAATGCAGTTTTATGCTTTGTTTACTTTGACACATGTTTGATTTGAGTCTTCTATGATGTAAAAGAAAAATATAAAATAATTGAAATATTAGTGATTAAATTTCATATTTTGATGAGGTTTGTCTGACAAATATAAGTGAGTTTCTTAAATTTCAGAATTGTTGGAACAGTTGGAAAGGGATAAAATCTATAGAAATATGAGCTCTTTGGAGAGATCATACAGATGGCTTTGTCCTTGTGTTATGTGGAACTATTTTTAGAGTATTTTTTATAATAGAAAACAGATTTTTTTAAAAGAGCAGTTGAGATTGTGAAAATGGTCTGTAGTGTTCTGGAAGGGCTGCAGTGGGCCACCTTTGTGTCCATAATGATAATATGATTTACATCATTATTTTATTTTCTAAAGAGGCTTTCAGCTGAAAGGGAGCATTCAGAAAGGTTAGGTTAAAGGATCCAAATGCCAAATCTCAACTTTTTCAATATTTCTGTTTCATGGAGACTGTTGCAGGTGGAATATACAAAGTATAAGTCAATCACGGTGACATTGATACTGTTTCCTAGAAGAAAAACTTAAGACACTAAAGAAAATTTCATCATGGTACTAATTTGCAAAACGAGAAATGATACGATAGATTCAGAAAAAGGGAAGTATACTATGTTATAAAGAAAGTATATCTTTAAAATACTGATGGGCACTAACTAATAATATAAAAATATGGAACAATCTAAAGTTACTTGGGTGGTGGAAGCCTCTATGGGAGTTTTTCCCTGGTGGTAGGGTTGCCAGATTTAGCAAATAAGAGTACAGAATGCCCCGTTAAACTTGGACTTAGGTAAACGATGAATATTTTTTGGCATAAGTCTATCCCATGCAATATTTGGGATATTGTTGTTTATCACAATCCAGATTTAACTGCCGTCCTGTGTTTTATCTGGCAGCCCACCTTGGAGGGCATCAGAGCAACAAGCTGGTGAAGGTTCTCAGTATGCCTTTGGAATGGACGAGTTCAGGCTGGCTCTAGTTTCTGACCTCCAGCCTCATCCTTACTACCGGCTAGCCACCTTGCAGACGTCAGGAGGCATACCAGAGGGGGAAGTGGCACGTCCGCCCTGGCCAAGCTTACAGCCTGATGGCCGGGGGCCACCAGCGCCATCTTTGTAGAAAACTAGGAAGAGCCATTATTGTTTGATCACTGTCCCACCTCCTCTAGGGGGTCTGCATCTGGGATTAGAACCGGGCAGGAAGTAGGCACATACCTACTGACTAAAATAACTCCAGGTCACGGACATTATTTAAGGGAACAGCGAGCTGGGTGGTTTGGGGAACAGCATCTTGTCGTAAGGCCGTGGGGCTCATCTCCGCATGTGGCTGTGGAGTCAGCCTTATGGCTCTGTAATTACCATGTGCCCCCTTAATTGGTGGTTACCCACTAAGACCTTGCATGAAAGGGGTGCATGTAAATGTCTGTTAACGTGCGTGTACCTGCGTGCCGTAATTCTTCACGGGCTAGCTGTGTATGTTTGTTGTGGGAATAAGGATTCTGCCACATGGCGAGTTTGTGTACGTCTTTCTTCGTCATCAAAATAACAGTCAGTGCTGTAATTTTATTTTATTTTTTTAAAATTTTCTGGGGGGGTGTTTTATTGAAATCTTTCCTTTATTGTGCATCTTCAATATCGAGGACCAGTATCCTGTTTTCTCCATCCTGAATTCCCCTCAGAGTGCACAGCGGGGGCAGCCGCAGTGGCTGATGCCTTTTTGGCCACGACATCTTTTGTTCACTAAATGGCGGGGGACAAACTTTGTCCACAGTGCCTCATTTTGGTCATAAATCTGACCAACTTTGGGGAGGCAGGTCATGACCAATTTTGTCCCATGGTGCTAAGGAGGCTGATTGCTACATTGAGGAGGATTCTGTGGATAGGGCACTCAATGTGCTAATTTTCAGATTAGGCCCTGTTGACAGTCTAAAACGCTCTGGATCTCCCATCTTACTGGTCTATTATGATCTGGGAAATGTTTTCCCTGTTCCTTCTTTCCATATCTAGAGTTGCGCCATTACAAATATTCTCCGTAGAGGTAGATATACGATGGATGTGGCCTCAAGACATTTAGTCATCGTTACTTTGTTGGAGGCCTCCTTAAATATTGAGTAATGCGAGAGACAACAATCTCATAAAATAGTTGGGATATAAGTAATACTACTAGTAACTGTAATTTTAGACTGCACTAACGGGGCGTATCTTCCAGCATGCAAAGCATACCCACTTCATGAATATTTTTGCTACACGACTATGCCTGCAGGACCTTCGAACACAGGCTTTGAGGTTTGCGTTCCTGCTTCCCAGTTTTATTCCTTGCTGCCTTCTTTCCATTCAGCCAGTCTTTGACAATTTGACTTAATTGGTTTGAGGGAAGGCCCGGGCATCAACTTGATTCCGGCCAAAGTACTCAGATTCTCTTTTTCTCTCTCTCTCATCTGTGTTGGAGATATATCCAAATGGAGTATTATTATTTCCTTTACAAATCAAGAGTCAAGCCATCATCGCCACCGATCACGTCATTGAAAGAATAGAGGATGGGGAAAGAACATGACCTTGTGTACGTTGGAGAGCTTCCAGCATTTCGTTTGTTTGCTTGCCGTTGTTTTGATCTATAACATGAGCATAAGCTTATCTGCTCTTTCCTCCCTCTTGGGGTCATTGTAAGAATGAGGTGAAACGATGGGTGTGAAAATACATTACCTAAAAACTACCACCCCAGTGTAAGGTGATATGGAGAGTTTATAAAGTTTCTTTAGGGACCAACCTCCAACTTCGTGTCCTAAACAGATTTCCTCTGGATCCAGGGAAGACATATCAAGATGGGGTTGATTGTGAGATGACCTCAGCTGAGCTCAGCCTTTGAATGCTCCAGGAAAGTTCCAATTTCCAGCTTTCTCACAGGAGGATGAAATGATGGAAATAGTATGCGAAATGGAAAATAAAGAGGCAAAAGGATGAGAGCATGAAACCAGAGCTTCCCACAGCATACTGAGGATCTGAAAGATCAAATAGCTGCTAATTAAAATGGCAGAGGTAGTGTCTGCTGCATAGATTTCCATTTGCTTTGTTTCACGGCCGGCCGAGAAAACCAAGCCCTGTTTTCCCCTCAAATAACCAGTCCCCTTTCACGCCTCTGCAGTCAGACTTCTTCTCGGAGGGGTTGTCCCATCCCCCTCCCCACCTCTGCCCGCAGGTCCTCCGCGGCCTCTGTAGCAGCTTCCACTCACAGCACTTCATCACGACCGCTCTTGCCAAGGTCATGGGCGGCCTCTCAACCTCTGAAGCCAGAGCATGCCTCTCGCTCTTTAGTTTACTTATCTTGACGCTGATTAACCCTCCTTTGAAACTCTCACTTCCTTTGGCTCCTTGAGACCCTGTGCGCTCTTGTTTGCTCTCATGTGTTTTTAATTCTTGCCTTTGGTTCCTCTTCCCGGCTGTGTCCCTTAACTGTTGGTGTCCCCCGAGTTTCTTCCTCGGCACGTTTCTGACTGAGGGCTTCTGCGGGTCGGGTCATTCCGTCCCGTGGCCTCGCTGTCCACCTGCGGAAGGAGGGCCAGGAGCTCCCGGGAGTGACAGAGGCAGCCGCCGCCCACACACTCGGGCTCCTACCACGTGGGACGTGGATCTGATCGCCTCTCCATCGTCCTCCGACGGACACTGACTGACAATCCATATCGCCCGCCTGCTCTGACGCCTGAGATCGGGTGGGTCACCGACTTCCAACGGATTGTAGGCACCTCCAGCCGGAAAGTTCCCAGTTGCCTTAACGGACTGTGTCCCGCTGTGGAAACAGCCCCCCAGCCACGTTCTCCACTTATTTAGTAGCCCTTGGAAGATAAGACTGTCACCCCCCAGCTCCCCTCACGTCATGAGCTTGGAGACATCTCACCCTTCAGAAGCTTCTCACGCTGTCTGGCTCGGATCCTTCACTTGCTACCCACGCTGGAGGCTTCGCTCCCGCCTCTCAGCCATCCCGCTCCTCCGCGGAAGCCTGTTGCCTAACTGTGCCACCTCCTTCACTGCCGCAAAGGACTGGCATTTGCTTTGGCCCTGCCACCTGCGTCCTGCTCGTTCCCGAAGCCCCAGCTTAACCAGCACCTTCTCTGTGCAGCTCCTTCTGACCTCCCCAGCCACGCCTGTCCTTCCCGGACCTTTGTCCTGATCGGTCATGTCCGTGACGTGCAGGCGCACCTTCACTCGTGCGCGCTGAGCCTGGGGACGTGGCAGAAACAGAAGCTCAGGACATGCAGCTTAAATCACACGTCCGTCCTCTGATCTCCCCGAGGAGCATGTGGCCGGGGGACAGGCCAGGGTCAGGGGTGGCGTGACGGGAGATCGGGTGTCTGCTGTTTCCTCTCTTCTCCACCTGAAACGGGGCAAGTCTCTCACTCCCTGAGAGTGAGTCTGCTTTTTCAGTTGGATGTCATTATACGGCAGGGACCCCAAAATAAGCAAACTCAACTGTGCTCAACCCAGCGGGGTTCAGGAGAGAAGAAATGGCCACACTGAACTTATAGAAAAGCACACAAACCATGAGGTACTTAGAAGATTCCTGTTAACCCTGCCTTGGGTACGGCTTCGCCTTCTGTGCTGGCTTTAGACCCTAACTCTGCGAGGCTTGGGACTCCGCTCTTTGGCATGGATCATACTGCGCTGTCATCGCTAGTTTATATTTTGTGTTTCTCTCACCAGCCTGTGCCCTCCCCACGGGTGGTGGCCTCAGCTTTGTTCCTTCCTTGTCCCTTAGTGCGGCGTTTGGCACCCAGTGAGGACTGTGCCCTCCCCACGGGTGGTGGCCTCAGCTTTGTTCCTTCCTTGTCCCTTAGTGCGGCGTTTGGCACCCAGTGAGGACACGGGCTCTGAGCCTTCCTCTGTGCCCCGGGGGCTGGGTTGCTCCCTGACGTGGAGGTGCCTTGTGCTGCAGAAGATAGAGGGGACAGAACTCAACCTTTGCGTGTTATTCAAACGCCAGAGGGTGCCTGGAGAGCCTCTCCATTTCTGCAGAGAGGTGCAACCCACTCTTGGATGACCTGGACTTTTCAGACATTGCTGGCCTCCTTATAGCGAGTGTAGGTTCTTTTGAAATCATTTTGGAGGTCTTTTATTGCTTGGAAGAACGGGCCATTTTTCTCTTTTGTGGCTGCTAGTGTTCTACCTGGAATAACTCGCCGTGTGTGCCTCTCTGTTCCAGGGGTTTACGTGGCCAGTCCTAGAGAGAATGAGTTTCCTCTTCTCTGAGGGAATATTCTGGTTATTGCAGGAGTTGCTGCAGGCCAGCCGGTGGGGCCTGAGCTTGGCTGAGTAAGCTCAATGGTTAGCCTTTTGACTTATGGAACATTGAGCTTACATTAGCTTACAAGCCAGCCAGTAGCGCTTCCTCTTAGGCATATAATGTTATTGAAATACCTCCTGTGAGGCTTCTCATAAGAAAAGTACAGTGGCTCCGAAGTTGGAACATTATTTCTAGACTGTACTGTCTCTTAGGATGGTCTGTTCTCTGCCTCCACCCCCTGTCTCTTAACTCCCATTGGACTCCCAACCCTACCACTTACCTGACAGTCTCCATGAGTCTACATCCGCCACCCAGGAGGCTCTTGTTCCGGCCTCACATAACCTACCCAGCCAAGATTCTGCCCACCCTTCTGGGAGGGGATTAGCGAGGTAAAAGCTGACCACCCCTGTACCTTTGGGAACTCAGCTGTTTTTTAATAGTGGACGCAGGCAGAGAGGAAGGAGAAAAGGCTTTGGAACATACAGAAATGGCTTCAGACTCCTGCACAGCCTCTGCCTTGCTGTGTGACGTTGGGCCAGTGACTAGCCCTTGCTGAGTCTGTTTCCTCATTTGTAAAGGAGATGATGATGGTCACCCTGCTGTCTGACATAGTGCCCCCGGCGTGCTCGGCAAATCCCAGCCACTCTCTTTTCATTGTAGGACGTTTGCCAGCATCCCTGGTCTTTACCATGAGACGCCAGGAGCACCCTCCTCCCCAGCCAGGTCAACTCAAAAGGCCCTGGGCTGGGGCGTCGGGGGTGTGCATAATTCCCCAGGTTAAGAACCCCTGCACTAAGGGAAAGCCGAGAAGGGTAAGGAAACAGTTACTCCGAGGACCTTTGCTTTGGATGGAGCCAGATCAAAAATTGGCAAACTTTTTAAATGAAGAGCTAGACGGTAAAGGTATTCAGCTGTGTGGGTCCTATGATCTCTGTCACAGCTACTCAACTTTGCCCCTGTGGCTTAAAAGGTCAAAGCAGCTGTAGATAATAAGTGAACCAATGGGTGTGGCTGTGTTCTGATAAAACTTATTTGTGGACATTGTAATTTGAATTTTATAACGTTCATGTGTCCTGAAATATTCTCCTTTTATTTTTCTTAACCACTAAGAAATATGAAACCATTCTTAGCTCATGGGCAGTGGGCTGCACATGGCCCTCAGACTGTAGTTTGCGACCCCCACCGGGCTAGACATACTCTAGATATGATCACACCAGGTGCCCCCAGCAGCCCTGCAAGGTGGATGTTGTGTGCACTTTGTAGGCGAAGATGCAGCAGCTCACAGGACAGGAAGGGACAGGGCTGACAGCTGGATGCTGAAGTCTAGTCTTTCCGTAGCGCTCGGCTGCCTCCCAGAAGAGCTTGAGCTTTCTTTCCCTTGTGCGTTGTATCAGGGCCGGTTCGTCAGTCTGGACTCCAGAGGCAAAGGTCTCGGCTCAGAGGGACAGTGTGGAGGGCTCTGGCTGCGCTGCCCTCCGAGGCAGCCCTGTGCGGGCTCCATCCCCACTCCCCGCCAGGCCTTTCAGTGTCCTTGCTTCCTCTTTGGTCAGCACACAAAGGGCAGGAAGCAGGCCAGCACGTTGTGCTTGTTTCCACTGCGTCCCCCCCCCCCCTTCAGGTTGCTCGGCACTCAGTCAAGGAGGGCTCTGGGCCACATTTCCACAGTGGTCTCTGCTAACTCATTTATTTCTTGTGACCTCTTAGCAAGGCCTTAATATCATTTTCCAAAAAGTTGTCTGTTGCATCGGGTCTCCTCGCAGTTTCTGCAACTTCTCTTCCTTCCCCAAAGCTTGTAGTGTCATCGTAGAACTGGGTCTTTGTTAAAAAGTGATATTTTAAAGTAACAAATTCGGATAATGCCAGGAGATAGAGCGGTTTGCATTATTTACACAGAGAGACATTATAAAATATATATTTTTTATAATCCTTGGGTACGACTCTCCATGTTTGACCGATGTGTTGAGCATATTTGATATTAGGAGACGAAGAGTTGGATGAATTCTGTCTTCAGTTTTTCATCTGTTCGTCCAAAAGGATATGTAAGTGTCTGCTGTGTCTCAGGTTCAAGGTCAAGTTCCTGTGACCCAAGAATGGGTGAGAGCCTATCCTGCCCTTGAGGACCTCAAAGTTTAGTGAACTAATGGTTATAATAAACTTAACTATTTAATAAGAGATATGTAATTTTTAAAACAAGTGATTTTAGAATAGCTTTTTTTTTTTCCAGGAAGTCGCTTGATGCTCATTTTCTTAATTTTTAAATTGAAGTGTAGTTGATTTACCATGTTGTGCTAGTTTCAGGTGTACAGCAAAGTGATTCAGTTATACATATATGTATATATATGTCTATTCTTTTTTCAGAAAAAAAAAAACAAAACAGAGTAGCTTTAGATTTACTGAAAAATGGCAAAGAAAGTGTATGGAGCGGTCCCATACTCCCCTCAGCCAGTTTTCCTGTTAGTCACATTTACATTTGCATATGGTGTGTTTGTAACAATGAATGATATATGGCTTTTTATATTTTAACCTGAACTCTTTTAATAAGAGAGAAAGGTCCTGGAGATTGAGGACATTTAGAAGAACACATAATTTCTAGAAAGGATGATAATTTATAAGTCAGAGTTTATAATAAAAAGCCTACCTTCCCAAGAGAGAATTTGTGTGTATCAATATTTCATTTAACAGTTTCATATCACGTGAAGGCTGAGGAAGCCATTGCCTATGCCTTGACTCTAGAATTTCTCTGAAGTTAAAACATAAACAACAAGGACTGTTCCTTCATAGTTGCTCAATAAACGGTCCTGATGGTGATGAGGCTGTTTTGTTCAATTGAAATTTAAAGCTCAGATTAAAAAAAAAAAAAATCCTCCTATTGTTTTCTTAAAAAGTGTGAAATATTTTTAAACATATCACGAGAATGCCTGCAACCAAGTCCACAAAATCATGTTAAAAACAACAGAATTGAGTGCTATTATGTGACTGTGACATAATGCCCATGTAGGGAGTTCGTGTGAGATTCTCCTTTTGTGTTGATTAAACATGCTCATGACCCGTCCAGTTCTCACACACATCCCTGTAAGCATCAGATGTGTGTTTCTCAGTGACGTATACCAGTATTTTACAATTGGACTTTCATTACTGCCTGCCTAAAGAGAAAAATTAAATGAATTAAAATTTGAATTAAATTTAATTTCTCTTTAAAGAGGGAAATTAAATACTAAGGAATAAGATTTTGTTGGGTAGTTTTAAGCTTTGGAGTGGAATAAACCATTGTAATACGTAAGAATTTTCACCTCCTCCCCATATACCAATTTTTGCTCCTTTGAGGGCAAATATCCACCCATTGAGAATGCATGATGGGCACCGCACATAAATAGGCAAAAGGAAATGCATATCTCCCAGGACTCCGTGTATTTACAGAAATATGTACATTGGAGATTTGGGGCAGGTAAGAATAAGAGTTGATTTCTCCTTCCCTCAAAGGCTGCTCTTGTTAGGTTTTCTTAAATTAATTTTTATTGGAGTATACTTGCTTTACAATGTTTGCTTTTGCTAGATTTTTAAAAATAACTGTTTTATATGAGAACAGTTGTAGATTTACCGAAAAATTGTAAAGATAATACAGAGATCCCATATACCTCACATCCAGTTTCCCCTGTTATTAACATCTTAAATTATTGTAGAGCATTTGTCACAGGCAACACTGATACATTGTTATTAACTAAAGTCCATATGCCTTATTCAGATTTTCCTAGTTCTTAGCTCCTGTCCCTTTTCTGTTCTAAGAGTCCATCCAGGTACCACGTTACATTTAGTCATCATCTCTCCTCAGGCTCTATTTGGCTGTGGCAGAGTTTCCCACACTTTCTGTTTTTGATGATACTGACAGATTTGAGGGATATGAGTCAAGGATTTTGTAGACTATCCATCAACTGGGATTTGTCTGATGTTCTTCTCCTGATTAAACTGAGCTTATCTGTCTTGAGGAGAAGTCCACAGAGATGAAGTACTGCTCCTGTTCCACCATATCGAGGGCACATACTGTCAACAGGACTTGTCACTGTTGATGTCAACTTTGACCAGCTGACTGAAGTCTTGTTTGTCAACTTTCTCCACCGTAGATTTCTTTTTTCCTTCCTTTCTATACTGAATTCTTTGGAAGGAAGTCACTGTGCACCTCCCACACTTAAGGAACTATGCTTCACGTCCTTGAAGGTTGAAGTAGCTACATAAGTTGTTTTGAATTTTTCTGCATGTGACAGTTGTCTACTTTCCCTGTTTATTTATATAGTCAATTGTTTATTTATATAAGCTGGGACTCAGGGGTATTCATTTTAGATTCTGTGATATAATCTAGCACTGTTTTATGTTGTTCAAGTTGTGCCTGCTTTGGCCACTGAGGATTCCCTCAGTCGGCTCCTGTGTCCATTTGATGCATATCCATTATTGTGTGTGTACGTCCGTGTGTGTGTGTGTGTGAGCCCTTTTTTACTTTCTGTTGCAACAAGATGCACCAGGTTTATCTTATACACTTCCCATCCCAGTCCTAAAATCAGCCATTTCTCCAAGGAGCCCTGGTTTCTGGGGAAATGGTATTAGAAACCAAGATCTGGGTGCTGGGTGTGCTCACTGCTACCGTAGTGTCATTACTTCTTGGTTTTGGCAGCTGACAAAACAAGGAACTATATGGACGTGCTCTTGGTAGATTAAAAAAAAAACAACCAATCTCGAATGCTGGATCATGACTGAGGCACACCATATATTTAATTTTTAAAATTGTATAATAGGAAATATAGCAGGAATTTGGCTTTTTTTTAAAGAGGTATAACTATACAGGTCAAAAAAGAAGAGTGGCTCTTTTCAATAAACGACATCAATTCTTGAAATCAAACCCAATCGTTTGTTCTTTTCCCTAAAATGTTATTTTAAAAATTTAACTCCCAGCTCTCTAGCATTTGACCTAACTCTGGCTTTTCACACTCCTTGACTTGGTCCATGCCTCAAGGCTGCCTTTCTGCAAATTGCTTGAAATTCATTTGACCTTTTCCTAAAAGTGGCAACAAAAAGATTTTCTTCAGCTGGCATAACCATTTTTGGGTACAACTGTTACTCAGCAAAGGTACTAAGCAACCTACTAATTTTCTGAACATATGATTTAAAGACATAGTCATAAACCCAGAACAGAGTTGGTGAGAGCACAGAATTAATGAGACCAGGACCAGGGCTATGGGTTGTGTCTCCATTAGGATCCCTGGTTCCTGTGGGAGCCATTAGCCTGGCTCCATTCCTTGGCCTTCCCCGGCATGTCTGACCCCAGCAGGCATCTCACAAAGGACCTCTGAAGGCAAACTCAGAAACCATTATGCATATACTCTATTTCCCATCCCTGATGGATTCGCAGAGCTATATTTGTATAGGTAGGTGACATATTTTACATACTCTTCCCTAACTTTGGTCACCCACGACCCACATGCAAGATTTTAGCTTAATTACAGAAGCAAGTCACACTGAATAGTTTATATATGCTTGCTGTGCATATTGATTTTTTTTTTTTTCCTCAAACACAGAAAAAGAATATAAATGATTAAAATGAAGTCTGTTATCAGGGAAACACATTATGCCGTTTGAAAAGTGTCTCAGACCTTCAGCAAATTCTCTATTTTTTTCCACCCAATAAGTGCTTCCAGGGTGCCATGTACGGCTATGCAAATTAAGTCCTGCGTAGCTCGGCGAGGCGCAGGGTCCATTTGGTCCCTAGATTTGAGGGTGACGGCCCTGCCTAGGAACCAGGACCGTTCAGTGGAATTCTGTCTCACAGTTTAGAGAGGAAAAATTTTGCTGATTAAAGATGATCCTGCATATTCCTTTAATCAGTAAATAGTTACTGAGACCTCATGGTATCCCAGGCCCCGTGCTAGGCACTAGAGGTATTTTGCCCTTTTAAAACATGCATGAAAGCTGGCAGTTTCATCTCAGAACGACTTTGAAGCTTGCTCAAAGAGAACCCTAGGAAATGTCAACCCCTTCTGTAGTACAAACATCAGGAAGAGTTAAGAGCCCACCGGGGGTGGAGAATTTTATCATCGCTCCTTTGAAATCTAGCCTCTTCTTTTGCAGTTCAAAACAAGACCACTGGGGCATATAATCTTCGGTTGTGCCTATTCAGCTAATAGGAATGTGTTTGCATCGCCAGGAGTTATTGCTGGTTTGCGTGTCTTGAGGAGAAGACGTGGGGGAAGCAGGGGATCCCCAGAGCTCCGGGGTGGCAACACTGGCCTCCCGTGTATGTGTCTCTGCCCGTCGGGAGTGCAGATCGCAGACAATCGCCGTCTCTCCACTTTCATGTCTGCATTGTCTTGGAAGAGTTCAGAAACCCGGTTCTGTAGACCCCCTTGCCTCCTGGCCTAAGTAAGGGGAGAAGGGAGCTTTTTAAGGTTCATCTCCAGAACAGTCTCGGTGGAGCCCCAGAGCTGTTTTTCCAGCCTGCTGTTTCACTGGCAGGTAGCGAGCTGCGTCTGGTTGAGTCTGGAAGCGTTTCTGGGAAGGCAACTGCCCCGGGAAACGCCTGGAATGGGCATTACACAGACTGGTCTTCCTCTGGGTTCTGAGGACTAAGCTGAGAGTCATCTTCATACTGCAAACTTCAGCTGTCAGACAGGGTTAGAAGGAGCTGCTGGGGGGAAGGGCAGAAACTGTGTGCTGAAGTCAAGTACAAAAAAACACTGAGTGCGTTTTGGTTTGGTTCTAACAGACAGGCTCGTGGACACATTCTTTTGGCACCAGCGGGCATTATGAGGAAGGAGCTGGCAGGAGACACTGGCAGGTGGGGAAATGAATTGGAGAAGCTTTAAAGATCTTGTCCCGTAAAAATCAATGTCCAGAAGCTGTAGAAACGTACGTCTTTAGTTAAGTAAATACCTCAGAGACAACACATATACATCTTTCTGTGAAACCTTACCAGTTCCAACTGCCCGTGTCTTCAGATTCCAAGAATTTCCGCACACACAGAATTGGCCTCTTCTACCCATTAACCTCAGAGGCAACTCCTTTCAAGAAATTCCAATGGCCATGACGGCAAATTAATTTCACTGTTTTATTTGAAGCAGCTGAGACTGGAATAGCCAGCCTCAGAATTTCCTTGCTTAGATTTCTGGATCCAATGGGAAGAAACATGAATTAAGTGACAAGTTCTGGCTTCTATACAGACTGCAGTAGCCTATGGTAACCCTCCCTGCCTCTGTCTCCTGACGCACAAAGGCTCTTAGTGGAGATTTGCAACACTCAGCAGCACCTGTGAGTGGCAAGTTGCAGTTTTCTCTGGATACTTGCACAACTGACTCTTAAGCACCTATTAGATAAGACACTGTCAGGATTGGGGTTTGGGGTGAGGAGTGTTCCGATGAAGCAGGGCCTTGGATGTCCTGCTGAGAAGTTAGAATTCCACTCAGAAGACACTGGAAAGCAACGGAAGGTCTCTGCGGAGTCAAGTGGCATTTGGGGCTGTAGTTTTAGAAGACGTTTGAAATAGAACATCTGTTCGAGGAAGGAGAGTGCTGGCAATGGGGGAAGGTAGGCTGTGCTGGAGACGGAAAGCGGGGTCCAGGCCTGGGAGACGACCAGAGCAAGGAGACAGCCAAGGGGCTCTTGTTCTCTGCAGACCCCACGCAGACCCACAGCGTCGCCTCGGTGAAGGTGAAACCAGGACGGCAGTGTCACCTGTGGGCCTGATGGCCCTGCTGGTGAAGGACGAAAGGCCGGGGCCTTGCTGTCATGGATCTTCTTCCCCAGAGCCTCGTGCTTCTGGCGGAGGCATTTCCACTGTTGGATAAATACATCTGAGCAAAGCGGCATTATCTGTACCCTTCCCTTGCAACCATTTGGGGAGAGGAAGTGGAGTTGGTCTTTTTAAGCAAAATACACTGCACCCATATCCTTCCCCAAATCACTGCACTCCTACTGCCTATGCGAGATCATCGCCCTGCAGTGGTCTTGGGGTGGGGGTGAGGAGACAGCCCACACACTCCCAAGAGGCCACTCCCAGGGATGTCACCCGAGCAGCTTCTCCTTGGGTCAGGGACTGTCATGCAGAGTGGCAGGTCCAGTGGTGGTGTGGACCCCTCCTCGGCAGCCCACCCCTCCCCGGCACCGAGGCCGTCAAAGCTGATTGTTCACAGCTGGCGAGGTCATGAGGCGCAGGGCCTCAGGGGTCAAACCAAGCACGGCCACTTCCTCACTGTGTGACCTTTGGTAAGTTACATGACCTCTCTGAACCTCTGTGTCCTCATTAAAATAAAAAAATACCTATTTCAGAGGGCTGTTACTAAGACTGATAAGATGATGTTGAAGGGTCTAGCACATGCCAGGATTCACCGTGTTTATTATAATTGTGATTTATTATTATTGTTGTTGTTGTTGTTATGTATACTTCCCATGCCGTGAAATGTTCTTGGGAAATCTGGTTTTTAATGACACAGCCCGTAAGTGGCATCTTAGTGAATTCTTTACCCTCGAGCCCCCTCAAATTCATCTTTCTGGCTGTGGGTGAGTCTTTCTCCAACGCAAATCTGCCCGTGTCTTAGAACTGCATAAAATCTATCAGCGACTCCCCATTTCCTTCAGAATAAGACCCAAACCTTTTACATGGGGCCTCCACCCCTGTTGGTGACCTGAGCCCCTCTGTGTCCCGCATGCTGTATGCCACCGCTACAACAGCTCACTTACAGAGGCTGCTTCTGTGCTCTGCGCAGTTTTTCTACCCACCCTTTCCTTCCCTGTCCTCAGACCCTCCCTCATGTCTTCATTTTTCAGGACTTAACCCAGAAGTTACCTTTTTTGGGTGGTGTTACAGACCAAATGTTTATGTCCCTCCCAGATTTACATGTTGAAGTCCTAACCCCTCGGTGTGATGGTTTTTGGAGACGGGGTGTGTGTGTGGGGGGGGGCGGCTTTGGGAAGTAATTAAGTTTAGATGAGATCATGAGGGTGGCGTCCCCATGATGGGATTACTGCCCTTAGAAGAAGAAGAGACCAGAGCTTTCTCTACGCCCTGTGAGGACACAGTGACGAGGTGGTCTTCCACAAGCCAGGAGGGCCCTCACCGAGACCCCCACCACGCCAGCGTCCTGATCTAGGATTTCCCAGCCTCCAGACTGTGAGAAATAAATATCTGTTGTTTGTCACCCACGTTATGGTATTTGGTCATAGCGGCCCAAGCAGTCTAAGACAGTTGGTTTTTCCTGAGCGTGTCAGGGCCACACCCTTTCTCAACATCTGGTCGCTGCCAGGTACCCAGTCGTGCATCCACCATGGTACATATTATCCATGCATAATACTTGGCTTTCTTAGTGGTTTCCTGGGGAAACTCTGAAACCTTTAAAGGCAGATACTATGTGTCTGCTCATTTCAGTATCCTCAGGGTCTAGCCATGCTTGACACCCAATAGGTCCCCAAAGACGTTGAGTTAATATTTATGTTTACTTTGAGAGGCCTTTGTTTTTCATTTACTTTTATCTTGATTTTATTTGGGTCTAATGCTTTTCTATTTGGATTTGATGAATGCCATGAAAAATAAAAAATCATTTTCATAAATCATTTAGTAGTCAAGCATTTTCGTAAGTAATTGAGCAATCAAGCATTTCCCTTAGGCACTTGCCATCTTCAAATTATTAAAAATGTGACTATAAACAACAAGCTCTCAGGCACATCTTTTTTCCTAGAAATAGACGTGTCAGTCTCTTGACTGATTCAGGTGTGTCCCGGTGCGTAAGTGGATGGTGCGCCCAAGGATTGTCCAGAAAGGGAAGCAGAACTTGGCAGGGGGTGCTGCCGTGGCTGTAAACAGCAGCCAGACGTTGGCCTGCAGCCCTGAGCTCACCCCTGCTGTACTCTGTCTGCATTAAAGCTCCCTTTAGAGCACCCATTTCCCGCCATCCCTGCCCCCGCACCACCCTCAGCTGGTTTCTGCTTTGCCTCACCTGGGCCGTCTGGGCTCCTCTCTAGGAATCAGATGGGCTTCTTTTCCCACATTCTTGGAACTTGTGCTCTCGCCTCTCTCCGGGTTTGACTCCCTCTCCCCCTGCAGCTCCTCTAGCGGCCCCACTGGTTGTGCCCCCAATGCCCCCCCACCCCCCGCGCTGTTCAGGACAAAGTCGGTGGTCTCACCTTCCACGCCCGGCTTCTCATCTTGCTCCTGACTCGGCTTCTCCTCTGGGCTTCTAGCCAGAAGAGGCCCAGGACGCTCCTGTGAACTAGTGCCCGTTCGGACCTTGGTCCATGAGTCCCTCCACCACCCACCTCATTACGTGGTGGGTGAGCCTCTTCTTTGCCTCAGGGAAGCCTTCCGGTCACCTCACGTAAGCAGGTACCCACTCTGTTGGTTGCTATAATTGCTCTCTGTGTCGTTCACATTGTACCTCGCCATTTTGTTCGCTTGTATCCTGGTTTAATGTCTGCCTCCCTCTTGGACTGTCTGTTCCAAGAGGATGGAGACATATCTCTTCTGCTCACCACGAGTCCCCAGAGTCCACCACGGAAGCTTGTGTGATAAATACCAATGCTATCTGCGTGGGTGGGTGGGTGGGTGATGGATGGATGGGTGATGGGTGGATGGGTGATGGGTGGGTGGGTGATGGATGGGTGATGGTTGGATGGGTGATGGGTGGGTGATGGATGGGTGATGGATGGGTGATGGGTGGATGGGTGATGGATGGGTGATGGGTGGATGGGTGATGGATGGATGGGTGATGGGTGGGTGGGTGATGGATGGGTGATGGGTGGGTGGGTGATGGGTGGGTGATGGGTGGATGGGACCATCACCTGGAAGCAGATGGTGTTACTGAGGCTTCTGTGTTCTCTGCCTCCCTTTTATGTGGGCTCCTTGGGCCTCTGGCCATTCCTTATAAGATCTCAAAATGTCCTTCCATATCCGGGGTGGGAGACTTTGCCCTCAAAGAGCATATTTTGAATTTTCTGCACTGGCATTTTGGTAGCCAGCCCCTCAAATGATCCTTCGCCTTTCTGATGCCCTCTCCCACATTGAGTCAGGGTTGGTCTGTGTCCCCAGTTAGAATAAGGCAGAGGTGACAGTATGGGACCTTACACTTCATCTTGGTCTCTTGGATTTCTCCTTTGGGGAAGCCATCTGCCAAGCCACAAAGATGCTCGAGCAACCCCGTGGAGAGGCCTGCGCCGATCGCCGAGTCCCGCAGCCAGTGGCTGGCACCAACCTCCCGTCGTGAGCGGATCCTCCGGTCCCAGCCAAGCCCTCAGGGGACTGCAGCCCCCACTGACATCGGGCCACACCACGTGAGCGACCCCAAGACAGACCCTCTCAGCTAAGATAGTCCAAGTTTCTGCCCTGCGGAAACTGTAAGCAAGTTAAATGCTCTCTTCGTTTGCACCAAAATAGTTACCTCCCACGTGAGAATGAAGCAAGTAAGAAGGCGTCAATTAAAATTAAAAACAAGAAGAAAATCCAAAGTCTGAGGACTTGACTGCACGCGCCGCTGGCCTGGCGGTGCTTCTTCACAAGGTGTGTGTATGTGTGCGCCCGTGGCCAGCAGTGAGAGGGCAAAGGTCACAGCTTGTCAGAAACTAAGTTGTGCTGATCCCGACAGGGTCGGTGAGACTGTCATCTGCTGGGAGAAGAGAAGAGTCACTTGTTGCTGAAGCAGGGAAAAAGCTAAACCAATAGACAAACTGAGGTTTGGAGGAAGCCAGCCACTATCTTGGTCTCATTTGGCTTGGTTTTTAGGTTTAATTACAGAGAATGCAGAATTAGAACCTAAGAAGAGGTTTCTGTCTGTTTATGTTCTCCTGTTCCTTGAAGGCCCCACTGCAGGCCCACCTCCTCCCTGAAGCCTTCCCTGACCACCCAGGCTCCACTGACCCCACGGTCTCCGAATCCCTCCCCGATGTGGGCAGGACCACCCAGCCGCACACAGCGTTTCTTGTTTTGTATTTGTGTGTTGAGGAAGATACCACCTAAATTCAGCCACATTCGTGCAGAGGTGCAGCCGGGTTCTAATGCCAGGAGCTGTGGTCCTAGGGGTGGGAGAGGGCAGGATGCTGATTGCACCTCAGGTCTGCTTTTCCATGGATTTGCTCTGTAACTGTTACAGCCTGGTTCTACCCTACCACTTGCCTGGAATACCTTTTGGCAAGGTCAACAATGACCTTGGTAAGTTCCTCGCTCTTCTCAGTCTCTGGGGTCTTCAACTTTTTGGTATTTGTAGTTGGTGACCTCTTTCTCTTCCTTCTACCTGCTGTCCCTGGATTTCCGGGTCCCAGGTTTTTCCTTATTCTCCTCCTATCTCCCTGACTGGTCCACTACCTTCTTCTCCTAGTCCTATTCTCTTCCACCAGCTTTCTAAAACTATGCAACTCCAAAGGTTCTGTCTTTTGTCTACTTCCTTTTCATCACTCTCCCTCTGGATCCCTTCAGCATACTCCAACATTCCCACTATCACTTCTATTATCATAACAAAATCTTTATCTCCAGCCCTGATCTTTTGCAAGTTTCCGGTCCATAATTCCAATTTAGATCATCTCAATCTGGATACCATGCCATTGTCTCTAGCTGCTCTTCCCCAAAAGTGAGTTTTTCTACTTCCTCCTGAAAGCTGAATGGCTTACTCACATCCACATTTGGGTTGTGACACAGCCAGTTGCTAAGCATGGATCCCACTCAGTGTAAATGCAATCCAGAACACTTTAATTATATCTCCACCCTCTGGACCCCGCTCACCTTTCTAGCCTTTGTTTAGGAATGGACTCTGGCTGAGAATGGTGATCCATTGTTGAGAATTACCGGAAGAATAAACCACTTGTCACTTGGTTATGAGTGACAGAGAAGTAACTAAAGCCTGCTTGTGTTAAATAGGGATTTTTTTTTTTTTTTCTCTTCACAAAACTGAAAAGTCCTGGGGTATTTCCTGGCTTCAGACATGACAGGCTTCAGTGTCTCAACCAGTGTCCTCAAAACTGGTCTTCATTCTCTTACCTCCTAGCTCTGCTCCTCTCAACTAGCTCTGTTCTCAGAGAGGCCCTATCTTCATGGTGGCAAGATGGCTGCCAACAGCTACAGTCTCATATCTCCTCCTCCTTAACCCCAGCTGCAGACATTCTCTTCCTCAGCAATGTAAACAAGAATCCTCAAATTGAGCCTCTGAGAACTAGTTTGGGTCATGTTTCAACATTTGAAATGATCAGTGTGGTCAGAGGCATGGAATAAGTAACTGACCAAGCTTGGGCCATATGTCTGCCTTTGGCACTGGGAGGAGGAGGCAGTCAACCATAATCACAAGGAATGAGTGGGAGAGTGGTGATTCTCTTAAAGAACCCTGGATTCTGGGACTACATAAGGGGAAAATGGAAGGCAAGAAGGCAAAAATGGCAGATGTCTGCTCAACTATATAAACATCTCTCCAGTTATCCCAGAAGAGGCTTCATGACAGCTGACACATGCATCATTCTTGGACCGTAAGTGATAAGATCTGACCTTCAGCCATGGATATAATATTAAAAGGACTTCAACATTTCACAGCTGTTATTTGCAGTTGCTAAACGAGGGATGATAACGCTTCTTATCTGAGATGAGATGTTCAGATGCCCTTCACTACAAAGCACACCAGACGTCAGCCAGTTTGCAGTGAATATTTTTAAACTTCTAGGTTATAGTTTGAGGGCATTTCCTCAAATAGGAAAGCAAGTTTTGAAAAAAGTAGGCAAAACACCACTTTTCTTAAAACTTGAATTTTTAAACAGTGGCTATGTAGAAGTTCACTTTTATACTATCCTTTAAAAATACTAAGTAAATCAGTAGTGAAAGCAAGATTTTTATGAGGATATTTAAAGTAGTAAAGAAAAGGTTTGTGTTGTTGGAATTTTCCTTGGCTTCAGTAGTATAAATTTACACGTAAGTTCTGGTGTAGTTTAGGAAACTGGGATGCTGGGTGGGAAAGGCAGAGTAAAGTCTTCCACACTTCTATGGTGGTTGGGAGACCAGATCCACTAGAGGATAGGGCTTGCAGCAATCACATGACTGGTCTCCCCCTCATACCGTATTTTAAATTTGCATCAGTAAGGAAGCTAATGAGTAAGCTTCAAACCTCCAAAAGATAGAGCTGAACCTCTTTTGCAGTCTTTTGGGGATGGGAGGACAGAAATCCTCCAGATTCTCAGAAGCCTAGGAGGGTCACCTTTAAGACATAGGAACTAACCAGAGGTGGGCTGAATCTTACTAAGAGTGCAACCCAGCCCTGATCCAACTCAATTCCCAACAGGTGAGGGACCTATCACTTTGCTTTAATATGCCCACAAAGGAAAGGCTGCCCTCTCTGTGATGGGGAGTATCATCTGGAGCCTCTGTGGTACTTTCATACACAATGTCTGCCATGAAATAAAAAATAACTAGATGTGCTGAAAAAAAGAGGGGGACAGGAAATTGTGGCTGACAAACAGGAGCCAAAAATCAAATAATTAAAGCAAATTCACGGATGATCCAGATTTTGGAATTAGTTGAGAAGGACTTAAAATTAATTAGGAATGGTGTGGTTTAAAAAATAATTTCAAAATGGAGAAAAATATGTAGAATTTCAACAGTGGCTTGGAATCTACAATATAAACCAAACGAACACTTCATAACCAAAACATACAATATCTGAAGTTAAGTATTCATTGGAAAGTTTAACAGCAGAATGTAAACAGGAGTTAGAAATAGTGAAGTTGAAGGCAGAGCAATAGAAGAAAATGAAACACATATAGAAAAACAAATGGAAAGAACACAACAGAGCATATGAAACAGTCAAAAGCCTAACTTACATGTAACTGGAATTCCACAAGGAAAAGGAGAGAGAAATTAGGGCAGACGCATTATCTAAAAAGATAATGGCTGAAAATTGTTTTAAGTCATGAGAAGGATCCGCTCATATTTTCAAGAAGCTAAGTGAATCCCAATTAGGATAAATACAAAGAAAATCCCATCATATCAAATCAAAGTTCAAGAGAAAGTCTTTAAAACATCCAGAAGAAAAAAGACTTTCAAGGGAGTAAAATTAAAGCTTACAGTTGGCTTTTCAACAGAAACATGCTGACCAGAAGAAAATGGAAAGAGAAAGGGCAGAAACTGAGAAAAACTGACAGCCTAGAATTCAAACCCAGTGAAAATAATTTTCAAAAATGAATGAGAAGTAAAGGTATTTAGGGCCAAAAAGAGATGATAAAATTCATCCCCAACAGACTCCAACTATAAGAACTATAAAAGGATGCTCTTCAGGTTGAAGGAAAATTTATACCAGATGGAAGCATAGAAATACAGAAACAGAAAGTAAATATGTTGTTAAACATGAATATTGACTGTTTAAAACAACAGTCGCAAGAAGGTTAAGGATTTAAAACATGTGGAAGTGAAATATATGACGTTAGTAGCACAAAGGGAGGGGCAAATGGAGTTAAAACTCCATTTAAACTCCAGTTAAATATTTGTTGTAAAATTTTTGCATTGTTTTCAAAGCAGTAAAGATGCTAATTTAAGGTATACTATAATAAGTCTAGGGTGAATATTTTAATCTCTAAAATAATCACTAATATAATCATACAAAACTACTTAAGAAGGTACTAGAGGAAGAAAATAAAATTAAAATGCAAGATTCAATTTTTTTAAAAAAGGAATGGAAGAATAAAGGAACAAAGGACTAATGGGACAAGAATCTAAATACAATGGTAAGCTTAAACTCAGCTGTATCAGTAATTATATTTTAAAATTGGGCAGGACGGCAGAAACAAGAAGAACTACAATCCTGCAGCCTGTGGAACGAAAACCACATTCACAGAAAGATAGACAAAATGAAAAGGCAGAAGACTATGTACCAGAGGAAGTAACAAGAAGATGAAACCCCAGAAAAACAACTAAATGAAGTGGAGATAGGCAACCTTCCAGAAAAAGAATTCAGAATAATGATAGTGAAGATGGTCCAGGACCTCAGGAAAAGAATGGAGGCAAAAATTGAGAAGATGCAAGAAATGTTTAACAAACACCTAGAAGAAGTAAAGAACAAACACCTAGAAGAATTAAAGAACAAACAGAGGAGAACAACACAATAACTGAAATGAAAAATACACTAGAAGTAAACAAGAGCAGAATACCTGAGGCAGAAGAATGGGTAAGTGACCTGGAAGACAGAATGGTGGAATTCACTGCCACAGAACAGAATAAAGAAAAAAAGAATGAAAAGAAATGAAGACAGCCTAAGAGACCTCTGAGACAACATTAAACACAACAGCATTCACATTATAGGGGTCCCAGAAGGAGAAGAGAGAAAGAAAGGACCCGAGAAAATATCTGAAGAGCTTATAGTCAAAAAATTCCCTAATGTGGGAAAGGAAATAGCCACACAAGTCCAGGAAGTGCAGAGAGTCCCAGGCAGGATAAACCCAAGGAGAAACACGCTAAGACACATAGTAATCAAATTGACAAAAATTAAAGTCCAAGAAATATTATTAAAAGCAACAAGGGGAAAAAAAAAAACATACAAGGGAACTCCCATAAGGTTAACAGCTGATTTCTCAGAAGAAACTCTACAAGCCAGAAGGGAGTGGCACGATATATTTAAAGTGATGAAAGGGAAGAACCTACAACCAAGATTACTCTACCCAGCAAGGATCTCATTCAGATTCGACAGAGAAATCAAAAGCTTTACAGACAAGCAAAAGCTAAGAGAATTCAGCACCACCAAACCAGCTCTACAACAAATGCTAAAGGAACTTCTCTGAGTGGGAAACACAAGAGAATAAAAAGACCTACAAAAACAAACCGAAAACAATTAAGAAAATGGTCATGGGAACATACATAAGGTAATTAAGGATAATTACCTTAAATATGAATGGATTAAGTGCTCCAACCAAAAGACACAGTCTTGCTGAATGGATACAAAAACAAGACTCATATGTATGCTGTCTACAGAGACCCACTTCAGACCTAGGGACAGACACAGACTGAAAGTGAGGGGATGGTAAAAGATATTCCATGCAAATGGAAATCAAAAGAAAGCTGGAGTAGCAGTACTCATATCAGATAAAAACAGACTTTAAAAGAAAGAATGTTACAAGAGACAAGGAAGGACACTACATCATGATCAAGGGATCAATCCAAGAAGAAGATATAACAATAATAAATATATATGCACCCAACATAGGAGCACCTCCATACATAAGGCGAATGCTAACAGCTATAAAAGAGGAAATCAACAGTAACACAATAATAGCGGGGGACTTTAACACCTCACTTACACCCGTGGTCAGATCATCCAGACAGAAAATTAATAAGGAAACAGAAGCTTTAAATGACACAATAGACCAGGCAGATTTAACTGATATTTATAGGACATTCCATCCAAAAACAGCAAGTGACACTTTCTTCTCAAGTGCACACGGCACATTCTCCAGGATAGATCACATTTTGGGTCACAAATCAAGCCTCAGTAAATTTAAGAAAACTGAAATCATATCAAGCATCTCTTCCAACCACAATGCTATGAAATAAGAAATCAATTACAGGGAAAAAAAAACCCATAAAAAACACAAACACATGGAGGCTAAACAATACGTTAGTAAATAACCAAGAGATCACTGAAGAAATCAGAGGAAATCAAAAAATACCTAGAGACAAATGACAACAAAAACATGGCAATCTAAAACCTATGGGATGCAGCAAAAGCAGTTCTAAGAGGGAAGGTTATAGCAATATAATCTTACCTCAAGAAGCAAGAAAAATCTCAAGTAAACATTCTAACCTTACACCTAAAGGAACTAGAGAAAGAAGAACAAACAAAACCCAAATTTAGTAGAAGGAAGGAAATCATAAAGATCAAAATAGAAATAAATGAAATAGAAACAGAAAACAATAGCAAAAATCAATAAACCTAAAAGCTGGTTCTTTGAGAAGATAAACAAGATTGATAAACCATTAGCCAGACTCATCAAGAAAAAGAGGGAGAGGACTCAAATCAATAAAATTAGAAATGAAAAAGGAGAAGTTACAATGGACACCGCGGAAGTACAAAGCATCATAAGAGACTGCTACAAGCAACTCTGTGCCAATAAGATGGACACCCTGGAAGAAATGGACAAATTCTTAAAAAGATATAACCTTCTGAGACTGAACCAGGAAGAAATAGAAAATATGAAGAGACAAGTCACAAGTAATGAAATTGAAACTGTGATTAAAACTCTTCCAACAAACAGAAATCCAGGACTGGATGGCTTCATAGGTGAATTCTGTCAAACATTTAAAGAAGAGCTAACACCAATCCTTCTCAAAATCTTCCAAAAAATTTCAGAGGAAGGAACACTTCCAAACTCATTCTATGAGGCCATGATCACCCTGATACCAAACCCAAACAAAGGTACTTCAAAAACAAAGTTACAGACTGAAAATATAGGTGCAAAAATCCTCAGCAAAATACTAGCAAACAGAATCCAACAGCACATTAAAAGGATCATACACTGTGATCAAGTGGGATTTATCCCAGGGATGCATGTATTCTTCAATATATGCAAATCAATCAATGTGATACACCATATTGACAAATTGAAGAATAAAAATCATATGATCATCTCAATAGATGCGGAAAAAGCTTTTGACAAAATTCAACGCCCATTTATGATAAAAATTCTCCAGAAAATGGGCAAAGATGGAACCTACCTCAACATAATAAAGGCTATGTATGACAAACCCACAGCAAACATCATTCTCGATGGTGAAAAACAGAAAGCATTTCCTCTAAGATCAGGAACATGGCAAGGATGTCCACTCTCACCACTGTTATTCAATATAGTTTTGGAAGTCCTAGCCTTGGCAATCAGCAGAAAAAGAAATACAAATTGGAAAAGAAAAAGTAAAACTCTCACTGTTTTCAGATGACATGATACTATGCACAGATAATCCTAAAGATGCCACCAGAAAACTACCAGAGGTAATCAATGAATTTGGTAAAGTTGCAGGATACATAATTAATGCACAGAATTCTCTTGCATTCCTATACACTAACAATGAAAGATCAGAAAGAGAAGTTAAGGAAACAATCCCGTTCACTACTGCAACAAAAAGAATAAAATACCTAGGAATAAACCTACCTAAGGAGGCAAAAGACCTGTACTCAGAACTATAAGACACTGATGAAAGAAATCAAAGATGACACAGAGATGGAGAGATATACCATGTTCTTGGATTGGAAGAATCAATGTTGTGAAAATGACTATACTATCCAAAACAATCTACACATTCAGTGCAGTCCCTGTCAAGCTACCAATGGCATTTTTTACAGAGCTAGAGCAAAACAGTCTTAAAATTTGTATGGAGACAACAAAATACCCAGAATAGCGAAAGCAATCTTGAGGGAAAAAAACATAGCTGGAGGGATCAGAACCCCTGACTTCAGACTGTCCTACAAAGCTATAGTAATCAAGACAATATGGTTCTGGCAGAAAAACAGAAATATAGATCAGTGGAACAGGATAGAAAGCCCAGAGATAAACCCACGCACCTATGGTCAACTAATCTATGACAAAGGAGGCAAGGATATACAATGGAGAAAAGACAGTCTCTTCAATAAGTGGTGCTGGGAAAACTGGGCAGCTACATGTAAAAGAATGAAATTAGAACACTCCCTAACACCATACACAAAACAAAACTCAAAATGGACAAAAGACCTAAATGTAAGACTGGACACTAATAAAACTCTTAGAGGAAGAACACTCTGACATAAATCACAGCAAGATCTTTTTTGACCCAACTCCTAGAGTTATGGAAATAAAAACAAAACTAAACAAATGGAACTTAATGAAACTTAGAAGCTTTTGCACAGCAAAGGAAACTATAAATAAGACGAAAAGACAAGACTCAGAATGGGAGCAAATATTTGGAAACGAATCAATGGACAAAAGATTAATCTCCAAAATATATAAACAGCTCATGAAGCTCAATATTAAAAAATAAAAAGAACCCAATCAAAAAATGGGCTGAAGACCTAAATAGACATTTCTCCAAAGAAGACATACAGATGGCCAAGAGGCACATGAAAAGCTGCTCAACATCACTAATTGTTAGAGAAATGCAAATCAAAACTACAGTGAGCTATCACCTCATACCGGTTAGAATGGGCATCATCAGAAAATCCACAAACAACAAATGCTGGAGAGGGTGTGGAGAAAAGGGAATCCTCTTGCACTGTTGGTGGGAATGTAAATTGATACAGCCACTATGGAGAACAGCATGGTGGTTCCTTAAAAAACTAAAAATAGAACTACCATACGACCCAGCAATCCCACTACTGGGCATATACCCAGAGAAAACCCTAATTCAAAAAGACATATGCATCCCAATGTTCATTGCAGCTCTCTTTACAATAGCCAGATCATGGAATCAACCTAAATGCCCATCAACAGATGAATGGATAAAGAAGATATGATACATATATACAACAGAATATTACTCAGCCATAAAAAGTAACAAAATTGGGTCATTTGTAGAGACGTGGATAGACCTAGAGGCTGTCATACAGAGGGAAGTAAGCCAGAAAGAGAAAAACAAGTATTGTATATTAATGCTTATATGTAGAATCTAGAAAAATGGTTCCAATGAACCAGTTTGCAAGGCAGAAATAGAGACACAGGTATAGAGAACAAACATATGGCCACCAAGTGGGGAAAGTGGGGGAGGGAGGTGGTGGTGGTTAGTTGAATTGGGAGATTGGGATTGACATATACACACTAATATGCATAAAATGGATAACTAATAAGAACCTTCTGTATAAAAAAATAAAATTAATTAAAAACAATTAATTGGGCAAATTGAAAATCAAAGATTATCAGATGGAATTAAGAAGTCATATATGATTTATATGGTTTACCAGAGATACACTTTAAATATCAACGCATATAGAAATATAGAATAGAGAAATATGGAAATTTCAACTGAAACAAAGGATGGAAAAATATATATGCCATGCAAATACTAATCAAAGCTGACCAGCTGTAATAATATCAAATATAGTAGGTTTAAGATAAGTATCATTAGAAATAAAGAAGGATATTTCCCAGTGAAAAAGTGTCCAATTATCCTGCCATAATTCTATTTGGAATAATGTCCCCTCAATCTGAAAAACTTCTTCTAGAATTTGCACAAAATATATACTACGAAAATCAAACTAAAAGTAGAGATAGACAAAACATATCACAGTGGAGATTTTTTTAAAAAAATCTTTGAAATAAAACAGTAAAAAAAATAAAACACGCTAAAATGCACCTATTTTAAGTGTATATTTCAGTGAATTTTGACAAATTTATACAGTCATGACCCGCCACCAAAATTAAGATATGGAATGTTTCCATCATCCCCCAAATTTCCTTTACAGTCAGTCCCTCCCATTTTCCCTGGCCCCAGTATTTATCACTAAAGAGTTCTTTCTTTTAGAAATTCATATACACAGAATCATACAATATGTACTCTTTTGTGTCTCATTTCTTATTAGCATTATTTTTGAGATTCATTTGTGTTGTTGTTGGTATCAGTCCGTTCCTTTATATTGATGAATAGTAAGTCATTGTTGGATATGCCACAGTTCATTTGTACATTCACCTGTTGATGCACATTTGAGCTATTAAGTTTTGAGCTACTAAGAATATAGCTGTTATGTTTCTCTCTGTGTAAATTGCTATGTGGACATATAGTTTTATATCTCTTGGGAAAGTATTTAGGAATTTCTATTTCAAGTGCCAAGTACATATTTAGCTTCTTAAGAAGTTGTCATATTGTTTTTCAAAGTGGTGTGCCATTTTATTTTCCCACCAGCAAAGTTTATGCATTCTAGTTGCTCCAACTCTCAGCAACACTTGTATTCTCAGTCTTTTTAATCTCAGTCATTCTAATGGATGAGTATTGGTATTTCATTGTAGTTTTAGTTCCCATTTCCTTAATATCTATTGAGATTGCTCATGTTTACATACACTTATTGGCTCTTCAAATATCTTTTGGGGGGAGGAGGTAAATATTCAAAATTTTTTGCCCATTTTTTAAATGGGTTATTTAAGCTCTTCTTCTTGAGTGGTAACAGTTTTTTTTAATATGTATATTCTAGATACAAATCCTTTGTATTGCAAATATTTTCTCCCATTCAGTAGCTTAACTTTATATTTTCTTGTTGATGTCTTTTAATGAAAAGAATCTTTAACATTTGTAGTCTAGTTAATCAAATAGGATTTTATTTTCTGTAGTCTATTATTTTCCATTCTTTTACTTTTATCCTGTCTGCTTCTTTAAAGTGGGTTTCTTGCTGACAGCATATAATTAAAGACTTGCTTTTTTACACAGTCTGACCATCTCTGGTTGTTTGGTCAGTGTTTAGACCATTTATATTTAATGTGATTATTGATACGGTTAACTATACTGAAGTGGTTGCCATTTATTTTCTATTTCTCCATCTGTTTTGTGTTTGTTTTTCCTACTGTGTTTTGGATTAATGTAGAGTTTTTGTTGTGTTTTTAGTATTCTTGTTTTCTACACTGTTGTCTCTTTGTCTTCATTGATTGATTGATTAGCCAATTGACAGTGTTTGTGTGAAGCACAGCCTTTCTCAATGAGAGAAACACATCTGAAACACAGAAGACAAAAAATGATTTGAGTATATTTTCTCAATTCTCCCAAGAATGATACATAACCAACACCACTTAAATGTATAGGAAAAAAGTGAATTCATTGTGTGTAATGTATGCCCTAAGGCATTACAGCTTAATCTCTGGAGGAAGTTGGCTAGAGAAAGCCTGTGGAATTTACAATATGCTTCTTTAACTTATTCATAGTCTATTGTCAAATAATATTATACCATGGTGGGAGAATTTAAAAATAGCTTTGGCCTAGGATCTTCACTCTTCTATGAATCAGCCAATTTGAGGTATAATGTAATAGTGGTCTTGAAATTAGGAGAAGCAAAGTGAAGCATTACCTTGCAGTGAATTAAGGAGCCTAAACCATCATGGGTTAAAGAGGCTTTGGTATGCACAGTCAGTCTGTCTCAAAGCATGTGCATACCTAGACCAAGTTTCAAACATGTTGCTTGTTTTCCTGTCCTGCTGTGCAGAAGTAATCTCCCTTTATCATCTTCCTTGGTTTTATTCAAAGCATAATACCTCACCTCAGAAAATTCCCAAGAGCTAGGAATAGGGTAGGACCTTCTCAATTGCCCTGAATGAGTACTTGAAGAAAAAGTGCTATATGTGAATCTTCTCTTCTTAGGAAGTAATTTAACGACCTGTCGTGGGAAATGGCCTGGGACCCTTGTATAGGTTGTTACATTACTCTTTTAATTGGATTTCTACAGCTATTTAACTATTCCCACTAATCATGAAAGCCCAATTTAATAAAAGGGAAGATGACAGTTTTGCTTAGGAAAACCATACAAACGTGTTTGTACTTTTCCAATGACAGCAGTAATAAAAACAGCTGTTGTTATATTAGTGACACACATAGGTTAGCATGAGCAACTGGAAATACCACAAGGATGAAAAGCACATTGTGACGAATGGGGATTTTTACAACCAACATGCAGAAGGGAATATCTGTGTTTCCTGAGACAGCAATAGATCACACTGTACATAGGGAAACATTAATTTCACACATGTAAAAGTGTTTAACACATCACATAGTAAAGTTATCAAATCAGCCCTCTCTCCTCACTCCTTTATTTTCGCCCAGGCATCAGTGTCCTTCCAGGCACCCAGATTTCCACTTTGTACCTTACTTGGCTTACATTCTTCTTTTATCCATAATGTCCAGCCTGTTCCAAAGCTGTATCACCTCTTCCTTTGCTCTGCTTTTGTATGAGTCACTTCTCTTCTCAGGTCACAGTGATTGTACTCAACTAGTGGAAATTGGAAGTAATATGGATTTTACTTTATTATGACTGAAAAATACCCTCGGTTCAGGCATTTACAATTCTGGAAAGATGCATTCTTTGATAATGGTATGGATAACCTGTTTGAAAAACCTTTTGCTTTCTTTCTAAAAGTTATTTTTCAGTGGTGATTTATAATTTAGCATAAGAGGATCCTCTCTGTTGGAGGTTTCCTTTTTAAAAACAACTGAGTACAAACTGGCTTTAGTCAGGAGACAACTGTGCTTTTATTTTACATTTATAGAGATTATTTCCAACTCTTTAGACCCCTACCACCCTCTTGTGCCTTGGACCTGTACTCATTATCCTATGTCCTCATGCAAGGGGTGAATTCTTCCCAACTATCTGTGTTCTTTCTTATCATAATAATTTCTGGTTTTGCTAAAATACATTTATCATGTTCAAAGTATTATTAAAGACCAATTACTTTCCAAAAAAATGCTGACTTTCCATTTTCAGCCTAAACTCCATGAGATTGCATGCAAAAGGAGCACAGATCCAGAAGCACATCTGTGATCACAATAACAAGTTAGTGAAGATAGTCTGAGGGCTGGAGGCTGAACTTGCAGAGTTTGGCATAGAAACAAACATGGTAAAGCAGAATGAGCAGTTTGGAATGATAAAAGCATGGAGGGTGGGGGTAGGGTTTGAGGAACAATAAGAGAATTAAGCCAAATGATTATTTGATTTAAGCATCAGAACTGGATGACCCTGAGAATCCCTCCGGAGAACACACTACAGATTGTTGCTTCTCCAGAGAATGTTGAAATTTTAGATAAGGCCAGGATGTTTTTGTACACTATTTGGATTTGAAATTTTTCTTAAATGGCTCAAGCTGTCCCATGGTATGATACATGCTGCCCATATATGTTCATTAAATTTGAAAAAGATTAAGTGATTAGTCCCCAGTCACAGAGAATAAATTAGGATTAAGGGGGCAGAGTATTAACTGTGCCTTAAAATTAGGAGAGCGTTTTTGCAAAGGGCGATGTTGTCCACTTGGATGAAGGGAGAGTAGACTGATGTGTTTTTATCTTCTGAGAATTTCTCAGTGGACTTGTAATGGTCCCTGCCTTTCCATTGCTCAGGATTAAATGCAAACTTTTGATGATTGTCTTCAAATCTTCCTGCCAAGTGATCACACCCTATGAGCCTTGATCTCAAATAAATACACATCCCTCCCAAAATCTACTGCTCCAGCTATATACCACAACTCCCACTCCCATGTTCCTTTTGCCTGTCTCCAAGTTTTTGCACATTTAACTCAGAAGCATGAAAGTTCTGTCCTCCCACCAGCATGCCCTGCTCTTCCTTTAATGAGAACCGAAGACCTATCTCTTCCAGAAAACCTCCCCGTATTTTAATCTATTACACAATAATCTATTTTCCAATGTTCCATCATTTCTGGGGCTGAGGTAAACTGCATTCACACTGACATGGATTGAATGTAGTTATGTCTTGGCATGTTTTCTCCCATTCAAAGGTGGTCTTAAAAAGTACATAATCCATCTGTTTGCATATATAAAAAAATAATGAGAAGGAGTGCTATGTAAAGCAGGGAATTGTTAGTATTTATTAACTTATAGACCATCTGGTTAAATACAGCTATTCATGAAGAAAAATTTTAAATCAGGGCTTCTCAACTGTGGCACTATTAACATTTTGGACTGGATAATTCTTTGCTGGAGGAGTTGGGTAACACTGGGTTATCCTGTACACAGTAGGATGTTTAGCAGCATCCCTGGTCTCTACCCACCCTGTGCCAGTAGCATCCCTCACCCAGTCATGACGATTGGAAACATCTCCAGATGTTGCCACATTTGCCCTAGGGGCAAAATCACCCCAGGTTGATAAGCATTGATTTCAACCTACCTATTAAAATAGTTGTTTATTTTGAATATTTATCTTTATTCAGCAGACTAAACTCAAAAGACCTGCTAACAGAAACCTTTGGGCCCCCTCAGAAGGTCTTTTTCATCATAATATAGTTGTGGGATCTCATAGCAATGTTTGTACATGAGCAGCGCTTAATCTGTGGACATGTAAGAAGAATTCAACACTCAACCTATGTAGACTTTTGTATCTGGGTTTTAAGGGTTTTTATTTTTCTGTTCAGAATGTTATTCTTTAGTCAGGTCAGTTTTTGTGTTTCCTATGAATAAAAAATGTGAGGTCCTGTGCTAATAAGTTCTCCAGCAAATAAAATCAGGGTCTTATGTTAATAGCAGAAACGTTGAAGCAATATTTCAGTGTTCTAAAAATGTGTCTTGACTGTAAATTATGTAGAGACATGTGTTTGATTATTGCTTGGTAGAAGGAATTTTCCCCTCCAAGTTGTTAAAGATATATGCAGATATATGCAAAAGTTATTGCCAGAGATGAGGGCGCTAACTCTTAGCTTGGAGGCACTGAATTTGGTGATGCGAAGCAGAAAGGAGCCCCATTGATAGCATCAGCACTGGCCTTCTCCCGTCTGCCCAGGTCCCATCAGGTGGGATGGGTTCAGGCAGGTGGAGGGAAACAGCAGCCTCCTTTCTTCTTTCCTGGGCCAGCTTGGAGCTTCGGCTTTGACCCTGACCCCAGCTCTTGGCCAGGGTGAGTGGATAGCAGCTATGCATGATTTGGGCAGTGACCTTAAATGGTTGGAAATCCCAGTGGGATTCTTTCAACTGCAGAATTCTGTAGGCTTGACATCTGAGTCAATAGAAGACTGCACATTTCATGAATGAATTCAAGATATTTTGTGCTGCAAAGGCACAGAGAGTAGGAAAAATGGTTAAAGGGAATAACTTGGAGATAATGAAGAGAGTGACAGTGATGCAGGGATGAGAGGAAAAAGCTGAATGTTAATAGCAATAAAACCATAATGTGGATACATTCCAGCTGAGCATTCATATATACATCATTTTTGATTGGGAGTAAGAGCTGCTTAGTTAAAGATCCGTGACAAGGAAATAGACCTGGAGTTCAGCTCTGCCACTTATGAGCCCGGTGACCTTGAGCAAATTGCTTAATCTCCCTGAGTTTCTCTTCTTCGCCTATAAAATGGGTGTTTTCATCTCTGTGGTCCCAGCACCCTGGACAGTGTGCACGTAATAGATGCTCAGCAGATTTGTTGGAGAAATGGGTGCAGCCAGAAGAAATACAGACTATATCTCTAGTGACTGAAGTTCCAGGTAGGACCACCAAGACCTTGGGTCATGAAATCTTCCATTTGAAAAATACATCACTGGAAATGAAGGCATTGAAAGTGAACACGGGCTATGTTTAAACTGCTATAAACTCATTCATTGGGTTATATTTACTTCCTCTCTCTCTTATTATTGTTGTGTCATGCCTTTAATATTCATTCAGAGGTTCCCACATGTTAATCTTACCTCTTCATGCCTTCTTACATCTCCAAGCGGCTTTCAAGGGTAAGTTTCCTCTTTCCTGAAGAAAAGCCCTTAGTATTCCCTTAATGCAATCTGTTGCTTATGAGTTCTTTCAATTTTTGTCTGATTGAAAATGCCTTCATTTCACCTTCAGTTTTTAAGGCTATTTCATGGAGTATAGAACTCTAGGTGGAAATTATTTTCTCTAAGCACTATAATATATTCCATTATTTTCTGTGATGTTATCTGCTAATTATTGCTGCTCCTTTTGAGATAGTGTATTTTTTTCTTCATCTCTATTTTTCAGAAATTTTACTATGTTAGGTCTATGTGTGGTTTTTACTTTTATTTATATTGCTTAGGATTCATGGTGTTTTTAAAATGTGGGTCTCAATGTCTTTTGCCAATTTTGAAAAATTCCTAGTTTTTTTCTCTTCAAATATTGCCTCTGCTGTGTTTTCTCTTATATTCTTTTACCTGCATCTCTGCACATGCATAGACATTTCATCATATCCCATACATCTCTTAAGCTCTTTTCTAAATTTTCCACCCTTTTGTCTCTTTATGTTTTAGTCCTGCATATTTTCTTCAGACCTATTTTCCACTCACTGTTGCTCTCTTCAGCTATGTCTAAACTGCTATTGAACCTATTCAGTGAGTTATATTTTTCAGTTCTACAAAGCCATGTAGCTCCAATTCTCTGCTGAAATTTTTGTTTTTTAACTCCTTGAACCTACTAAGCATAGTCATTTTAAAAGTCTGTCTCTGTTAGCTCCATTAACTGGATCTCCTCTAGATCAGTATCTATGGTTTCTCTTGAATTTCAGTCTCTTCTTCTTGGCATCCACTTATGCCCAGTTAGTTTTTGAGTGTCAGACATTGTATATGAAAAGCTTAAGGATAATTTGAGATGCTGATGTTACATGACTGGTGCCTAAGCCAGGAGTGCCTGTGATCAGGGACTAAGCAGGTTTCAGTCTCCTTGAGGACTGTTCTACTTATGATTCAACCTTTCTTCTAGGGCTTAGCATTTAGAGATCCCAATCCAAGGCCCAGAATGGGGAGTTGTCTGTACCCCTTCTTAGCAGTCTCTGATATCCAAATTTTGTCCCCTTGGCCCTGTGAGTCTGTTGAAAGTTATGCTGAAATTTCCAGCCTCTAAACTGCTTCTTCTAATATCCACACATGCCTTGGGTGGGAAAATTAACCTCCAATTCTGGGGTCACACTTTGGGCTTTCTTCTCTCCCTGGGTCATGGTCCCATGATTCTTTATTTCTTTGGAAACTCTACATTGTCTTCAAGTAGAATTTTTGTGTATTTTTCCCAGCTGTTATAGTTGTTTTCAGTGGGAAGATGAGTCCAAATTACTCAGACTGTCATCAGCAGAAGCAGAACTTCTCCATTCTTTGGACCATCAGCTTAATGACTGTAATATCATTATCACTTGCTTCCTGTGTCATTTTTAAACCATTCCCCTGGGGTGGACATATAGGCATTTTGTAACTTTTCAATATAAGCTGTGCTAAATATCTTTCTGCTTATATCTGTACATACTTTCCTGGTTATTTCCTTTCAATGAATTAAGTTTGGAATTGTTAAATCAAAGATATGTACATTTTTAAGGGGTATTATAACTATTTCCAGATGGCTTCATGGAAGGCTGTACCAATTTACACTTGTATCAGCTGTGCATGAAAATGCTCATTTCTTGGCATCTCACCAACACTGTAATATCATACTTTAATAAGGCTGACATGGCACTGAGTAGCTACGAGGCTGGCCAAAAGAGTCATGGCTTTAAAAGTTCTCAATAAGTTGGAACTATGGGTCAAAATTTATAAGATAAATCAATAAGCAAAATGACGAGGCCTGCAGTTCATTTAAAAAAAAAATAGCTAAGCAGGTTTAGGAAGGGAGAATCTGGGATAATAGCAATTCACAGGATCATAGTAGGTGACAAGCTGATGCAGTCCTGGACCGAACTTATAGACCTTTAAGGTACAAATCTAGGAGGATAAGGAGTGGCACTGAAATCTAAATTTGGTGACTCATATCTGAAATATTACAACCATGGTTGCATTTTAAGAACATTCTCTGAGCAAGAGGAAGTCAAAATTTATTTAACATCTAAGACTTTTTTCTGGACTCTTTTCTATATTAGATGGTTTGGGCTCACCATAGCAAATTCTCCATTGTTGAAACTGTTCTCTGTTTTCACATTTGAACGACTTTATGGATTTGGGGGATTTTCTTGTTGCTCTTATACAGTATAGCTCTATCTATTATATCTATATTGTGAAATTTTGACTGTCAGATACATATTGGTAAGACACAAGCAAAGAATTACTGTTAAAATATATTTGTATGTGCCTTTGGCTTTTTATTGCAGAGTCTACACTTTATAGATATCACATCAAATGTGGTCATTTGACTTGTTTCCATGAGGGTTCCATTGTAAGCAGTGTATATTTGGCAAAGTGTATTTATACTTAGCTTTCTTCCCCCTGTTTCATCTGTTATCATACTTTTTGCAGCAGCCAACAGTGGATTGTAAAGTGTAAATCCAACCATGGATTGTAAAGGCTACACACGATGCTTCTGCAGGCTGTGGTCTACACCACGTAATGTGATTTGGAAATATGGGTATTTTCATATAGTACGTACTTGCATTACACAGGGACTTCATACAACACAATAAAGAATAAATGATAAAATTTTAAAAAATGATGTGGTTCCAGAGCAGAGTCCCTGAATAGTGACTCATTGATAACCATATCTGGTGGAAAACCGTGGAAGGAACAGGGGTGTGTAGCTCCCACAAAAGATGTGTTTGAGGAGGGAATGATGACTTTGAAAATATAGTTCTTTTCCACAGGATATTGAAAAGAAGGAACAGACAGTTACCTACCAAGTGTTTTCATGTAAAACATATTCTGGGTCACACGTCCTGATGGTCCCCACAAGCAGGGGTGGGTATAAGGCTGCTCTTCTCTCCAGCCACTGCCTTTCATGAAATCTACCTGCCAGCGGTTTGCATTGTTTACGGCAGACATGGTGTGTAGATGCGCAATTTACCCGTCGAGTGCATGTGTGTTTCCCTGTTACTCAATGCTTCATCACAGTGGTTTATTTTGAGTTTCCTCTTGTCAGATGAAGAGAGATTGGCTTGCCTTCTGTCCACTCCACATCCCATAGTTTTGTTTGTTTTGCTTTTCTTTACAAACAGCATCCTTCTAGGATGGGCCAAAAACAATGTACGGGTGGAACGGGGGCAGGAACATGTATATAGTTTGGGGGTGTTGGACAGAGTCCCCTAAATTTTTGAGAAGGGATTTATTAATCTTTCTTTTCTTATTCAGGTAACCATGATTGACAGTTTGCATAAGGCTCTTATGAGGAACTCTTTTTCTCAACAATTCCAACAGAAGAACCGAAATAAATATGTGTGTGCATCTGTATTTTTGCTATCAGATGTTATGGTTTACAACACAATGGAAAGTAGATTGTAAGAACGGGACCGCTTTGCTGGATTGGAAGGCGAAAATATGTTCTTAGCAAAAGGAACAGAGGTGTCATCAATACAAGCGACAGTGTGCATGTAATTCTTACTGTCAGTCACATTAAGTGCCTCCTGTGTGCCAGCCCTGTGTCCACGTGTTGATATAAACCATGTCATTAATCCTCCCAGCTGATATTGCTATGATTTACAAGTGAAGAAATGGGCTCAGAGAGGCTAACAATGACTAAGCCACAGCAGAGGTAGTAATTCACGGAGCTTGAATCTGACCCCGAGTCTGTTGTGATCCTATTTTTTTTTTTTTTTTTTTTTTTTTTTAGGGAGGGGAAGCTGGCTATAATGAAAAAATTGAGTTCTAGTTTAGGGTAAAGCTACTGATGGGCTTAATTGATCACTTCCTTTTATCTTCCACTAAGCCCAGCTTTAAAAAAAAAAATTTCTTTACTGAAGTGTAATTGATTTACTATATTGTGTTAGTTTCAGGTGTACAGTGAAGTGGTTCAGTTTTACATATGTATATATATTCTTTTTCAGATTCTTATCCATTGTAAGTCATTATAAGATATTGAATATAGTTCCCTGTGTAAGCCCAGCTCTTCTATTTATAAAGAATTAGCAGGGAAACCTTTAATTTAAACTTGATGACCATGCAGCAGTTTTTATTGTTCCTTATTTCATTGCACCTTTAGGTAAGATCCTATTTTCTGTTTGAGAAAAATCCATATACGTACACACAATTTTGTTTACACAAAATGTCTTCTAGCAAGTAACTCATCTGAAATCGTTTCTGAACTTTTCTCCTTGAAACTGTTACAAGTAAAAGATTTTTTCAGCAGGACTTCAGCAGGTATCCCTGTATGACATTCTATCTCTAGAAAATAATGGAATTCTGGTTTTCATTGGTTAAAAACCTTGTAAGTCAGCTATAAATTATTCATACCCCATGCTGCATCTGTTAGCTGTCTTGACTCTTCTTTGTTAAGTCAACATTACTTAGTTTTAAAGTCCAGGTAATTGATGATTGGTCCAGTTTTGCATAGATGTTACAAGGTCGTTTATAGGAATGGAGCTGCTCTTTTTTCTGCCCAGCAGGACAGAAAGGAATCCCTGAACACTCCTGGCTGTGCTTTCACAAAGCGGAAGCCATGGACAGCCAGAGAAGGACATGAAGGCACAGTGGTGACTGTGAACTTCATTCGTTATGACCACTTGGTGGCAGCTAGTATTGTCCTGATAGAAATCCTGCAGTTTCCACAGTAGCCTCTTAAATGCTGTCACATTGACACTCTGTGGTTTAGTTTAAGATGGCTAATCCAGGAGAGCTCCAAATGGGCTAAGGATGTGCTGATCACACATTTGTGATAACTCCAGCCTCATTCTCAGCAAGGATGAGATTTTCTATATTGGTCTAAAAATTGTCTGTATTAAGGGTGGATTTAAATATGGAACTTTGTCAACACAAGGTCAATAACAAAACAGCTGGTATATTCTTTTGTTCAGTATAATAAGATATTTTCATGACTCTGAACTTTGTAGTGAGGGTCAAGATTGGTTAGCAGAGGGTAGACTGCCTGAATATAGCACAGTATCTGGCATGTAACTATTTGATGAAAAGAAGAATGAGGTCTTCCCTGGTGGCGCAGTGGTTGAGGGTCCGCCTGCCGATGCAGGGGAAGCAGGTTCGTGCCTCGGTCCGGGAGGATCCCACGTGCCGCGGAGCGGCTGGGCCCGTGAGCCGTGGCCGCTGAGCCTGCGCGTCCGGAGCCTGTGCTCCACAACAGGAGAGGCCACAGCGGTGAGAGGCCCGCGTACCACCAAAAAAAAAAAAAAAAGAAAGAAAGATGAATGAGCAACATTTTTGAATGTATTGATCAAGTTCAAGTTAATCAAACCAATAAGCATTGGTTTCGTGCTTTGGATGTATAAGAAAGTAGCACCTGAGGCAGCTTGATGGATATTCAAAGTTGGCTAAGGCTTCCTGGAGCTTGTAGCCTAGTGAGCACTTGGCCATGAACAGAAATAAGTATAGTCCAGGCAGAAATTGGAAGTGTAACGTTCAGGGAGAAGAGAGGAGAGTTCTACCTGAGTCATCGGGAAGGGCTTCAAAGGTTAGGAGCCTCTCAGGGGCCTTGTGGGACGAGGAGGAGTTCAGGAGGCAAGAGCAGGAAAGCTGAGCTCATCCATTCCTTCCACGCATATTTCTAATCATTTAACTAGTATCAACATCCTATTTGACATTAGACCAGAGATTGTGAATTCAGATGCTGCAAGGGGCCAGACTGGTGTTATAAAGAAGCAAAGCTGGCCCGGCATAAGACGATAGATCACCTTTGCCCCTTGGCCTCCATGTGCAGGTAACGTAGGGCAGGTGGGGCTGGGAGAACAGGCAGCTTCTCTTCAGTTTCAGCCAATTCTTGTCCCATGAAGTGCCAGCCCAGAGTTGCCATTTTTCTGATATTTTTTTTTTTACCTCTGAGAAGCAACACATCCAGGTTTGTCTGAGAATTCTCCTGACTCTTGGAGGTTAGTAATTAAATCAAATTGACCAAATTGGGTGGCATGCACTTTGGGGCCAAACCAACATTAGCTGCAGGCTGAGTGGAGCTTGTGAACTGTCACCCTGTGAAACTTGGTCTAGCACAGCGATTCGGAAAATCTGTTCCCCGGGCCAACAGCCGCAGGATCACCTGGGTATTTATTAGAAGTCCAAATGCCCAGGCCCTGTCTCAGATCTACTGAATAAGAAACTCTGTGATGGACCCTACAATCTGCATTGCAACAGGCCCTCCTGGTGATCTGGATGCTAGCTCGGGTTCGAGAATGTTTTTTCCATTTTTAAGTGTGGCTGGGGAAAAAAAATCAAAAGATGATGAGTATCTCATGACATATAAAATTACATGAAATTCATACGTCGGTGTCCGTAAATAAGGTTTCAGTGGCACCTAGCCACGCTCATTCACTTAGAAAACTTAAAATATTTATTATCTGGCTCTTTATAGGAGATGTTTGTCAACTCTGCCCTTGAGCATTGAGTGGGGAGGGAGGGAGAGTGGCTGAGGCACCTCTGCTTCAGACCAAGATGAAGGGGAGATGTCGAATGTGAGCCCTGCATTCGTAGAAGAGCTCAGGGAGCCACGTCTATAGGACTGGTTGGTGCAAGAGTGGTCAGGAGAGCTGGGGTGAGGACCGCGCAGCAGGACCAGAAAGAATTCCGGAGAGATCCAGAGACGGGGTCCTCAGGGCTTGACCCCTAATTCGACATGCGATGGGGAGAAAGTCAAGGGTCGGAAGGCGGTACGAACGTGGCACAAAAGGATGATGTTGATGACAACAGGGAAAAGAAGGGGTCCGGGATGAGGGGTGCGCTTCAGGAAGTTGTGGACATGATGGGAAACATGGGGAGTGAGTTTTAAACCCAGTAGCATTTGAGTTGCTGGTAAGGGATCTGTTGGACCTGATTGTGGGCGTTCCCATCACAAGATAGAGGTTGGAGCTGGAGATTTGGACTTGAGGGTCCTCTACGTAGAAGACAAAGTTGCCTATAAGTGTTACTGGATTTATGATTGGTTGACTTTACTAGTATTTTAACAGAAAAGAAAGTTGAACTCAAGTTTTCATTCAGCAAAGTACACTGGTTGAGGACCTCTCTATTCCAGAACCGAGCTAGGGTGAAGATGGAAAACTGTATCTTCAAGGGGTGCAAAGTCCTTGGAACCCAGTGGAGTGAGCGGCCACTTGAGTCCTCCGCTGCCCTTCTCGTGTCCTCTGTCGCAGGGCTGCACCCATCTATGTCCACAGCACCACCCTCTCTGGCTCCGTCTCCTAACTCTGCCCTTGGAGGCCTCCTCCAGCCCCGGCCAGCAACCTTTCTCCTTCCTGCTCTTTCTCCCTCCTGATTCTGAGGCCCAAATGCCCCAAGGAATAGCGTGACAGGGCAAGCGATGGGAAAAGCTGGGGACAGTCATACTGCAATTCTTGTCTGAAGTTGTGAAATGTGATTTCTCATAGCTTTCCGTGAGGCTTTTAGCATGAGTTTTCATGGGGCAATTAGGGTATGTTTTATAAAAAGTTAGCAATTAGCTGTAATTCTGTTTGCAGTAGAAAAACTTGTTTGCACTAGGCTTCAGTTAGGACAGAATGATTTGGCAGTGCCTCCATGATAGATAGCAGGATTACTTTTTAAAGAGTTTGTTATATTCCACTAATGTTTATTTGAAAGAGATTACAGTGATGCTTTATAAATGGCCCTTAGTCAACATATGAATGGAATATTCTCTCTGGAAGACAGCTTGCATGCAAACAAACTAGCAACTTAAGCTATTAACTTCCTCTGACTGACAGTTTCTTAATGGTGTTGTAGGAAACAAAAACGGTATATGAAAGTTGCCAGACGTAAAATTAGTTAGATAAATGAATTTTGAATTGGAAACCAAACTTTCTAGTTAATAAACACAGTGCATATTATTTTACAGCTGTGTCTTGTAAGACTAGGCAAGTCATTCCAAAAAGTAATGCTCTGTTCTATTTTCTAATATTATAATATCCCTGATTATATCAGTAAGCAAATCTTAGAAAGTATTATCTTTAGAATATTTCACGTCAAGACGAAGTGCATGCGTGTATTTTGTGTTGCGTCCATGTTGGTCTTTCAGAACCTTCCATCCCCTTCCATAACACTGGTCATATCGGTATAACATCTTCTTTCCATACTAAACAAGTGTTACCAAACTCAGGTTTGGCTGCTTGCTGCTCGAAAGCCAATACTCAAGAGGCAGGTGTTGGTTGGAAAAGGAAAGTCTGCTTTGTTCAGGAGGCCGGCAACCTGGTGAGAAGGCAGACTTGTGTCCAAGAACCAACTCAAAAGATTCTGCTTGGCCATGAAAGTTCTTTAAGGGTAAGAGGGGAAGCTAGGCGCAGTTAATCGTTTAGAGAGGAGGTCAGAGTCGTCGTCATCTTTCACTATGTGCAGACTTGCTGACTCCTTGTGATCTTTCTTTAGATGCTGTCTTGTTCATGCAGTTTGCCCATGAGATTACTGAGGGGGGGAAGCTGGGGGAAAGATCTAGTCATCCGTTAATTACTTATTTTTCATCTCCACCCCTTTAAGAAAAGAATCAATTGGTTAGGTGAGGCATTGTGTGATCCAAAGATTTGAAAGGTGTGCTTGGGTCAGAGGCTGGTGAAGCATGGGGACACCTGGTGTAAAGGTGAAGTTAAAATATTGCTGCTAAAGTGACAGGACAAAGGGCCTCCTACAAAGAGCTGCTAACACAAGGGAGGAGATAAATTGCTTTGAGCCATTTCCCCAGGAACTGGCCTGGTGCCTGCCTTATAAACAGGCCCCCAATTAATGAATGTATTATATTTCTTTGTGAAAACTTGTTAGCGTTTTAAAAAACTTAATTTATTATGCCCATGTAGATCAAAATACAGAAAGCATAAAAGGGTTGCAATTCGGGTAAAGAGCAATCAATCATAAGTGAAATGGTGTTTTGTCACTGTCGTGCTGGGAAGTAGCAGCTTCGTTTGTGATTGGGCTTATGTAATAAAAATGCATTTCCATTTTATCGTGCAGGATGGTTTCCAAACAGACATTTGACCATTTGAATCTCACAGCAACCTTCCTGATGGTTCAGTTTTCTATCGCTGCTCTAACAAGCCACCACAACTTAGGTGGCTTGAAATAATGCCCGTGTTTTGATCTCTCAGTTCTGAAGGTCACAAGGCCGGCAGCCTGGTTGGGTTTCCCGCTTCACATCTCACCAGGTTAAAATCAAAGTGTTCCCAGAGCTGCCCTTTATGAAGGCAGCCTCAGGGGAGGGTCCATTCCCTGCTCATTTCAGATGTTGGCAGAAGTCCGCTCTTGGAGGTTGTCGGGCCACGGGCTCTGTGTTCTCGCCAGCTGAAGGTTAAGGGTCGTTCCCAGCTTCTCAAGGCCACCGCTTCCTTGGCGTACGGCTCCCTTGCTCCATCTTCAGCGCGAGCAGAGTGGTCAAGTTCTTCTCCTGGGGCATCTCTCCAAGCCCAGCAACGAAACGTTCTCTGCTTTTAAGGGTCCTCGTGGGTACACCGGGCCCGTCTGAATAAGTGAGGGTAATATCTCCCTGTCCCCGTTGATCACATGTGCGAGGTCCCTTTTTCCAGGTAAGGTAACGTATTCACAGGTTCCCAGGATGAGGACGTCTCCGGGGGCCTGTTACTCTGCCGACCACGCTGATAGACAGGATTGTTATCGCCGGCGTCCTGGTGAGGAAGCCGAGGCCCAGCAGAGTGAAATGACCGACCGGTGGTCCCTCAGTCCGCGTGGCGGCATCCGGCCTGTGGACACACCTCTGGCCTGAGCCCTCCCCAGGTTCAGCCTCCTACATGGAACAACACTGTTCCCAAGGTGCAATGCAATGGTTCTTTCTTAGGTGAGATTATTGCTCCTTTGCGTTCAAAGGAGGGGGGATTGTTACCTATTTGCTGCCTGAACATCCAACTTAAGATGTCCCTAGCCATCGCGCAGGGGCTCAGTGACCTTCTTCGTAGCTAGCTGTTGGAGGTAGCTTGAAGGTGCTGGAGTGGCTCTGGGCCCCGGCGCTTGGCTCAGGCCTTCCTCTCGTGACAGCGTGCCTCATCACAAGACCTGTCTGTGCTGGTGCTGCCTCACTGATACTGAACATTCAGGAGGGGCCGGTGCCTCGCGTGGGCGGGGTGACGGGCCCGTGGCCCCAGGGCTGCGGACGGTCTTCTGAGCGATCGGGGGCACGGCCGGTGGGGAAGGCCATCTTAGCCACCGGCCTCCTGCCCTGGGCGTCCTGATGTTCCCGAGCCGCGAGCGGGCGGCCAGGTGGAGCTCCAGTTTGTCTCTCCTTCCTGCTACGCGACACGTCTGAAGGCAGAGCGGGTGGGAGGGCAGCAGAGGTCCGAGGAGCGGTGCACAACCGGCCGGGGTCTGGGGCCAGGGGCCCGTGTCAGCCACACAGCCTCACCACGCGTTCCAGCTCCTAGGCCACCACGTCACCACTCGGTGTCCAGGGTTCAGCCCCCAAGCCCAGGGCAGTTAAGAGCCATTACGTGGCAGAACAGGACGTCCTCGAGCCCCTCCTACCCGGACTTGCTCACCCCCTTCCCGGCATGGCTCTGATTTCCAGCTCTGCAGCCCCCATACCCACCACCTTGTGTTTGACCTTGATTTCCGCTGATTCATCCCCTCCCCCTCTTACAGCGCGCTCTCCGCCCCTCGGCTCTGGTTTGGGCTCTCCGCCACTGAGGTCCAAAGAAATCAAGCAGGAGGAGCGGGTGTCCTCCGAGGGGCCCGGAGCTAGGCTGGGAGCTCGCACTCACTGGCCTTCTCGGCCTCCCCAAGTAGAGGTGGCCCAGCTCCCAGCAAGCCCCTCTTGCTCTCCACAGAGGAACAGAGCCCAAGGCACCTTCGATGGCCCAGTTGCTTGCTCACTACCAAGGGATCCTCTGTGCAGCTGCTTTGCATCTGTGGGCCATCAGCCTCCGAGAATGAGGCTGGGCTCAGACGGGTGGACTTTGGCCTCGTGCTTGGGTCACAGCAGTGACCCGGGAGGAGAGCCCAGATGTCCCTTCATACCGCCTGAGCTGACACTTCCGCCTTCGCTGCCCCCTGAATCAGTATCCCTCCTGCCGTCTCCTGCTCCCGCCGCGCCTGTCTTCTGTCATCCCACAGATGTTTCCAGGTGGCCCCATTCTGGGTGCTGGGAATAGGATGTGGAACAAGGCAGAAAAATTCCCTTCTCCTACGAAGTTTCTATTTGTGAAAAAGGGGAGACAGACAATTAACAAGTAAAATAAACACACCAATACATGATCACAAATGAGGTGGCTAGAAAGAGAGAGAAGTGGTGTGTGGGGCAAAGAGCCCACGGGGATGGAGGGCTTCCCTGGGAGGGGGGGTGACGTCCAGGCTGAGAGCTGGAGGTGAGACCCCTCGAGAGCCCAGGAGGGCCTTCCAGCAAAGGCTCCGCTGGCGCAGAGGCCCAGAAGCCAGCCGCAGCCTGACTGGTTCAGCCGTGTGCCGGGAGCTTAGGCGTGAGAGAGGCCTGACTGTTGGTGGTGTGAAGATGATAGTTATTCTAAGAACAGTGGGTCATTGCTGAAGGGGTTTAAGAAGGTGCATTGTTAACTAACCGGGGGTTCTGGGGGCGCTGCTGTGAATCTTCCCCGAGTTCCCCTTTGCATTGGATTGGGGAGGGGCGGTAACATAAGAGTTGAAATTTAGATGGGTTAAGTTTGAGAAACCTGCACGGTCATGCTTCTAGATTGCTTTCTGTTAAGTCATGTTGTTGGTTTCCTCTTACAACCCAACGGTGAGCTCTGGGAGGGGACAGATGACCGTTGTCTGCTCAGAATCTGCCGTTGTCCTCAGATGGACACGGAGCGTGAGGAACTGTAATCCTATAGCGTACAGACGCCTGGGGGCAGAATGGCAATATTTCAGTGAATTAATGAGGCTTTAAGATGATCTGGCTCTAGCTACAGTAATCAAAAATGAAAATCTAAAATGTGTGTTGCAAACTTAAGCATTAGTAATCCCACCAGTAGCAACAGCACAAAGAGCTTGAATTCAGAGCATCGCACATGCCAAAGGTGGTGAGGTCGTGCCTTTTTTTTGGTGGGAAGGGAGAAGTGGGCTGGAAATCGGCAAACCCATCATGCAGAGAAATACAGTAAGAAGAATCCGTGCGAAAAAGAACCTAACATTGTACCGCACAAACAACTTCAAACTACATTCCACTTCTTTCAGAAGCACTTTTTACCTTAAGATAATGTGTGCCATTCTGCACATTTTAACAAGTGGTTTGCTGATGTAAATTTTCCATCAGAGAAAAGTATCAATGACTCATGAATAAACATTACTGTCATTTACATAACAACTAAAAGGCCTCAAAGCCAGAGATGCCATTATGGTGCTGCAGTGCCCTCGTTCCTGACTGTGTTATTCTCCAGCTAATTCAATTTTGTCCTCTCTCAGTTCCACAGGGCCCGTATCTTCCCGGCTGTGGAACTGCTGCACTGGTATTAAAGTGGTAATCAAGATTGCCTCTAAATATTCATTGCAATAGATGACTCTCTCGTGCCCCATGAGTGCCAGGGCAGCAGCCTGAAGCATTTATTCAGTGCTGGAGAGGGATCCAGTTATTTTGGAGTCCCTTGAACGCAATATTTTAATATTGTTGTTCTGCTTGAAAAATTAGGTCCCTCTGAGTTTCCAGTATCGGTGTTTGAGACTAACGACTTTGGCTCAGAACTGACCATTGTCTTCGAAAGGATAACCTAGAAGTGGTGATGGGAGTGCACTGGGCTATTGACCCCGCATCTGATTTTTTAATGCAGTCCCCTTCCTTCTGCAGGCTCACTGCCACCTTATTTCAACTTCATGGTCAGGTTCAGATTTTTCTAAGTCATTGAAAATGGCTATTCTTTAAGGACATAGAAACACCAAAGAGACGATATTGTGTATCATTCCGTCCATCAGAGGAAAAAAGAAAATCGTAAGCATCCCTGCATCCATGAAAAGCTACATTTATCGACTTGGGATATTTTGCACCCATCATGGGTGAAATAATTTAAATTCAGTTGTGGGTGAGCTCCCACTTACACAGATGAAAGAATGACAGCCCAACATTTTGGAGTAAAATGTGAAATAAGATCACTCTTAAGATTCCTTTATTGTTGTTATAATATTGCTCGTAAGTAACAGATAGCAGAGAAAATAATTTACATTGTTATAGGATGTCACTTAAGAGGTTATTGTGACTAAAAATGTCATTGACAAGAAATAAATAAATAATTAATTAATAAAGGCAGCCCAATGGATAATACTGAGAAGAAAAAAAAAAGAACTGTAGCTAATCAAAAGATCACTTTTTAAATATGTGTTTATATTTCCAGTTAAGTGGGGTGTGCTGGGCAAGTGCATTGTGGGAAACTTCGGAAAGGGCACAGAGTAGCTGAGGGTCCGAGTGACGGGCAGCTGTGTCTGGCCAGAGCCTCACTTTTCAGACCTGCCTGGGCAAACCATCCGGGGGAGCCTGCCCAAACTCACTTCCATGAGGAACTTACAAGGAGTGAGGCCTCAGAAGAAACTACACCTGCCCTGATCATGGACTTCTAACTTCCAGAAGTGGGAAGAAATAAATTTTTGATAATTAAGCTACCCAGTCTGAGATATTTTCTTATGGCAGCCTTGGCAAATGAATAGGGGGTTTTCTAAGATCCTGGTAATATTTTGACTTTTCAGGTGGGTGGTAGGTACCCTGATGATTATTTTATTGTTTTTTGGTTGGTTGGTTGGTTTGTTGGGTTTTTTTTGCGGTACGTGGGCCTCTCACTGTTGTGGCCTCTCCCGTTGCGGAGCACAGGCTCCGGACGCGCAGGCGCAGCGGCCATGGCTCACGGGCCCAGCCGCTCCGCGACATGCGGGATCCTCCCGGACCGGGGCACGAACCCGCGTCCCCCGCATCGTCAGGCGGACTCTCAACCACTGCGCCACCAGGGAAGCCCTATTGTTGTTTTTTAAATTGTACTTATACATTTTATATACTCTTTTGGATATACTTTTGCCAATTAGAAAAATAGAATTATAATGACTGTCAAAACATTTCTAGCCTATTGATAAGCATTTAATTGACTTATTCAGCAAATGCAGTTCTTTAAGCATTCAATAAAGGACACGGTTTCATTAGGGCAATCAATGTCTCATTTTTAAAAAGGAAGGCTGTATTTAACCAACACTAGTTCATCATCTCCAATGTCTAAAAATCAAAAGAAAATGGAATGAATACATGCTTTTAAACTAAGAAATCTAATGCAATGAGTGGTTTTGAGTTAAAATAGCTCTCTGTTCTCCTTCTCCATTGATTTCTCCTATACCATTCAGATCTCAAGTAAAATATACAGATAAAGCTCTTTCTACCATCCTGGGGGAAAATGTATTCATTTGAAATATGTTAACATTAGAACGTTCTAACAGCTCCCGTAGGGACTTTATGTAGAATTAGTACCAAGGTTCATGTTCAAGCTAGCTGAATTTTTCATGGGGGAAAAGGGGTGCTGTAAATATTTTATTTTTATTCACAAATATAATTGCCAGGATTTATCTTTAAAATAGTGATGTGTAAGAAAAAAACAAAATAAAATAGTGATGTGTGTGTCCATATCTTAGGCTAACACAGTTTGTAATTAAAGTAACTTTTCACACATATACATAAAACACATACAAATAAACAGACATATTCATACATATGCTCTTTGGACACATCTTGACAGAACACTGTGATGTATTTTTGTTCTAATATTTTATTGTAAGCATAATTAATAATCTTGTTTTTCTAAGATATAATTAATGAGTACAAATTGCAGACCCTGGAGAGAACATTCTTATATATGCTTGTAATTAAATTCAAGTGTCAGAAAATGTAGGTAAATTTAGGTAAACGTCCTTGTGACGGACTCGAAAGCAAATCCAGAGCTGAGAAACACTTTTGTACGCTATATTAAAATCAAAAGAAGTGATGTGTGTTTAGGAATAGTGATGTTGAATTTAAAAGTTCAGCAAACACTCAGCAACCTGTACAATTGTTACAAACACCAGACAGTATCAAAATACAACACGTAAAATTGTGGTTTTCACTAGATCACTGATGTTTGTATAGTCATTTGCTAGCATGAATCCATAAATAACAAGATATGTTTAAACTCAGAAAATATACTTAAGCATCTTATGTATATGGAAATACAACAGTTTAACTCTCAAGCTTAAGTAACCACTTAAAAAATAATATCACCCATCAATTAAAATTGAGAAGAGCTCTCTTAAAGAACATTAAAAAAAAATCCAGCTTGGGTTGGCACTTAATTCTATCCCCTGAAAGCACCAATATTAAAAATAGTCTAGTTCTTGGGCAGCTATTGGGTGATGCAAGTTTTAGGTCTTTATTACTGACTCAGGCATGTCCAATGAAGATGGAAATTTCTGTGAACTTGCTGTGAAGATGGAAATGTTCCACGTCTGGGCTGTCTAGCAGAGGTAACCACTAACTACGTGTTGCTTTAGAGCCTTGAAATGTGTCCAGTGAGACTGATGAACTGATTTTTAATCTTTATTTTATTTTAATTAATTTAAATTTCAATAGCCATATGTATTAGACATGGGAAACTACAGAAAGCCATTCCAAGGGCTGACCTAAAAATAAAGTGAGTAGTGTTTCACGCTCTGTGACTCTACCCCAGTTATATTGGCATTAGTTAATGCAACTTGTGACATTTTCCCAAAACTCATGTGACCCAACAACTCATGTTATTGCAGGTTCTGTTTCAATTTTGTTTCCTCTTAACTCATTATTTTAAGGTTGGCTGTTGGAACTTAACAATCCACTTTTCTTTTAAAACATAGCAGCGTGTGGTTTGTTAATTCATAGTAGAGCTGAAACGCTGTGTTGTGAGAAAAGTCCCTTGAGCTCTGGAGTTATAATAGTGTCTTTCAAATATGGAATGTTAGAGAACTACATATAAACATATTCTTCTATCTCTTATTCAAGCATGAGACCAAACAATCTTACAAAGCAAAGGCAAACAAAACCAATACACTGAAGTCAGCAGCACTGATTTAATGCAGGTGATGATGTTTGCACAAGACTGACACGCCACTTGCAGCACCAGGGCAAGGCTGCCCGGGAGGTGCAGGTGATCTGGAGTTTGTGCTGCCGGTTTCGTCCCGACGCGTCTCTCCTCCACTGTGCTCTTTATAAGCTGCTAAGGAACCTTTATTTCCGCACTGGGCTGTGATGGCATTTGGCCCTTGCTTAGCTTGGCTGCATCATTTGTGAATTAAACCCTCCTCTGCCCTTCTCACATCAGCCTAGATAGTCGGGCTGTCCCGCCCGGCCCCGACCGGAGCACAGCAGCCATGGTGAGCTGGGTCAGGGCGGACGTGGTCATGCTGGGTGAACTCTCTTTCCACATCATCAGAATGAAAACACAGCCTTCATCTTTTAAAATAAACACTAAAAATTTTAAGTTCTTTTGGAGAGAAATGCCCGATGGACGTGTGAAACCTCCACTTGAACATGCTAGCTGGTGGCGACGTTGGGGGGAGTTGGAATTGACTCTCCACCCCCAGGATCACTGAGGATGCCCAGGGAAAGGGGAAGCAAATGAAGAGCTTCGTAGAATAACTTTAGGATGGCACATCAGTTTTGACGGGGGTAAGGACTCTGAATCATTGACTTGGGCTCAGCAAGAGAGAGAGTGGCGTGTTCCACCACCCCATTTTAAGTGGGAGAGAACCTGGGGTAGGGGTGTGGGTTTAGCGACACTGCCACATGGCTGCACTCCCAGGGCAGGGCAAGAAACTTGTTAGGTTCCTGCCCCCCACTGACAGCTGGGCACACACAGACTAGTGTTTCCTGGGGCCCAGAGGAGAGGAGGAAGATGGCGTCTGCCTAACAAGAGGGAGAAGAGGTCGGTAGAGTTGTTTGCCCTCTTCATTGATTGATTCTCTCCTTCACCAAATATTAATTGAGCTTCTATTATTTGTCTGGCACCTTCGTGGGTATAACAAACAAGTGGACCCACAAGTCAACATACTGAATTTTAATGAGCAGGAAGGGAGTTCTTCCTTACGAGGAGGAAAAGGGCAGGAGACTGGGATAAAGACTGCCTGGGGAGAGGTGGATGTCATTAGACTGGGGAGTGAGGTGAGGTTTCTTTGGATCATTGACATTTAGGCTGATACCGAGTAGCAAAGTTGAGAGAAAGCCTTCCAGGCAGAGGGAACAGCCTGTGCGAAGACTCAGAGCTGTGAAGGAGCTTGGTGTGTTTGAGGAGCGGGTGAGGTCAGGGTGGCTTAGAGGCAGGTGAGCGAGGAGGAGAGCAACGCAGGTGGGTGTGGAGGGACATGAAAGTCAGGCCATAGGAGTTATAGCCCACACTGAAGAGTTGGCATATTCACTGGGGAGCACAGTATGGAGTTTTCTCAAAAAACTCTACAAGTAGAACTACCCTATGATGCAGCAATTCCATTCCTTGTTATATATCCAGAAAAAACAAAAACATGAATTCAAAAAGAGAGATGCACCCCAGTGTTCATAGCATAGCATAGCAGCATTATTTACAAAGCCAAGATATGGAAGCAACCTAAGTGTCCATCAAGAGATGAACGGCGAAAGAAGATGTGAGATATGTATATATGTGTGTATATATATATCTGTATATATATACATACACGCACATATGTACGTATGGGTGTGTGTGTGTGTGTGTGTGTGTGTGTACACAATGGAATACTACTCAGCCATAAAAAAGAATGAAAATTTTGTTATTTGCAGCAATAGGGATGGATTTGAAGGGCATAATGCCAAGTGAAATAAGTCAGACAGAGAAAGACAAATACTGTATTATGTCACTTATTTGTGGAATCTAAAAAATACAACAAAATAGTGAATATAACAAAAAAGAGAGCAGACTCACGGATACAGAGAACAAACTAGTGGTTACCAGTGGGGAGAGGGAGGTGGGGAGGGGCAACATAGGGGTAGGGGATTAAGAGGTACAAACTACTAGGTATAAAATAAGCTATGAGGATATATTGGGCAAAGTAGGGACTAGAGCCAATATTTTATAATAACTACAAATGGAGTATAACCTTTAAACATTGTGAATCACTGTACTGTACACCTGTAACTTATATAATATTGTACTTCAACTATACTTCAATAAATATATTTTTTAAAAGAGTTGGCATATTATCATCAGTGCAGTGGAACATCAGTGCAGGCTTGTCATGACCAGGGGTAGGTGGATGAGGTTGAGTTTTTAAAAATATCCTCCCGTTGCCATTGGGGGATGAGTGGGAGGAAAGCACAGGTTGGTGTGGAGGGGCCGGGGTAGAAGGGTTCTGCAGCATCCCCATGAGAGATGATTGTGGCTTGATCCAGAGCAAGGTGGAGAGATGTCAGACCCGGACAACGGGAGCTGTGATTCGGAGGGTGACTCAACAGGACCTCTTCGTGGATCAGATGGAGTTGTTGAGGGAGAAGGACTTCAAATTTCTGACATGAGCAGTTGGGGAAATGAAAGTGCCTTGTCTAGAAACAGGGAAACCAAGCAAGGAGTCGATTATGGGAGATGGAAGTTGAGTCAAGAGGGATCCCAAGGGTACATGTGGCCCAAGGAAAGGAGTGCAGAGGCCAGGAATGCAGGTGTGTCAGTACCATCTGGGAGGGTGATGCGCCTTCCAGACTCTCCTGGAAGAGAGATCTTGTTTTGATCTCCTCTGCTCAGGATCTCAGAATGGTCCCGGGAAGAAAAGGTATTTTTCTCTCCCTCCATTGACTATGCTTCCAGAGCATGTTGAGATACTGGCACATCGAAGGGAGATGATCTTCAACTGACTTCTCTTATTTATCTTTCAGAATCATCCAGGAGTCTTGAATTTTCGAATACAACTGGAAAGCAGAGAACTGATTGTAAATCTGGAAAGAAACAAGTAAGTCGAGTTAATTCCTGTTTATGACACGAGAGGAGAAAGTTACAACGTGGGGACTGGAGAGTGCTGTGTAATTGATGTTGGCATTTAGAGACACAGAGCTAAATGTGTAGATTCATAATCCAAAGTTGGATGTGAGGCTGGAATTAACTTCAAAAAATGATCCAATGGGAAAGTAAGGAATTTTATTTTATCTGAAAGAGGACTTTCTAGCTCAGCAGGGTTTCCTCATAGTTCTGATGTTTCTTTTTTTTTTCAGAGCCTGATGTTTCAAGGATAGAACTTAAGCATCCTCTGTTCTGTTCCAATAACAGTGTTCCATAATTAGTTGACTTTTGGCAGTTCCTGGGTTATATAAGGAGAAACAGCTTCAAATGGGTAGAAGCTCTTTTTTCCTTGGGAAATACCAAGAGTTTATTTTATCTTTCAGACCTTGTCTCCAGTGGTATGAAGTATTTATTTTATCTTTTTACTTAAAAATTTGGCCCTTTATTTTTGCAAAATTATATATATTTTCAGAAAACGGTATTATATATTTTTTTCTGTAGCACATGGATGTTATTACATATTTTGTATGCCTTCCCAGGAGAAAACTGTGCCTGGTTCAAGGCACAAGTAAAAATAACTCATATTCTTGTCATCCTTTATACTGTGGCTCTCCCCATGGGTTCCTCAGATCTAAAGGACCCCTTACTATTCTAATTGATTAGTACCAGCAAAGAATTGAGCTCTCCTAATAAGCAGTCTGTATTTAAAGATATAAGTTCCCAAGTCATGCTTGATTCAAAATTGGAGTTTCTGTCTTCCAGAATTACTGGTCCCTGTTTCTCACCCATCAGTGAAATGCTGATTTTTTTTTTGCTGAAATGATAGTGTAGATAAGACAGCCTCACTGAAACGAGTTCTGCCAGAGATATTGAGTCACAAAAATCGGACTCAGCATCTCTATGTAAACGAGTCAGATCACTTACTTATACTCACTTTGGTTTGAGGGTCCTGAGCAGCTCAGATGGACGGGATCATGAATGGCCAGTTCTCACCTTCAGTATCTGACACCATGGCCAACAGCAATTATTACAAAATAGGTTGTAAAATGAGTATGTGTTAGCATGGCCTGCTTCTTGGGGGTCTGCAGCCTGCCTCTTTGCAGTTCTGGCATGTTTCTCCCTCACCATTAGATGGATTAAAAGCTTTTATGAGCAGTAAATAATGTGTTTTTAGCTTTTCTTGTGACTTGGTGATCTTAAACTAGAGGTTCAGGAATACATCTTGGATAATCGGGGGGCTGAACGGAAGCCTGAATATTGCTTTATGGTATGTCTCTCCTAGCAAAGTGTATATTTTCATGCTCTCTTTTTTCACGTAAGAGTATCATAGGACATTTACATTTTTGTACACTGCTGTTTGTATGTGGTTTTGAAAGTATCTCGGTGGACAAAACTCGGTGTGCCTTGAAAGAGCGAAGGAAAACCAGGCTCCTGGTGGTGATTCATTCCCTCGATGGGGTTTCAGGATCGGCAGCTGGATTGGGGAAGTGTCTTTATTGCGACCGTTCTTACTGTCAGCCTGTTGGAGGAACGTGGTAAACGGCATGAGTGAGACAGATCTGGACCTTTAGGTGATATTCGGGCTGCAGGTAGAGGAATGGAAATTGACTTAATAAAAACCTTAAGTAATTTGTTTTCACTCTGAAAGGAATATGTGTCCAATGCAGAAAATTGAAAACTGTGGGGAAAAAAATCAAGAGTCCCCCCACCCCCCCCAGAAAGTACCCCTACCACCAGACACGACGTTGGTTGGCATTTTGGTGAATGTTCATATCGATTTTTTTTTCCCTTGTAGCAAAGGCTTTGCTTCTTTTGCCTTCCTAGTTGATATTGTAGTCTGTGTGTAATATGATATCCTACTTCTTCATTTAGCTTTATAATGGTGTCCTTTTCCATATAGAAATGCATTTCTTCGAGCCCCTCTGGTTCTCTGAGTCTGTAAAGTGCGTTAATAGTCTTATTCATGGTTCCCTCTGAAAATGATTTACCTTCCGTTAAGGTGGGTAGTATAGTGCATGCTGACTACTAGGCAGCGGCCAATTTGTATAAAAGATCATTTTAAAAGGTATCTTAATTTGCTCATTTCTAATTCTGGGCCTTTCACAAAATCATCTCAAAATTAGAAAAGTTGTAAACTTAAAACTGTCTCTTCTTGGTTTATTTCTTTTCCCAACTTCACTGGCAAAGCATGTTTTAGAAAAGTATGTGGAGACGGTTTCATGTGTTCCTATAACATTTTAAAGCTTTATTTTAATTATCCTGCTTATACTCATTGTGGAAATTTCATTCTGTTACGAATGACATTTTCAAAATTAGAGCATGGTAATATGACTATTTTAATAATCCACTTCCAATCCATTTCCCCCAATTACTTCAGTATAACAAAATTTTGAAGACGGTGACATGTCTGTTCTGTAAGCACTTCACTTTTGAAATGATGAATACCAAAAAATTCTACAACCTTATAGGTAGAATGAAATGCTTGTATGCTACTGGTTGTTTGTGAGGCACAAAAGGTAATCAACCCGTCCAAAATTAAAAATTAAAATAGAATTTTTAATTTGCATAGCCTTTGGCCCCGTAGATCCAATTGGAGAATTTATCCAAATGAAGTTATAAGAACCCAAAGATAAATGTACGAGGAAGCAGGATAAATGTAAATATTTAACAACCAACAGAACAGAGAGCCCAACCAGTCTGAAGGCAACCTGGTCGGTACCCTGCTTCAGAGCCTACGGGGGGGAGTCAGCCCTGTGTTCAAGGATGTTCATTGCAGAAAGTTTTACCTAAAATACGTCAATAGGAGATCGATTACATAAGTTATGACTCAGCTATGAAATAATACTACACAGTAGTACATCTAAAGATGATGATGGAGATTTTTATTATTGTAAATAGCATTGATAATATGACCAGTGTGAACGGCATGTTGGATAGTAGTTTACATGGCATTCAGTTTTTATCTTAAAATTATACTCATGTACATGTATGCTAGAAAGATTTGGACAACATTCGCTTTCTTTATTAAAGTTTTACAACAAGAAAACATTACTGTTAAAATCAGGAAAACTTTTTATTTTGAAGGAAAAAAAGCTGCTCTAAAAACTTGAAAATGGTTGTAATGAAGAATGTTGAAGTATTCACTATTCATAAAAAAGAAATGAGAATCTTGAAGAGAGAGGATATATGTATATGTATAACTAACTTACTTTGCTGTACTCCTGAAACTAACACAAGATTTTATAGCAACCATACTCCAATAGAATTTTTTTTAAATGGTGGATGTTAGAAAGGCCTCCAGCAACTTTGCAAGGGATAAAAAGCTCTACCCATGGACCATATCCAGAAATCTATTTTAATTAAAAACCTGCTTTAAAATCGCAACCAATATAAAGGTGTCTTCAGTGCTTTCAATCATAAAAATCATCACATAAAGCAAATGCAAAAAGAGAGTCACCTCAGTAACCCCACTCTAAAACTCTTCGTGTGTAAACCAATTCTTCATGAAGCAGGGCTGAATTTGTATTACATGGTTGTTTCAGGGACTCTATTTTATTTGCCTTCTAGCATCTCTAATTTGTGCAGAGATCAGATGCTGTTCACTTACATTCTGTTTGTAGAGCCATAATTGAATGGTTAAAGAAACTCAAAGCTTCCCCGGAGAAGCATTTTTCATGATGTTGCTGTCTGCCTATGGAACTGCGGGGACCAGCTTTACAAGTTGCATAACTCTCCTGGGTCCCCGTGGACACCCAGGCCATTCCTTAAACAGGTTCTCTGTGCAACTGCATCTTTGATCAAAATGCTTTATTGGACAGGCTGGCCAGCTTAGACATCCGTTTTTCCAGTTTAGGATAATTAAAACGGATGGCGGTAGATCATTCCCACCGAGCTTTCTGTTTTCAAGCCCTGTCCATCACTGGTTGAAGGCAATTGCCGGGGGAAAGTCCACGGCCCACTTGATTTATATTTGGGGCGTCTCTGAGCTAGAAGAACTTTAGCATTGACTTTTCCTCTGTCTGGAATAATTCCAGACATCTCTTAAGGGGCCACTCTAATTAATATTCACTCTAGAACAGTTGCAGAAAGGAGCATGTTAAATTTGTCAAACATGGGCATAAATATTTGAGAAGGCATTTGTTGGGCAGCATCTCAGAATATCATGATGTAGGGGAGGGAAATGCAGCCAGTGCAGAGGTAGCACTGGGTGGATTAGCAGTTGTGGCTGAGTAACTACCTAGAGGGTATTAATCCGTTGTTCAGGTTGAACCAAATCGTGCTGGGCAGCCGGACTGAGACTGCTGCCAGTGGCTGTAGGACAGTGTACAAGACCTCATCCTGGCCCACAATTCTTTCAGCGCTTCGCTGGGAAGACATAAAAGGTGTGCAGATCACGTTTCTTGGCAACGCGAAGGCTGCGGGCGGGTAACTGCGCTCTGCATGGCAGAATCTGGATTATGGAGATTTCAGCAGTCTGGATCAATGGGCCAAAACTAACAAGATGAGATTTCATGGGGGTAAATGTAAAGTCCCGTTCTTGGGTTAACAAAAAAATAAACACTGTTAAGTGCGGAAGGAAATTGACTAGTGGTTCTTGCGAGTGAGTCAGTGAAAATTCAATGTGAGCCCCTGAGGCCATGCGGCTGCTGAAAGGTGGCGGCTACCTGGGTGTGCGCAGGTTCCTGAGGTGGGTCCTGGACTGCAGAGGCCACCATTCTGCTGCGCATGACCCTGGTCAGGCCACATGCAGAGAACCCTGACCCCTGCGCTGTTTCAGGCACGATGTTTGAAAGCTGCCTGCCACCGTTCTCGCCTCCACTCTTGGACTTTCATCCCCTCTCCCACCAGCCAGAGATGTCCTCAAGGTCAGGGGGCAGGGTCTTTACTTCCCCCTCCATCCCCTTCCTTGTGGCCTGGCCTGTGGTGGGCACTCTCTGAGCCCTTAGCAAAGAGTGAAGGATGGGACGTGGATGGTCTGGATCGGGCCGGGAGGGAGTCAGCAGGAGGTTAAAGGTCTGTCCTGGGTGGTGAGAGAAACTACCTATTCAAGGAGAAAGCTTCTGGAAAGAATGCTGGGGCGGGAGGCAGGAAGCCAGGTTCAGAAACCCAGCTTTGCTTCCAGCAACAAGATGCTTATATTTTCTCTGTTTCCTCATTTGCAAAATGGAATAAGTCTGTGTACAGTCAGTGCCAAGAGGTTAGAGCTCATGTTCTTTTTGATGATCAGGTTTGAATGATTCAGTGACGTATTCTTGTGGACCCTGTGATGAGTTATTTCCCCCAGTTGTATCCTTGGCTTCACTGTAACTGTGTCCTGTTTTAAATGTCCTAAATTAATAGAGATCAGGTTATGACTAATCTGTACCCGTCAGTCTTGACGCTGGTCCAACACCTCAGTCCTGACAAGAGCTGGAACGGATTCGTGTGCAATCCTTCGGGTTCCTGTCGTTGTCAGGGTCTTCACTTCACAATCTCGACATCCTCAGGAATTAGAGTTTTAAAATCTTTGTTTGCATGCAGAGTGCCATTTCTTTCCATTTCTACTCTTCCAGAGGAAGCCTTACCTGCCTGTCAGAGCCTCCAGCTTTAATTTGCCTGGTGGTTCTAATTATTGACTAAACTATTGAAGGTAAAACTGTATTATAGAAACTTTACTATCTTATGGATTTTTGTGGGTTTTTTTGCGGTGCGCGGGCCTCTCACCGTTGCGGCCTCTCCCGTTGCGGAGCACAGGCTCCGGACGCGCAGGCTCAGCGGCCACGGCTCACGGGCCCGGCCGCTCCGCGGCACGTGGGATCCTCCCGGACCGGGGCACGAACCCGCGTCCCCCGCATCGGCAGGCGGACTCTCAACCACTGCGCCACCAGGGAAGCCCTATCAGTCTTTATTAATTCAAATGATTCCTAATGTTAATCAACAATAAATCAATGAGACCATTTCTCTTTTTACTTAGTCATTTATCCACAAACATTTATTTTTTTTTAAAATTTATTTTACTCAAGTATAGTTGATTTACAGTGTGGTGTTAATCTCTATTGTACAGCAAAGTTATTCAGTTATACATATATATACATTCTTTTTCATATTCTTTTCCATGATGGTTTATCACAGGATATTGAATATAGTTCCCTGTGCTCTACAGTAGCGCCTTGTTGTTTATCCATCCTCTATGTAACAGTTTGCACCTGCTAAACTCAGGCTCCCAGTAAATCCCTCCCCGACACCCCCTCCCCCTTGGCAACCACCAGTCTGTTCTCTATGTCTGTGAGTCTGTTTCGGTTTCGTAGATAAGTTCATTTGTGTCATATTTTAGATTCCACATGTAAGTGATATCATATGGTATTTGTCTTTCTCTTTCTGACTTACTTCACCTATATGATAATCTCTGGTTGCATCCATGTGGCTGCGAATGGCATTATTTCATTCTTTTTTATGGCTGAGTGGTATCCCATTGTATATATGTAGCACATTGTCTTTATCCATGCATCCGTTGATAGACATGTAGATTGTTTCCATGTCCTGACTATTGTGAATAGTGCTGCTATGAACCTAGGGGTGCATGTATCTTTTTGGATTATTGTTTTGTCCGGATATATGCCCAGGAGTGGGATTGCAGGATCATATGGCAGCTCTATTTTTAGCGCAAACATTTATTTCATACCAGACACTACACTTGGCACTGGTGATAGAGTCATCAACAAGGTAAAGTCCTTGTCCTCTTGGAGGTCAGTCAAGGAGCCCAACGCTAAACAGGTCATCACAGGACAATACTGAATGACAGGGGTGCTGACAGGTAAAAAGACAAGCAGGAGGCCTAGCCTGGTTCAGGAAGGAACCATGCAGTGAAGCAGCATTTAAGCTTTACGTGAACAGGGGTGAGCCAGGTAGAGGAGGGCAGAGCGTAGAGGGTTCTAGAGAGAAGGATGTGTGCATACGGAAAGTTCCTAAAAGCAGGGGAAGGAGCGTTGAAGTGTTTCAGAAATGAAGGTCCGTGTGCTGGTGAGCAAGAGGGAGATGGGGAGAGAAGAGTGGAAACCAGACCATGTGGGAGCTCGGGCTCCATGATAAGACCTTGTATTTCCTCCTAAGAACCATGGTGCCTCATGGAAGCAAGGCCTGTAAGCAGGGCACTGACTCCCATAGAAGGGAATAGATGAGAATGTTCTGGACAGAGAATGGACAGAAATTGATGGACAGTCGAACGTGTGGCGTAATATGGAAAGGAAGATGTCAGGGATAACTCTTATACATGAAATGCTGGGAGAACGGTGTTGCTCTTTGATCAGAAGAGGGAAACGCCAGGAAAGGACCAAGAGCTTGCCATGTGCGCAGGGGTCAGGGACACGAAGATATGGATCGTGGTGCTCATGGCCCTCCGAGTCTTGGGGGAAGGTGGACATTTGGGCCTCACAGAATCCACTCTGGAGGTGACCTGTGGAGTGTTCTCATGTGGACCTGGACATGGCATTTCTTTGGGATCCGTGGATGTTTGCAGCAGTGGCTGGGGCTCTGAGCTGGAGAGCATGAGCCTGCGGTGGGTGGAATGTCACGAGACACTGGCCGTGGCCTTGAGAGCATCTGAACAGCCATCACAGCCTCCGGCAGTGTCAATGCTTCCTGCACTTTCCAGGCGGGAGCCAGGTGGGGCGAGCCTGTGGCCTCTGGGCTCACTCCCAAGCCCAGGTCTGCGCCCTTCTTACGATCTGTCTCCATGCAGTGGGTACGCCCCTCCACCGGGACCACGCACAGACTCTTACTGTCCTTCAAGTCTGGGGCATGTGAGGGGACCACCAGCTTCACCAGCACCCGGGGAGCTTATTCTAAAGACAGACGCCTGGCTCCGCTTCTCTCTATTGAACCAGCATCCCCAGTGATAGGGCCTGTATTCTGTCCTCCTCAAGGAGCTCTATTCATACTTTAATTAGAGAGCCACTGGCCTCACAAAGCTACTTAAATTAATCTTAAAAGATTAAAACTTTAGTTCCTTGGTCACACTAGCCACGGTTCAAGTGCTCTGTGATCACATTTGGCTATAGGAATGTTTCCGTCATGGCAGGAGGGTCTGTTGGACATTTGCTGGGATTGGCAGGAAACACCAGCTGGCCAGCTCCTTCCAGTTTGGGGTCTTGGCTGACGCATGGCCAGTGGGAATGTTCTTTTCCTACAGGGAGTCACACACTTCTTCAGGTTGCCTAATTCCTGCAGCTTAATAAGCTTCATCCCTCACTGTAGGGAATTGGGCAGCACCAGAGGGGTCACCTCTACACCTTGATGAAGGCAGGAAAGGATGGGAGAAAATGCTCTAAGCATGACTGTAGACTCATGGAATTGACGCCAGCTACACGGACATCAGCGATCTTGTAACTAGACCAAACTCCTTCCGATTTCAGTTACAATCTCTCAGCCTGAACATTTAAGATCTTTCTAATTGGGCTAAATTTTGTTCCCTGGATAAGAACTAAATTCCCGTGAGCTTCCCTCCTCATGTCAGTCTTTGAAGTTATACAGACACTGGAAAAGGTCAGAACACCATTTTTAGAGTTTTTGTTCTTCAACGTGACTTAACTTTAAAGAGACTAAATCAGTTAAGATCAACCTTTTCAAAACGGTGCCCCTCTGGGTGCCAATTTGAGAGTGTGGCAGCCTTGAGCACCTTCTGTGACGTTAGAAGGACTTGAAAAGGGCATTTGATGTGGAAGTGGGTCTCCACGTTTAATTACGTCACTTGTCGTCTTTCACTTCTCGTGCTGCGGGCGTATGATTTTTTGATGAAAACCCTTCTGTGTCCTCGGGGTTCCTCTCCGGAACTGCATCCCAGATGGAGAATAATGGCTGCCCTGACCGTTTCCAGATGGTCTCTGGTGGCCTAGGGGAGAGCGGATGCTGGCTTTGTGGTTGTCATTTCACTGTCCCCTTCCCTGCCGGGTGGCCAGGGGTGGATTATGTGCGGGTGCTGTGCAGGCTGGTGTACTTATGGCAAGTCTCTTGCCTTTTTCTAGTTGTCATGTCCTCAACAGAAAGGCCACGATGATTCTGTTTGTGTGACATCATGACTCTTCATTGATCACACGAGGCAATAAATAAAACTGACCCTGCAGAGAGCTTGAAACACTTCGGTTTGGTTTGGTTACTACATCTTAAGTCTTTTTTTAATATATAGGTTCCTGTTCCTTTTTTTTTTTTTTTTTTTTTTTTTTAAATTCTCGCAGTTGACATCTTGTAATCCTTGTGAGTGAAACCAGGTTGCTTGCCCCGTAGAATGTTCCACATTCTTGATCTTGCTGATTTCATCCCCATGGTGTCGTCCCACCCATTCCTTTGTCCCCTGTGTTTTCTGTTAGCCGGTAGTTAGAGCTGCAGCCTTGAGCAGATTCAGGTTCTGGTTTTTTGGCAGAACTATATTGTGAGGGATGCTGCATCCTTTTCTTGCATCACCTCAGGAGTTCTGTGACCTCTGCTTGTCTCTTTTTTGAGATGTTGGATGGATCTCTGGGTTCAGGGATTATTCTTATGCTTCCATTATAGAGCTCCGCACCAAGCTTTAGCTGCCAGGGTCAGTGGCCAGTAACAGTGAATGCCTAGATCAGTTCTCTCTTTCGGTCTAGCAAAGGGGGTGATGTTCTTATTCTACTGTTCCTTCATTTGTGAGCTGGAATTCTAGAGGAGAACTTTTCCCCATCAACTCTTGGTTTACCGCGAGGTCCGAGGTAAAAGGCAGGATACTCTTTAGGGAGCAGCGCTGATCAGTGCTCTGCCTTTGCCTGTTGGTACTCACTGTATTCCCCAAACGTAGCACCTCACTCTTGGGGGTTCATTCCACAGCCCCCTGTTGAGCACCCACATTTGTGGCAGACGCCATGAGGGCGCAGAAGTGTGCCTGAGCCTGTCCTTGAGCAGCTGCTGCAGTGCAGGTTTCAGCCTCACTCTGAAACCACTCCACTGAGACTCTCTGGTTTTCTTGTCCTTTGAAAATCAGATGCATCTGGGCTTCCCTGGTGGCGCAGCGGTTGGGAGTCCGCCTGCCGATGCAGGGGACGCGGGTTCGTGCCCCGGTCCGGGAAGATCCCACATGCCGCGGAGCGGCTGAGCCCGTGAGCCACGGCTGCTGAGCCTGTGCGTCCGGAGCCCATGCTCCACGGCAAGAGAGGCCACCGCAGTGAGGGGCCCGCGCACCGCAGGGAAGGGTGGCCCCCATTCGCCGCGACTGGAGAGGGCCCACGCGCAGCGGTGAGGACCCAACGCAGCCAAAAATAAATAAATAAATTTTTAAAAAATCAAATGCATCCCAGCATCCTGTGTGGAAGCAGATGCTCAGGGGGTAGAATAGGAAAGCAGACTCTGGCCCCAGCATCACTGGCATGAAAACCAGAGGTCTGAACTGGAGTCCAGACATCGCCTGTCCCTTCAAGGACTGTTTCCATGGCAACAACAACGGCAAATTAAAGCATCTGTTTCCTTGGCAAGCACATTTAGTCACACTGAAGGAAAACGGCAGTAAATTCCTCAAAGATCCGTGGCCTGAAAAGATGCAGAGGCTAGCCACACATGTTCAGGTACACCAGAGAAAAATAGAAGGAGGACCTCTACCTAAAAATGTTAGGAAATAGTCACTTCTTTCCCCTCAATATGCTGCTGGATTTCACTGTGGGATAAAGTGGATTTAACATAAGTGGAGAACAAGAGTTTCTTTATTTTTTTATGATTTTCTTCCTTATGAAAAACATGTGGCAGATAGAAGATGATATAAAGCCAACCTCCACAGCAGGGAAATTATTTGGGGAGATGATTTATTTAAGCAAAGAGTTGTTTTCACAGCCTTTCTAAGGCTACCTCTTCGGTCTCAACTGGCCTAGAGGATTTTATTGGTCAGTTTCTTGGTTTTCTTTGAAAAATCTGACAGGCTCCAATGGAGATTCCGTCTGTGCTATGTTGGCGGCCAAGCAGTACTCTTATGACAAATCTCAATGCCACAGAAGCTCCCTTGGGAGCTCTGGGATATGTTTTTTTTTTTGTTTCTTTTTTGTTTTTTAGTTTAAATTTTGCTCCTTTTATTTTTACATCGTGCAGAAAATTGTTTACTCCATGCATAGACTTTGACTACTAAAGGTCTGTATTTTGGACAAACAACTATTGCTCCACATTCTACCAGTTGCCTACTGAATGCTATTTCTTTCTTTTTTAAAAAAAAACATCTTCATTTGAGTGTAATTGCTTTACAATGGTGTGTCAGTTTCTGCTTTACCACAAAGTGAGTCAGTTATATATATACATGTGTCCCCATATCTCTTCCCTCTTGCGTCTCCCTCCCTCCCACCCTCCCTATCCCACCCCTCTAGGTGGTCACAAAGCACCGAGCTGATCTCCTTGTACTGTGCCGCTGCTTCCCACTAGCTATCGGATTTACATTTGGTAGTGTGTATATGTACATGCCACTCTCTCACTTTGGCCCAGCTTACACTTCCCCCTCCCTGTGTCCTCAAGTCCATTCTCTAGTAGGTCTGTGTCTTTAATTCCCATCCTGCCCCTAGATTCTTCATGACCTTTTTTTTCTTTTGATTCCATATATGTGTGTTAGTATATGGTATTTGTTTTTCTCTTTCTGACTTACTTCATTCACTCTGTATGACAGACTCTAGGTCCATCCACCTCACTACAGATAACTCAATTTCATTTCTTTTTATGGCTGAGTAATATTCCATTGTATATATGTGCCACATCTTCTTTATCCATTCATCTGTTGATGGAAACTTAGGTTGATTCCATGTCCTGGTTATTGTAAATAGAGCTGCAGTGAACATTGTGGTACATGACTCTTTTTGAATTACGGTTTTCTCAGGATATATGCCCAGCAGTGGGATTGCTGGGTCATATGGTAGTTCTATTTTAAGTTTTTTTAGGAACCTCCATACTGTTCTCCATAGTGGCTGTATCAATTTACATCCCCACCAACAGTGCAAGAGGGTTCCCTTTTCTCCACACCCTCTCCAGAATTTATTGTTTCTAGAATTTTTGATGATGGCCATTCTGACCGGTGTGAGACGATACCTCATTGTAATTTTGGTTTGCATTTCTCTAATGATTAGTAATGTTGAGCATCCTTTCATGTGTTTGTTGGCAATCTGTATATCTTCCTTGGAGAAATGTCTGTTTAGGTCATCTGCCCATTTTTGGATTGGGTTGTTTGTTTTTTTGTTATTGAGCTCCATGAACTGCTTGTAAATTTGGGAGATTAATCCTTTCTCACTTGCTTCACTTGCAAATATTTTCTCCCATTCTGAGGGTTGTCTTTTGATCTTGTTTATGGTTTCCTTTGCTGTGCAAAAGCTTTTAAGTTTCATTAGGTCCCATTTGTTTATTTTCGTTTTTATTTCCATTTCTCTAGGAGGTGTGTCAAAAAGGAACTTGCTGTGATTTATGCCATAGAGTATTCTGCCTATATCTTCCTCTAAGAGTTTGAAAGTGTCTGGCCTTACATTTAGGTCTTTAATCCATTTTGAGTTTATTTTTGTGTATGGTGTTAGGGAGTGTTCTAATTTCATTCTTTTACATGTAGCTGTCCAGTTTCCCCAACACCACTTACTAAAGAGGCTGTCTTTTCTGCAAGGTATATTCTTGCCTCCTTTATCAAAAATAAGGTGACCATATGTGCATGGGTTTATCTCCGGGCTTTCTATCCTGTTCCATTGATCTATATTTCTGTTTATGTGCCAGTACCATACTGTCTTGATTACTGTAGCTTTGTAGTATAGTCTGAAGTCAGGGAGCCTGATTCCTACAGCTCCGTTTTTCTTTCTCAAGATTGCTTTGGCTATTCGGGGCCTTTTGTGCTTCCATACAAATTGTGAAATTTTTTGTTCTAGTTCTGTGAAAAATGCCACTGGTAGTTTGACAGCGATTGCATTGAATCTGTAGATTGCTTTGGGTAGTAGAGTCATTTTCACAATGTTGATTCTTCCAATCCAAGAACATGGTATATCTCTCCATCTATTTGTATCATCTTATTTTCTTTGATCAGTGTCTTATAATTTTCTGCATACAGGTCTTTTGTCTCCTTAGGAAGGTTTATTCCTAGATATTTTATTCTTTTTGTTGCAGTGGTAAATGGAAGTGTTTCCTTAATTTCTCTTTCAGATTTTTCATCATTAGTGCATAGGAATGCAAGAGATTTCTGTGCATTAATTTTGTATCCTGCTACTTTACCAAATTCATTGATTACTTCTAGTAGTTTTCTGGTAGCATCTTTAGGATTCTCTATGTATAGTATCATGTCGTCTGTAACAGTGACAGCTTTAGATCTTCTTTTCCAATTTGGATTCCTTGTATTTCTTTTCCTTCTCTGATTGCTGTGGCTAAAACTTCCAAAACTATGTTGAATAATAGTGGTTAGAGTGGGCAACCTTGTCTCGTTCCTGATCTTAGTGGAAATGGTTTCAGTTTTTCACCATTGAGGACGATGTTAGCTGTGGGTTTGTCATATATGGCCTTTATTATGTTGAGGAAAGTTCCCTCTATGCCTACTTTCTGGAGGGTTTTTATCATAAATGGGTGTTGATTTTGTCGAAAGCTTTCCCTGCATCTATTGAGATGATCATATGGCTTTTCTCTTTCAATTTGTTAATATGGTGTATCACGTTGATTAATTTGCGTATATTGAAGAATCCTTGTATTCCAGGAATAAATCCCACTTGATCATGGTGTATGATCCTTTTAATGTGCTGTTGGATTCTGTTTGCTAGTATTTTGTTGAGGATTTTTGCACCTATGTTCATCAGTGATATTGGCCTGTAATTTTCTGTTTTTGTGACACCTTTGTCTGGTTTTAGTATCAGGGTATGGTGGCCTCGTAGAATGAGTTTGGGAGTGTTCCTCCCTCTGCTATACTTTAGAAGAGTTTGAGAAGGATAGGTGTTAGCTTTTCTCTAAACGTCTGATAGAATTCGCCTGTGAAGACCTCTGGTCCTGGGCTTTTGTTTGTTGGAAGATTTTTAATCACACTTTCAACTTCAGGGCTTGTGATTGGTCTGTTCATATTTTCTATTTCTTCCTGGTTCAGTCTCAGAAGGTTGTGCATTTCTAAGAATTTGTCCGTTTCTTCCAGGTTGTCCATTTTATTGGCATATAGCTGCTTGTAGTAATCTCTCATGATCCTTTGTGTTTCTGCAGTGTCAGTTGTAACTTCTCCTTTTTCATTTCTAATTCTATTGATTTGAGTCTTCTCCCTTTTTTTCCTGATAAGTCTGGCTAATGGTTTATCGATTTTGGTTTTGTTCTTGAAGAACCAGCTTTTAGTTTTATTGATCTTTACTATAGTTTCCTTCATTTCTTTTTCATTTATTTCTGATGTGATCTTTATGATTTCTTTCCTTCTGCTAACTTTGGGTGTTTTTTTGTTCTTCTTTCTCTAATTGCTTTAGGTGTAAGGTTAGGTTGTTTATTTGAGATAGTTCTTGTTTCTTAAAGTAGGCTTGTATAGCTATAAACTTCCCTCTTAGAACTGCTTTTGCTGCATCCCATGGGTTTTGGGTCATTGTGTTTTCTTTTTCATTTGTTTCTAGGTATTTTTTGATTTCCTCTTTGATTTCTTCAGTGATCTCTTACTTCTTAAGTAGTGTGTTGTTTAGCCTCCATGTGTTTTTATTTCTTACAGATTTTTTCCTGTAATTGATATGTAGTCTCATAGTGCTGTGGTTGGAAAAGATACTTAAAAGATACTTGATACGATTTCAAATTTCTTAAATTTACCAAGGCTTGATTTGTTACCCAAGATATGATCTATCCTGGAGAATGATCCATGAGCACTTGAGAAGAATGTGTATTCTGTTGGTTTTGGATGGAATTTCCTATAAATATCAATTAAGTCCATCTTTTTTAATGTATCATTTAAAGCTCGTGTTTCCTTATGTATTTTCATTTTGGATGATCTCTCCATTGGTGAAAGTGGGGTGTTAACACAACTGCGATTGTGTTACTGTCGATTTCCTCTTTTAGAGCTGTTAGTATTTGCCTTTCGTATTGAGGTGCTCCTATGTTGGGTGCATAATTATTTACAATTGTTATATCTTCTTCTTGGCTTGCTCCCTTGATCATTATGTAGTGTCCTTCTTTGTCTCTTGTAATAATAGTCTTTGTTTTAAAGTCTATTTTGTCTGATATGAGAATTGCCACTCCAGCTTTCTTTTGATTTCCATTTGCATGGAATATCTTTTTCCATCCCCTCACTTTCAGTTTGTATGTGTCCCTAGGTTTGAAGTGGGTCTCTTGTAGACAGCATATATATGGGTCTTGTTTTTGTATTCATTCAGCCAGTCTACATCTTTTGGTTGGAGCATTTAATCCATTCACATTTAAGGTAATTATCAATATGTATGCTCCTATTACCATTTTCTTAATTGTTTTGGGTTTATTATTGTAGGTCTTTTCCTTCTCTTGTGTCTACTGACTAGAGAAGTTCCTTTAGCATTTGTTGTAAAGCTGGTTTGGTGGTGCTGAACTCCCTCAGCTTTTGCTTGTCTGTAAAGCTTTTGATTTCTCCATGGAATCTGAATGAGATCCTTGCTAGGTAAAGTAATCTTGGTTGTAGGTTTTTCTCTTTCATCACTTTAAATATGTCCTGCCACTCCCTTCTGGCTTGCAGAGTTTCTGCTGAAAGATCAGCTGTTAACCTTATGGGGATTCCCTTGTGTGTTATTTTTCCCTTCCTGCTTTTAATATTTTTTCTTTGTAGTTAATTTTTGATAGCTTGATTAATATGTGTCTTGGCATGTTTCTCCTTGGATTTATCCTGTATGGGACTCTCTGTGCTTCCTGACCTTGATTCTATTTCCTTTCCCATATTAGGGAAGTTTTCAACTATAATCTCTTCAAATATTTTCTCAGTCCCTTTCTTTTTCTCTTCTTCTTCTGTGACACCTATAATTCGAATGTTGGTGCATTTAATGTTGTCCCAGAGGTCTCTGAGACTGTCCTCAATTGTTTTCATTCTTTTTTCTTTATTTGCTCTGCAGTAGTTATTTCCACTATTTTATCTTCCAGGTCACTTATCCGTTCTTCTGCCTCAGTTAATCTGCTATTGATCCCTTCTAGAGAATTTTTAAGTTCATTTATTGTGTTGTTCATCTCTGTTTGTTTGCTCTTTAGTTCTTCTAGGTCCTTGTTAATCGTTTCTTGTATTTTCTCCATTCTATTTCCACGATTTTGGATCATCTTTACTATCATTATTCTGAATTCTTTTCCAGGTAGACTGCCTATTTCCTCTTCATTTGTTAGTTCTGGTGGGTTTTTGTCTTGCTCCTTCATCTGCTGTGTGTTTCTCTGTCTTCTCATTTTGCTTAACTTACTGTGTTTTGGGGTCTCTTTTTCACAGGCTGCAGGTTTGTAGTTCCCATTGTTTTTGGTGTCTGTCCCCAGTGGCTAAGGTTGGTTCAGTGGGTTGTGTAGGCTTCCTGGTGGAGGGGCTAGTGCCTGTGTTCTGGTGGATAAGGCTGGATCTTGTCTTTCTGGTGGGCAGTGCCATGTCTGGTGGTGTGTTTTGGGGTGTCTGTGGCCTTATTCTGATTTTAGGCAGCCTCTGTGCTAATGGATGGGGTTGTGTTCCTCTTTTGCTAGTTGTTTGGCATAGGGTGTCCTACACTGTAGCTTGCTGGTCATTGAATGGAGCTGGGTGTTGGCATTGAGATGGAGATCTCTCGGAGATTTTCACCATTTGATGTTACATGTAGCTGGGAGGTCTCTGGTGGACCAGTGTCCTCAACTTGGCTCTCCCACCTCAGTGGCACAGCCCTGATGCCTGGCTGGAGCACCTAGAGGCTGTCCTCCACATGGCTCAGAATAAACAGGAGAAAAAAAAGAAAGAAAGAAGAAGATCAAATCAAATCAAGTAAAGTAACAAAGTTATTAAAATAAATAATAAAAAACAATTTTTAGGGCTTCCCTGGTGGCGCAGTGGTTGAGAACCGCCTGCCGAAGCAGGGGACACGGGTTCGTGCCCCGGTCCGGGAAGATCCCACATGCCGCGGAGTGGCTGGGCCCATGAGCCATGGCCGCTGAGCCTGCGCGTCCAGAGCCTGTGCTCTGCTCCGCAATGGGAGAGGCCACAACAGTGAGAGGCCCACATACCTCAAAAAAATTTTTAAGAAAAAAAATTTTTAAGTAATAAAACAGACACACAGAACCCTGGGACAAAGGGTAAAAGCAAAGCTATACAGACAAAATCACACATAGAAGCGTACACATACACACTCACAAAAAGAGAAAAAGGGAAAAAATATATATATCCTTGCTCCCAAAGTCCACCGCCTAAATTTGGGATGATTCGTTGTCTATTCAGGTTTTCCACAGATGCAGGGTACATCAGGTTGATTGTGGAGCTTTAATCTGCTGCTCCTGAGGCTGCTGGGAGAGATTTCCCTTTCTCTTCTTTGTTCGCACAGCTCCCGGGGTTCAGCTTTGGACTTGGCCCCACCTCTGCATGTAGGTCGCCCGAGGGCGTCTGCTCTTCGCCCAGACAGGACGGGTTTAAAGGAGCCGCTGATTCGGGGGCTCTGGCTCACTCAGGCCGGGGGGAGGGAGGAGTACGCATGCGTGGTGAGCCTGCGGCGGCAGAGGCCGGCGTGACGTTGCAGCAGCCTGAGGCGCGCATGCGTTCTCCTGGGGAAGTTGTCCCTGGATCCCGGGACCCTGGCAGTGGTGGGCTGCACAGGCTTGCAGGAGGGGAGGTGTGGACAGTGACCTGTGCTTGTGCACAGGCCTCTTGGTGGTGGCAGCAGCGGACTTAGCGTCCCACACCCGTCTCTGGGGTCCGCGCTGATAGCCGCAGCTCCGTGCCCGTCTCTGGGGCTCCTTTAAGCGGCGCGCTTAATCCCCTCTCCTCGCGCACCAGGAGGCAAAGAGGGAAGAAAAGGTCTCTTGCCTCTTCGGCAGCTCCAGACTTCTCCCGGACTCCCTCCCGGCCAGCCGTGGTGCGCTACCCCCTTCAGGCTGTGTTCACGCCGCCAACCCCAGTCCTCTCCCGGCTTCCGACCGAAGCCCGAGCCTCAGCTCCCAGCCCCGCCCGCCCCGGCGGGTGAGCAGACGAGCCTCTCGGGCTGGTGAGTGCCGGTCGGCACCGATCCTCTGCGGGAATCTCTCCGCTTTGCCCTCCGCACCCTGTGGCTGCGCTCTCCTCCGCGGCTCCGAAGCTCCCCCCCCTGCCACCCGTAGTCCCCGCCCGTGAAGAAGCTTCTGGTGTATGGAAACCTTTCCTCCTTCACGGCTCCCTCCCACTGGTGCAGGTCCCGTCCTTATTCTTCTGCCTCTGTTTCTTCTTTTTTCTTTTGCCCTACCCAGGTACGTGGGGAGTTTCCTGCCTTTTGGGAGGTCTGAGGGCTTCTGCCAGCGTTCGGTGGGTGTTCTGTAGGAGCAGTTCTGCGTGTAGATGTATTTCTGATGTATCTGTGGGGAGGAAGGTGATCTCCGCGTCTTACTCTAACGCCATCTTGAAGCTCCTCTGGGATGCTGTTTTTATGTGCAGTTTTCACAAAGGAAAGAATTATTAATATTTTTAGTAAAGCCTTGATGCTACTGTACATTCATATTTACAAAATATATAGAATGTTAGGAGGTTGGTTAAATGAAAAAAATATATAATGACCTTAAAAGTAAAAAGCACTTTTCCTACAATTTGGGGCTTCCCTGGTGGCGCAGTGGTTAAGAATCCACCTGCCAATCCAGGGGACACGGGTCCGAGCCCTGTTCTGGGAAGATCCCATGTGCTGTGAAGCAACTAAGCCCGTGCGCCACAACTACTGAGCCTGCGCTCTAG